>NW_024524377.1:18436426-18998664 GCF_017590135.1 Pyrgilauda ruficollis | reverse complement strand
GGGGAAAAAGGCCCAAGGGGGGGAAAAAAAGAAAAAAAAAAAAAGGGGGGTGGGGGGGGGGGGGTGAGAGTGATTCTACCTTCTTTAGAACCATAGAGTTATTTAGGTTGAAAAAGTTCTTTAAGATCAAGTCCAGCCATTGACCCAGCACTGCCAAGAACACCACTAAACCATGTCTCTAAGCATCACATCTCTCTGGGCAGCCTATTTCAACGTTTGATAACCCTTTCAGTGAAGTGATTTTTCCTAATAGCCAATTTAAACCTCCCCCAGCATAACTTGAGGCTGTTTCCTCTGTTCTATTGCTTGTTACTTGGGAGAAGAGGCCAAGTCCCAACTGGCTACACTCTCAGGTGGTGTGGAGTCATGAGGTCCCCCTTGAGCCTCCTTTTTTCCAGGCTAAACACCCCCAGCTGCCTCAGCTGCTCCTCATAGGACTTATTCTCTAGACCCTTTAGCATCTTCATTGCATTTTTCTGGACACGCTCCAGCACCTCAGGGTCTTTCTTGTAGTGAGGGGCCCAGGACTGAAGACAGATTTTGCGATGTGGCCTCACCAGTGAAAAGTACAGGGGGACAATCACTACCCTGGTCCTCCTGGGCACAGTTTTTGGGACTAAAACAACTATCCAGCATAAGTACAGAATCAGAAATATTTTCTTTCTGTGAAGGAATCTAGAATGTATTTTAGAGCAAAAACTGCTGATAAAATGAGAGTCTGTCTCCCGGGGTGGAAAAAGGAAGCTTATTCAGCATGAAAGATGTTAAAAAGTAGCAGAAGGGGCTTATCCTTCTCCTACTCATCCTTTATCTTTTCCTATGAACTACACTTCCACATTAAAGGATATGTTAGGTAAACCACGCAAACTGTTTTTTTTTTTTTTAATATCATGATTACACTTCAAATGTAAAAACACACAATTTGCTCTGGGCTCTTCCTGGGCTTCTCCATGAGTGAGTGTACCTAAGGCACATGCTACTGCCTTACCCAGGACTCTGCAGGGCTGGCACTGCAGGAGCAGCCAGAGGGCAACAGGGCAGAACAGCCAGGGGCCAAGGGAGCACTGGGTGCCCGGGACTGGAGCCCTGGTGGGAGAGGAGTTTGACAGAGACCAATTTGACAGAGACCAGACATTGAGACAAACAATTTTTGTAATGGCCAGATAAGATGGTAGCAGGAGCAGAACTGTGGAACAGCCGGTGCCTCTGGGCAAGAGAATGTTACATCTTTGTTTTGGTTACTTTTAATAACTTTGTGTTATTTAACAAGGACCCTGCTGAATGCCCCTTCCTAGATGCAGGCAGGCTGCTGGAGCTAGGCGTGCCTGCTTGATCCCTCCCACAGCCTGCGGAGAGGGAATGCCTCGGCACCCCTGGGAGCCTGGCTGAATCTCAAATGCCAACCAGGGCAAGTGAAGGAAAGGTCTGTATGGCCACCAGGTCAGCCTGCGGGGGCATTTTGATTTAATCATGTCTCATATATGGCCAGGGGTATCATTGTATTTTTCAGCTTTGCTTTTTCCAACAGTTTTAGATACCTCATGTGAGGAAAGTAGTATCTTTTAAAGAATACATTCTATATTCGGTAGTGAGTGATTTGAGGCATGAATGTGTCTGAAGGAGAAAGGCTTTTCAAGCAGCATGCTGCTGGCTCAAAGGATCCCACAAATTCTGCTGGGCCCTGCCTCTTGAGTCGTGCTGCCCTCTCAACAGCCTGAGCCTTGAGGAATCAATTCTGGAACTGCTTGAGACTCTGCATGATATTCTTCAATGGTCTCTTTCTACTCAGAAAGAAAAATGTCAGAGAGAATTAACAACTTAGACAGGCAGGTGGCAAGGCTTGAAAAGCAGAGATGATTGAGACAGGAGCACTGTCCCACAAGCAAACAGCTACTAATATTGCACTGGCGGTGGGCTTGGAAAAATTAGTTTTGGGGTTTTATTAACTACAGCACAACCTTAAATAAAAAGGTGGAAAACCAGATCTAATTTCTCTTCAGCCAGTATATTGGCAGTAGAATTAATGGACAAAATGTTGGGAATAGCCTCTATTAACATCCATCCTGAAAATCTGAAGTTGTCTGTAATGCCATGGGGCTGTAAAGAGACACTTCTTACACACAAGCCTGTGCAAAATGGTCCAGAGAGCATGGACCAGGCAGCAGCAGGACTTGTGGGGGTTTTGTAGGATTTCAGGCTCAGGCTTTGAAGCACTTGAGAGGACTGAGATGCCGCTAAATTCAGAGCCTCTCTCACCATTAATGCCTCAAGTTGTTCTCCTTCTGCATAACTACAGGTGCATGGTGGAGGCAGAACCTGGGCTGCTTGAGCTTGGGAGCTGTGCCTGCAGCTGGTCTGCTGCTTCCAGGAACACCAACCAGTGCTGTGTGGCAGCACTTTGCAAATTGTGAAGGTATGTGGAACATCTACAAGGAAAGGAAAAACGTTTTCCAAAGAACAGAATGGAACACTAGTTACTTAGTCAGAAGAGAGGAAAAGGAAAACTGTTGATCCATTCTTCAAGATAGATGGTGAAATGGAGGATGGACTGGGATTAAAAAAAGGGAATTTATTTCTTGGTTCTACCATGAGACTTCACAGGTAACCTCTGACATGGCTCTTGATGCTCTTGCACATCTCACTCATGTCTCTGAAACGGAGATAATGTCTTCCACGATCAAAAAAGATTTTATGAGAACATCCTCAATGGCTGGAGTCCTCAACTGGGGAGGTAGAGTGGTATCAGAGGGAGTTCTCTGATTTCCTTCTACTATGGGCACTGCTGAGTTAGATAAGAAGCAATCCAGCATTTCAAATAGTTTTGGAGTTGAACAGTGTTGGTATCCAACAAAGAGCAAATGTTTTTATTGAGAGATAAGGATATTTTGTTTCTCACAGTGTAAACACAAAAATATTGGTTTTTGTAGATTAGCTACAGCAATGAAAATACTTTGCGTGTTCACTAGTTGGGAGTTCTCAGACTTGGTTAATACATCCTAAATGGTCTGGTACAGGCTGGAATGGGGAGTTGAATTAAACACAAGATACTGGGCAGGGTGAGGCTTTTTCACTTAGGATAAAGCCAGTTCTGTTCTCTGTGAAGCCTGTGCTTACAACCCTCATGCTGATGACCACACAGCAAATATGGACAAACCAGTGAGGAATGGGAGAAAGGACCATCAGTTCACGGCCATGCTGGTTGCTGCTGAATTTTGATGAGAGAGTGTCTGCCTCCCTGCCCCCATAGGAAATCCTTAACGTACATTTCTATTGATTTTTATTTGACAAAAGTGATATCTAACTCACAGTTTACAGAAGTCAAAATTTGAGGTCTTTTATTCTGACTTTGACCAATAAGTTTCTTCTCCTCATGGAATGCCTGGGGGCAGATTATAAAGTTTCACAGATAATTTGTAAACCCTTAAAATTGTTGTGAATTTTTCATTTTGTTTTGTTTTCCTGTGGCCTTTAGAAATCTGCTTCCCAGCCTGCCTCCTCCATTGCCTGAAAATCATGGGAATAAAGAAATGCTTGCTGACTTCCAAATGTGAATTACAACACAGGGTCTGTGTGAGGGTCTGAGTCCCAGAACCACAGAAATCAAGGGTCTGTTTAGCTTTGAGCATCTGCAGGGTCCTACTGCTCTAGGGCTTTGACTATTTAGGGAGCAGTAAATAAGAAAAAGGCAGCTCTCTCCCTCTGGACTAGAAATAACTTGCAGATTTAATTGACTTGTTTTACTGTAGATATTTATGCCCAATTGTCCTACTACAGAAATTGTATAATTCATCCAGGAAATAAAATGACTCCAATGACTAACTTGAGAGTCACATAAAAAAAAAAATCCGTGAGTACTGCCAGCTTTCTAAGGTTTTATAATACTGTTCCCTTAGACTGTTAGAATTGGAGTAAACTTGTTAAATATTTACTTATTTAACAAACATGCTGTTTTAACCTCCTCCTTATACCCTTCAGTAATGAATGACAAAGTGCAGAAAGAAGGCTACTCACCTAGTTTATTTTAGGTTAGTAAAAACAGGGACTGGAATAACAAACTGAATAGAATGGGTATTTATACTTAAAAAAATAGCAAAATGTAGCTAGTTTAGAAGACTAAGAGTAAACTCTAAGAGTTTAGAATAGCTAAGAGTTTAGAAGACTTTACTGCTCCAAGCCTTGGAGATTCCTTATGTCTTGCTAGATCATTGTTGTTCTCTTAGCAACAAAAGATTAAAAAAAAAAAAGTTCATAAAAAAACTCAGGATAAGATCACAAACATGTAGCAGCAAGAATAACAATGCTACATACATCCCTTTGTCACCCAGTGACAAGAATGGGCACATCTGTTTTACTGGAGTTAATCTTTTTGGGAAGAGGGGAATAGGATTCGGATGTTGAATCCTTTTATTATCTTTCCTTTGTGTGGGATATGAAGGACAGTGAACCAGAGCACGGCTAGATATGGCCACAGGCATCCAAGGCAGCCTAGGTGCACTGATTGCTTCAGCACCTGCAAGCAAGATTGCTCAGCTTGAGAGACAAGTTTCCATGTTACACAATATGAAGAATAAAAGGTTCCTGGATTGTATTTTTAGAGATGTAAGTGTGCTTAGCAAAGGAGGGTCTGATGTATACAGTGCAAGAAGAGAGGGACAGATGAAAGCTGAGTTACTGTGACTAGAAGTTAGGGAGTCATCCAGAAGGGCTTGTGAATGTTGGAGTGTCAAGAGTTTGTCCCTGGAAGTGTTACTGACAGGTGATGAACACACAACCCTGGGGTGAAGTAAAGAAACCTTGTCCAACACTCCCAAGCTATGAAGAGGGAGAAACATGACTGAGAAAAGCATAATAGTGGGTAAGTGGTTTCTGGAAGATTGTGTCCATTGATACATGGCGCAGCACTGGGCTTGGACTCCTCTCACTGTTTGTTTCCTTTAGCATCCAGTGAGGTGCCAGAAACGTGTGACACTGGCAGGAGTGTCTCTGGCAGACCAGCAGAGCTCTGCATTGCACTGAGAAGAGTGAGCAGTGCCAAGAACTCTGACTTAACTTCCTTCAGCTGTGTCTTCTGAAGGATACCACACCTGTATAGCAGAAAAAACAGGAACATTTAGAGGCCCAAGAGGTGTGCCCCTCACCAAACTCTTAAGAATGGTTAGACCGAGGGACATCAGTGATGTGACAGATCAGAAAGTGAGATGAGAGGCTTTTTAACAGCACTGGCTCCTGCTACCTTAAGATCAAACTCCAGGCTGTCAGGGCATGAACTTTATCTCTAGTTTGCCATGAACTGGAAGATGCTGTTTTCTCTTTGTCTAGCGTGCTGCACATGTAGATTCTTGTAAGGCTATCCTACGGGGTCTTTAAGAACAAAATCTGGTCCTTCCTTTCAGGTAGGGTTTCAGCTCATCAGGTTTGAGAAATCTGCATTTAAAAAAAATCTTTTTTTCCCCCAAAGTCAAAGGGCAAAAAATGGAGTATGTCACCATCAAAGCTGGACAGTGATGGATTAGAAATCCAGCACAGACCAGTAGTCATCTGAGCTGCAGATCTGATAGGGCTTGGTTCCCCTTGGGCAAATCTTATTTCGATTCTCCTAGGTCTACATAGCTGGAAGCTCTTACTGCAGCTTTTCCTGTGGGGTAGGGATTGGTAACATCTTTCATCTTTGCAGCTTTCTTGTTGTTCAGTAAGGGCTTAATTCAAATGTCGGTGGGTCTCCTTTTACTCAGCAGCTTGTTGTTATGAAACATACAGGAATTTTTCAGACTTTTTTTGCTCTGTCAGATGTGGTTAAAATTGGCTACTGTTTGTTCTTGTTCCTTCTCTCTTGCACAACATGCAAGTATGTACATGCACATCTGTGTGCACACATGCGCGCACACACAGCGATTTATTTTACATATGAAGAGATAATGATCTCAACCCCATTTTAATTTTTGTAGGAATCCAGGCTAGGAAAAAAGTATTGCAATGTTACTTCTTTGAGAGAGGAAAAGGAGAATGAACTGATTTTTTTTCTGTGCAGTACACAGATTATTCAATTACCATTTTGCTTAAACATAGTATGTGTTGCTGAAAATCTGGCACTACTATTAAAAAGTAAAAGATGTAGTGGGCTCTGTGTTCTGGAAGTGCAGGGTTGTGCTTGTGCACGGCATGCACACTTTGCCCCCAGTGCCAGAGTAGTTCTGCTGAGACTGGAGGAAAGCATGGGGAACAGAGGCTTGCCACAACAGCCTGTCTCCATTATGTCTTTTGGACCTCTGCCACAGAAAAGAAGGAATTTTATCCTTCATTTGTAAGTAATTAAGATCATAGCGGAGTTTGAATTTTCCAACTTTGTGAAAACAAACTAATAGCAATGATCCACTTCAATAACTCAGATACTAATTGACACAAGAGAGAGAAACAATACATTAAAAAATAATTAACTTCTGTTAATTAATTTTTAGGAATAGGAAGGACACCTGCAGCATGTGCAGATGTTTCCAAGTGTCATTCGACTGGGAAGGTTGTGCAGTAGTTTGGAAACAGAAACAGGTCAAAAGGGCCAGGAATGATCTGCAGCATTGTTTGAGAAGTAAAGTACGAGATTGCTTTTGAGCTGCAATAAAGGTGAAGATGTGCCTTTTTTAAGGATGTTTATAGAAGCCAGAGGTTAATTAGCAGTTAAAAAGCATCCACTGGTGTTTTATGTGAGCACCATGAGTGTGTTAATTATCATTCTCAGCCTCGAATATACCTCTTTAAGACTTAAGCTGAAACAGATTGACGATTCTTTTACTGAGGCATTTCTTAGATAAATTTTAATTAGTAACCTTCCCCCCTCCCCCCAAACAGTTTTCTTCTATGACCAGAAGTGGAACTTCATCTCACCCGGCTTTTCCTTCCTTGGTATCTGTGGCAAAGCAGGAAGGTAAGAGATAAGGGGAGTGTATCTGTTACCAAGTCTGGTCCAAATTATAGATTCGGACATCGCAGACATGTAGACACAGGAAAATGTGAAATAAACCCTAGAACTTTCCATCTCCTTTTTAAAAGTTAGGCACAAACCTAATTTGTTCTGTTCATCCTAATGCTTTTGTCTACTCTAATAAAATGATGCTTCTAGGAAAGACCATAGGAGTTTTATACGCCACTGTGAACATGCCAGAACTCTCAAAAAACTGGGGTTCCCCATAGGGAGACTGGAGCAGGAACGATGGGGGCATTTAAGCCCCCAAATTGAGATGACACAGGGCTGTGTGTAATCCCCTAGCACTAATTAAAAGAAAATGCTGAGAACCTCTCTGAGGTCTGGTTGTTCTTTGCATCAGATACCTCTCAGGGAAGGCTCTCATGTCACAGTTTCCTGTCTAGCCCTCTTCTATAGGTTGCTACCCACAACTCCTTTTTCAAAGATCCTCAGGGGTTTTTTTCCCTAAGAAACAAAAAATCTTCCTCACCCAAAGATATGTAAGAATTCAGAACTTACATACAGGTTTCCAAATGACCTTACAGGGACACTCATTTCATCTGTCACTGTTCAGACCACACTGTGGCCTTCTGGCTGCTGGATTGAGTCTTGCCAGAGAAAGCACGAGATGTGGTTTGGACTACAGCCCCAGACTTCCTTCTCCTAGAGGGAGCCACAGAGTCTTACTTGCTTTTGTTTTGGGAATGGCAATTCACACTGAGATTCTTAGAAGTAAGGCACTTAATCCCTCCAGAAAGACTTCATTTCAGAATTTGTGCACACATAATTTGCTAGTCTCTTTCATTTCACTGGCCTACTTTTCTATCAGTACTATTAAAAATAACAAATTGTGAGAAAGAATTACACTAGACAAGAAATACACAAGAGTTTTTCCCATTCAAGTGACTTCATATTTTATCTATGTATCTATTTAATTACTTCCATTCCAATTTTGTGATGGGTAATGGAGGAAAATCCTTAGATGTATATTACTGATTCTACAAGTCACAGTTATGTGGCCTCTTCCTATGAACAATTTTTCTAACCTTACCTAATGGATCTACAACTTTTCCCCCAATTATTTCTATGATTAGGTTTTATCTGTTGTGATGGCCTTGAAGGGCATGAATTAAGGATAAACAAAGAGGATAATGATGGGGCCCAAAGACAGTAACTTCTAGGAAGTTTGAAAAAACATCTATTTCTCATTTAAGAGAGGTGAAATGAAGAATGATGAACTTCCTAAATGGCAAGTTTTCAGGTATCTGAAACTGACAACTGATCTGCTTTTTCCTGTTGCCTCTTCCCAAACATGAGGGAGATTAAATGACTTTGTCTCATCTTCAGTAGAAAGAAATTTTGTTAATAAAAAAATATTCTTACTTAGATAGACTGTGCTGCCAGTTGAATAAAAACCACACATATTTTGCAAGATTTAACTAGTATACTCTTTATTTATTTCTTTACACAACTAAAACCAAGATAATGAAATTAAGGGGAAAAAAACCCAAAAACCTTGGGCAATTATACTGAACTTTGTTCTCTATTGTAATGACATACTTTAACACAGGAAAGTTTTCTCTAACATTATTAAGAACAGAATCTGCTTACCGGTCAAAAATACTAGACGTCTCTAGTGAATTTGAAAATTTGCAAAACATACAAAAATGTATCACCTGGGGAAAGTTACAGCTGTAACAAACAAGGAAGAATTTCTGATTAAAAAGGAGCATGACTTATTTTGTCCCAACTGCTCAGAAAAAATTCATAAATACAATGACTAGGTTGAAAACAATGTTCCAGAGGTCTGTCCTCACATATTGGTGCATACAGAGCTTGGACAGACTTTCTGTTGGCCCCATTCCTTGAAGATCAGTCATCTGTGTTGGTGAAGAGTCACAGCCTTCAGATTTGTGCACTGGGTTGTTAGGCTACTTATTCACAGGTTCTTCCTCTTACCAGGCAGCGTGTTTCAGACCTCCAGGGAAGTGCACGAAGAGCCTGGAGCGGGCACATTCCTGCTGTGGCTGCCCATGAGTTTGCTAGGCCTGCCTCTACCCCATCCATAGCTTCTACTGGATGCGAGCAGACCAGTGGAAGCCAATGTCTCCCCTGCTAACAGCTGGATCCAGGTAGCACACATTTCCCTTTGATTTTTCTTTAATGGAGTTGTTTCAAGCAGAGACCAGTACTCTTAGAATTGCTTCCCCATTTAAAACAGAAAAAATGCTCTCCTAAAATCCAATTTCACTAAGTATTATTTGTCTTTCACATGTTTACACTTGAATACCATCACACTTATGCAGCAGACTAAACCAATGCCTTCACATTTCACATGCTCTCACGTAACATTTGTGCTCTGCTAAAGGCTTGAAATCCTGGGCTACTGACAAGACACTTTACACAAAACATAGCCAAAAGCAAGTTCCTGTGTTGTTCAGGAAGTCTGACACCCTGGATTAATCTACTCGCAGCTGCTGAAGGGAGTCTTACCTCTTTGTCCACTCCCATCCATGGAGCTCTGTTGCTCCTCATGTCTAGTTTGGCTCAGTTTTGCTTGCAATATCAGAAGCACATTTTTGCAGGATTTTCTTATGGCAATGTCCATGAGCTGTTAGGTTGGTTCAGCTTCTGGGTAGACCACACCCACTGCTAAAGCCTACTTCCCCCCAGCAAAATTTTTGTTTTTGTAGCCAGAAGAACAGGGAGGTGCTTTCTGGAGGATGATGACACAATGCCAGCCAAGACTCTTCTCTAACCACTGCTGATTTTATACTGGCAAGGGCTCATTTCTCTATTTGGTGAACTCGAGTCATGCAACTATCTCAACTACTACGTGCTGACTCACAAAACCTCACAGGTCAACTTCCTGTCAGTCCTGCCTGTGGCCCTATGTAAAGATGACTCAATATTCCTAAGCAAATGGACCCATATGGGATGTTGAATTTAAGAGTGCAGTATCCAGAACTGGTAGCTACATTCTTATTTATGCATGTCTCCTAAGACTTAAATTGCAAAAGCAGGCTAAAATTCAGAACGAAGTTGAATTCTAGGAAGTTTAAGAGGTCTGACTGAAAACCTTGTTATTATCTTGGGCTTTGTAGTACCATGCAAATGTTTAGCACTTAGGAAAACATACGGATTTCCAGATTCTACTGAAATTTTGAACAGATTACTAAAACAGAAGAATGTATCTAAAATTCAAAAAGATACCTCTCCTGAATAGTTAGTTTTTTGATGTTCTAGTTATTTTCTGAGGTATGAGATTTACAGATAATCCTGCTTGTCCCTCAAGTAAAGGACACATTTTAAGGTAGATTGTTGAATGGAATCCCTACTGATTCTTCACAGGCATTTCAGACGCAGCCTTTCAAACTAAGGTTGACCTGAGCCTGAGTTTTCCTGGTGTTACATTCTGTCACAGCAGAATGCATTCCTGTCCATCTTGTCCAGTTGCATTCTAGGCTTCAGCATGGCAAAACCACCACTTAACAGGAGAATGGAGTATCACAGCTGTGAAAACTGAACTGGACTACATACCCACAAACCTTCAATAATATAATCCTTTAAAGAAATACAGGGCTACCCATAGCAAGGACCACTAAAGACATAAATAACATGTCATAGCTCAGAAATTTCAAACTACTATAGAAATAGAAAAGCTGTTTCCAAGTATAGCAGACACTCTGCTGGATGGAAGTTGTGTTAAGACAGTGCACTTCCTTCTGAATTTGCACTGAACTGACACTGAGACTGAGCTCCAAGACTTAAACCAATGAGATATGAGATGTAAGTAACAGTGGACAAATACAGCATTGAGCTTACAACTGAAATACAGGGTAGGTATCAAGTTTTAGTATTCTTTCCAAGTTGCATCTTGTTTCATCTGTCAAAAGCTTCTCTCAAGTTTCATCAGAAGCTGGTAGACATTGTTTCCTCTTCCATATTGTTTTGCTACTTACCCCAAAGGCTGCATCTCAGTTCTGAAACTGCTGCATTTTAGTATCTAGTAGAAGTATTCTTAGTTATAGAGCAGTATTACCTTCTCAGTATCTACACAGCTCAAATTACAACACAACATTTTCAGCAAACGGATCGAGAATTCATCCCAGGACCTGCAGTTAACCTGGAACTGCCTAGAAGCAGGAGGCAAGGCTCTTTAAGAATAAACCGGTCATGGTTCGTTTATTCATATGGATATGGTACATCTGCTGGGCAAGCTCAAGAAAGAGGAAACAATGGCTCCTCTAGTTGGGCATGGAGCTCAGTCTCTGGGGCTACTGCCCCAGTGCTAACGCTGCAGGAAAAACCAGCACCAAGGGGAACTCAGACGTCCAGTTCTGACACAGCATCTCCCTCATGCATCCAGGATTTTTCTACTGATTAATGTCTTAATGCTAGTATGTTGGTAAGCAAAAAAACCCTACAAATAATGTTTTTTCTCATTTTCTTTTTACATTTTTTTTCTTCTCATGTGTTCTTAATGGCTGCTGGGAAGCACTAAACAGACATGTGATTTCTATGACCAAGCAGTTTGTATTTAACAATTCTGAGTATCTTTACATCTCTTTTTCATATGAGAATATATTTTTTTGCAACTTTCTTGTAATTTATCTTGATTTTTTGTCTACTTTTTAAATGGTCTATTCATATTCTGGTTTAGGTCTTTATCTGAATTTAATACATCATAACAGTGTCCCCCCAGTTTTAGATATTTGACTAGAAAAAAATGGTCCTCTGCTAGTGTTAAGCCTGATTACATCTGAGTTTTACTGCATTGGAAAACTCTCTTATATATAAATCCAATCCCACTACTGGTATTTCAAATCTTTCTGTCTTAAAGCACTGCAGTTATGTCCCAAGCCTGCAATCAGATCCATGTAGGTAAACTACTCTATTGACAACATCCCCCTTAAGTCAGACAGCTCTCAACATGTACCCATCCAGCTGCAGGAGAAAGAACACCTTTCATATTTAGATTAAGCCCCAGACATTCTTCCTAAAGCAAAATGCCACTGATAGTATTTGGCAATACCCTGCTAAATAGCAAAGGCTAGTTTTTCAGTATAATTTTCCCCATCACAGCATCTTAAAAGAAATTATTTCTCTTATACCTCAGTCTTTAAATGAACATCTCAGTTACTGAAAGTCTGAAGTCACCAGTAATAGTTCTGGTTCCAAGATAACAGACTCTCCTGTTTCACTAGCAACTTCTGACATTACCAAACAAACTCTTAGTTCTTCTAGCTGTAGAAGTCTTTTTTTTTTAATACTGCAATAGTCAGGCAATTTTGCATTTTCATTTTCTTCCTGAAATGTCCTTATGTATGTATACTGATGGATTTTTACAGGTTGTGTATATTAGCTTTCATTGGCTCAAAATGATTTCTGACACTTTTAAAAAAAACCTGAGACTTCTGCTCCTAGTTACAACTTTTGTTTATTAAAATAAAAAATACAAATTGCAAAAAAACCCTTCTTTATGGCTGTGTTATCTACCTTGCCAAAAACTAACTCTAAAGTAGAATTACACAAGACTATATAAATAAATACAGACATTTAACAAACAGAAGGGTTTGGTTGTTTTTTTAAACTACCTTGGCAAAAATTAATGGTGACAAAAAGATTAGGGATTAATTTACAACTTAATAGTAAGTCACCTGAAGATACTCTCAACATACCAGCAAAAGCAAATGGGTTAGAAATAAGACTGTACATCACACAGTATGAACAATCTTTATCCATCATAACTTCCTGTTATTAAATTCACATTTTCTGAGTGCATTTTTTCCTGTTCTGTAGTAGTTTCTGTTAAGCTTGAGCACTTACTGCAAGGTCATAGTGCTGGGACTGATTAAAAAGCACTGTTTATTCTCTGCTCAGAGAGGCTGTTGAAAATCCTGACCACACTTCTGGGTTTCCTAGTTACTAACTTGGCCATGGGTTTATCTCAGGAGCCTGGGACTCCACACACTCAGCCCAACTGTGGACATACGAGACTGTGCTCACTGTATCTCCTAGTTAATCCTCAGTTCTAATTACATTAATGATTGTAACAGGAAAGTAGTTTTGAGGTTTTTTGGCTTCATTCAGACTCCTTGGAATACCACACTAACTGTAGCCATGAAAACATCATTCTTCGGGAGAATTTGCGAACTAAGGGTCAAAGCAGTACCTCAACCTGCACACTGTCCTATGACCCTGCATACGCACTCAGATGTGACGGAGGGCCAAGCCCAAATTGTTCCCCTTTACAGGAACCCTTCACAAGCTAAGTGGTGTTACACAGAAACAGGCCCCACTAATAATCATTCCTGTATCATCATATACTTATGTAACATTTTAAACATATTTCCTGTCTTAGTTTAACAATCCGAGAGCTCCCAGTTTCCTTTGTGTTGCATAACACGAGACACAGACCAGCAAACTGACATGGAGGGGAATCTCATTAATTCTCCTTAACACGATGAAAATAAAGCCTGCTGGTACAAATGTTCGATCCGTGCCAAGGCTCGGGTGCCCAGCTCACGGCAGGAACTGCCGCTGGGAGAACGTGGCGCGTTCAAATCGAACTCGCGGCCTTATCCGGGACGGGTTTTGTTCTGCCTTAGAGACACTGGAGGTTTTCCGTTCCGCCGCCCGGCTCAGGCAGGTGCGAGCCCGCCACAGCGCTTATGCAACGGCGGCACGGCGGGGTCGCCCCGCTGAGGCGGGCGCTGCTCCCGGCGCTGACCCGGGCGCCCGGTCCCGCAGGGGGGCGGCCAGCGGCAGCCTCCGGGCAGCGCCCGCCTGGGCGGACCGGCTCCCCTGGGGAAGCCGCGCCGACATCTTAGCGCCGGAGGGACAAAGCGCGGCGGCGCTGTCCGTCGGCCGGGCGCTGCTCGGCCGCCACCCCGGAGCCGCGGCTGTCGCCGGCCGTGAGTGACAGCCCCGGCGGGGAGACTTCGAAAGATCGCAGCCCTGGCCCGGCGCCCCCCGGGCACAACAGCGGCGGGGGCGCGGGGGGAGGGGGGCTGGAGGCATAGCGCCACCGCCGCGCAGCTGTGCCTATGCGCTGACCCCTGCGGGCGGTCGGGCCCCGCGGCGTCAGGGGAGCGCGGCGGCGGTGCCGCCTCCCGGGACGGCGGGTCCCCGGCCGGCGCGGGCCGCGGCCTCCCGGCGGGTCCCGCTCATTGTTCCCCGCACTAGCCCTGGCAAACAGGAAGCCGCCCCGGCATGGGGCGCCCCCCCCGCCCCCGGCGGCTGACTGGCAGCCCGGGCGGCCCGTGCGAGCGGCGGCGGCGGCGCGGCGCAGCCAATGAGAGCGCGCGCGCGCGGGCGTAGGCGGGAGTTCCGGGCTGGCAGGCGGGCGGGCGGGCGGCGGTGTCGGCCGGGCCCCCTCTCCCGCGGCAAGCCCCACCTTTCGGCTTTCCCGCACCGTCAATCAAAATAGGAAAAAAAACCCGGAGTAGGCTCGGGCCGCCGCCGCCGCTTCAGCCCGCCGTGAGCACAATAAGCATGTCCCCGGCGGCAGCCGCCTAGCCCCAGCCAGCAGGGCCTGTGTGCGAGCCAGCCAGCCTGCCTGCCTGCCTCCCGCCCAGCCAGCCAGCCAGCCGGCCGCTCGCACTCACACCATGACCGGTACGTACGCACCGACCGAGCCGCCCCGGGGGCTCCCCGCTCCTGCTCCGGCCCTGCGCGTCCCCGCTCCGGCCCCGGAGCGTCCGTGTGCGAGCGAGGCGAGAGCGGCACTGAGAGCAGCAGCAGGAGGAGCAGGGGGAGGAGGGAGAAGAGGGGCAGGGGCAGCAGCACGGGGAGGAGGAGGAGGAGGAGGAGGAGGGAGGGGGGTGATCGCTCCCGTCAGTGACTCTCCCCTCCCCCTCCCCGCTGTGCCCGCAGCTCCCGAGAAGCCCGTGAAACAAGAGGAAATGGCTGCCTTAGACGTGGACAGCAGCAGCCACAGCGAATATCTCCAGCACGGCAACGGCGCCGCCTCGGCCTCCGCCGGGGCGGCCGCCCCCCAGGTGAGCGCAGGCCCGGCTGGGCCCCTTCCCCCCCTCCCCCGGGTGACACGTTGTGAGCGGGTGCGGAGCCGGTGCCGCCGCCGCTTCCTGTGTGCGCGTCTGCGAGGAGCCCGGTCGCTGTCCCGCACTAACCGCCACCCCCCTTCTCTCCCTGAACCCGCCCATTGTGGGTAGGACGCGCAGCCGTCACCGCTCGCTCTGCTGGCGGCCACCTGCAGCAAGATCGGCCCGCCGTCGCCGGAGGAGGATGAGGCCGCCGCCGCCGCCGCTGCCTCTCACTCTGCCGGAGCGGTGAGTGCCCGCCCCGCCGCTCTCGCACGGCCTGCCGGGGGGAGAGACAGCACAGCCAGCCCGCCCGCCCGGGGGGAGGGACGGGACACACGGCACTGCCCGCCCGGGGGGAGGGACGATAGCAGGGCCGACCTGCCAGGAGAGGGGTCCCCGGGCTCCCCTGCCTCTCCAGGAGGAGCCGGGCTCCCGGGAGGAGGAGGGAGCCAAGCTCCCCCCTCCCCCGCCATTGGGAGCGGCGCCTTCATTTACTTTCAAAAACGGGGGGAGGCGGGAAGCCTCCCTCCCCCGACCCTGGCACCGGAACGGCTCGCTCGGAACCCGGAGAGGCTGGGAGGCATCTCACCTCCACCTGAGCGCGCCCCCGGTATCCTCGCTAGGCTGTCAGCCTGGAACCGCGCAGCCAGGCAGGAACACAAAATGAAGGCTGGCTGTAGGGAAGGATGTAGTGAAGTAAAATGGCTGTTTAGAAGCGAACGCGGTGGTGGAAAGCTGCTTCCTGTATCGCGCTGTTTTTCTAAGGAGAGTTATCATGCGGGTCCTCGTAGCATTTTCTGTCCTTATCTCTCATGCGCCGTTGCCTCTGAAAGGAGCCTTGATGACCTCGGGACCTGGTGTGATGAGATGGATCTTGCAGACTAGAAACGTATTCTTGCTGAAGCTAGTTTAACAATCCCCGTAACAAAAGCGTGATGAAAACTCATGTTCCTTAATTGGTCTAGCTAAATCTCGTGTTGACATATGCTCTTAAAATTCAAAGCTATTATGCATTTCTAAATAACTGATACCTAAAAATATTGGTATATTAAAAGAGAGTTCAAAAATACCTTCTAAAATGACATGATGTAATTTTCTGGCCTTGGCCCTTGGAAGATTGCACATATTACCTCTAATTTTTTTTTTTTACAAAACCATCTTTAAAATTGGAAAAAAAAAAGCGCCTTTTTCTTTTTCTTCTTTTAAATCATGTTTTGTTTTTTAAACTTGCTGTGCAACAGCCTTGTATGGCGTTAGAATTTTGCAAATAGGAAGAAAAACTGCAAAGCATTGTACTGGTAAATGAAGTGGCTTTGTCAAGCTTTTAACAAATGTCAAAGTGTTACTGATAGAAGCTTCTAAATACTTGTTAAACTTTAAAATACTTTTCATCTGTACCTTACAGCTTACTTTACATGAAGGGAGGTTGAAGCAAAATAGCTGTCTGAGGTCATATAGGTTGTAGACTAATGACAGAGCTCGAAAATATATTAGGATTCCAACCCCTTTCAAGCATCCTTTCTGCCAAACCTATTTATTTGCTCAAGCAGTGTGTTTTAAAAAATCTTTCTACATGTTTTAAAGTGCCTGAAAGCTTTAAGATTTGTTTCATAGTACTGGATGCATACAGTGCTGAAGAGCATAAACATACTGAAAAACAGCTGATGTTTAAATGATTGCTTGCTTTCCTATATCGACCTCTAAGGTTGTTCTCACTGTACAGCTGGAATTGTGCATCTTGGGGATGGATTAATTGATTAGGATGAGCAGTAGGTCTGACAGGATACTAGAATGCTGGTGCAGGACAAATGGTTCCTGGCAGTACAAAATGGGCAAAAGAGATTTGTTCTGATACTTCTTTACTCCTGTTAAGTTAATATGTTGTTGTGTTAATGTTTAAGAGGCTTTTCAGGGGAAGGCAAATGCAATTCAAGAGAAGTCAAAATCTTAGTTAAAAACTTAATTGAATATAAGCTCACTCACTACTTTCCATACGTGCAGATAGGCCCTTCCTACATATCTTCTGTGAGTTAGGTTATAGCATTCTGGTAATTTTTACACTCCTACAACCTAACTCTTGAATGATTCAGAATATTTTGGGTGGAAACTAAATATAAATTGAAGGAGATACCTAACAGTAGCTGAACTAGACACTGCAGTTAATTAATATGACCTTAATAAAGAGAGGGGAGGGACTAAAGGCCCTGAAATACATTCCTTGTGAAAAACAGAAGAATGAAAGAGATTTAGTGCAATAAAGAGTCTTTTTTTTTCTGGTCCTCCATTTTTATCATATTGGAGGGTGGAAGAAGGAGGAAGCTAAAAAGTCTTATGTTGTAGGTACCTCATAAGTAATCTGGAAAATGAAATCTATATGCACAGACAGACATCATTCTCTTCCTGCAGTTTGTGATGCTCATCCCTTTCCCAGGGGTGTAGCTCAATCTGTTTGAGACCTGTGCATGGGTGATGGTGCCTAATGTAGCAGTGGGAGGGCAGCTCTTTCCTGTTATATTCTGTACTTGGACTGCAGTTCTGACTGCTGAACATCTGGTAGAACTCTCAGTCTGCACAAATGGGTAGTAGAAGTCAAACTAGGTATTTCCCTCTTAGAAGTGGTTGAAGAGCCTGCACATCAATGGATAGCCATGCTGCTGTTTCAGGGTTGATTTGTTACTGTTTTACTGACATTTGCTTGGTAGAAACTGGCAGAGCTGGAGCCAGCATGCTGGGCTAGCATACTGCTTCCCTGGCTGAAATAGTATGCTGCAGCTGCTCCCCAAGAGACTGATTTAAAAGCAACAGCAAAACTCCCATAGGAACACAGGGAATATTGCGTGTCTGGGATTTGGGGAAGAGCTGGAGCAAATGTGATTGTGTTTGTAATGATCTAGCTGGCCCTGCTTTGAGCCCAGGGCTTGGACTGGGTGACCTTCAGAGGTCCTTTCCAGCTGAAATTATCCTATGATTCTGTATTGGTATTGGAGTCCAGGCCTACTGTTTGAATGGACATTGCTGTAACACCACTGAAAGGATTAGTGAGGAAGTAAAAAGACTAATGAAAATGGCAGCTGCTTGTCATAGAAAGCAAATGAAGGCAATTGACAGAACTAAACTGAACCATCTCCTTTCCATCCTGTCAATGACCTGGCAGGTTGTCTTTAGTTAGTAAGGTTTTCAGCTTGACCAGTGATTCTGGTTGGAACTGTATTTCTTTTTGGATGAGAGGCACTAGCAGGCATTACTGCTGATCTTGTCTTTGTGCACTGATGAAGATTGCAGTCTTTCAGCCTTGACATCGTGATTTACTCTGCCTAATGATCAACCAATACCAGTTGCCTGATGGTGTTTGATATTAATGTAGATGGCCTTGAGTTTGTGGCTGACTTACCTGAGCATCTTTTCCTTGGTTGCCCTACTGCTACATCCGTGGTTAGTTCAAACACTTGCCATGGGAACTTTGCCTTGAATATTGCTACCTGCTGGCTTTGTGAGAGCCTTGCTGGATGGTGTGTGCCTGACCTAGAATGACGACTCATGTTTTGGCCTCTAAGGATATCTTTGTCTGTCTTGGGAGTTCAAAATCTGAGAAGTTTTAGTTTGAGTCTTGCTTTTTCACTATTTATCTTTGACTAATAATTCCACTTTAAACTTTCATATTTAGGATTCTTTTTCATTTAGTTATAAATACTCTAGTTTCATTTCAAACATCTGCAAAGATTTTAGCATTAGGTGAAAGTGAGAAGCAAAGCAGAAGATGGTAAAGCTATACATAAGGGAGGAAACAAAAAAGCAGACATATTTAGGTCAAGCAAGAGCCTGGATGGTCAGCTGTATGGTTGTAGCATGATCAGATGATTGTTTAAGAAGCTACAAAGCTGAGATGATAACCAGTTGTTTATATTCTCTTACTTCATTGTAATGCACAGCTAAAGGCTGTCTTGGAACTCTCATGCTCCCAAGGGCCATTCTTATGGTTGTGCTGTGTGGGACTGGATAGGTGAGGACAGGGTGCAAGACTGATGGGAGGCTGTGTGGCAGGTCTGGAGGGCGGGTGAATTGGGAGGAGTGGCAGGCTGGCTGAGAAAAGTGCCAGCTCTGATAGCCACCAGAGAATGGGAGCGCTGTCAGAGGTGACTGCCCCAGCCGAGGTGTGGAGATGCACCTTGTGTGCAGTGGGCTGCACTGATTCGCTAGCCTTTAAAAAAAACAAGGTTGGGAGGAATTATTTATATGATTTATTTGTGTTGTTGCTTACCAACAAGATGTGGAAAACATTTGGACAGGTTAATAATTAGCATATGTGGGGAAGATGAGTATAATTTCTCTGCTGTAGACAAAGCATTTCTGTGTATCTTGTACAAGTATAGCTTGTTGAGTGTTTTAAGACTGCTTTGGCTTATCTTGAGCCTTCGAATTGAGTACCAGTGCTTCACAGAATTTAATGAAAGTCTGGAATTATAGTAGGTTTATGCCTCAGAAGATTAACTATCTGAGATGCACCTAGTTTAAACTCAGTTTAGGAGGAAATAGGAATAGTGCTGGTAGGATGGAGAAAGAGGAAGGCGTTTTCAATTTCATGTTTTCCATCCACTAGGCAAAAATATGCCTGAATGCCACGTGTGTCACTTACCCATACTACATGGGTTTCTGGCCTATATGGTCATTTTGAGGAAGTTCAGAATTATTCTGACATCCATTTTTGCTTCTGTGGGTGATAGGATAGCTTCCTGATGCTAGGTTTCTGGATGTGAACAGATGCACCAGAATGTGTTCAGCCACTATAGAAAAGTCTGCCTGGAATGTCTTACTTCTCTCTGTTCTCTACTTTTGCAAAACAAAGAAGTTTCACTAGAATGTGATGGCTAACAGTATATTTGTCCTGCTGCTGTCCAGAAGCTCCCCTTTTAATGTTCTTTGGTTTTTGTATTCCAATTATGTCTTTCTAATACTGGATCAGAACTAAGTGTTGAAGTTCTTTTAGAAGGTGCTTAGGAATGTTCTTAAAAATTTTGTTTTATTTCTCCTATAGTTTTGGAGAAAGCAAGAAAATGTATGGTTTAAAACATTTCCATATTTAAAAACAGCATAGACAAAAAAGTTTTCTAATATTAAACATTAGCAAGAAGTCTAAGATTTCACAGAAAGTTGAGGCTGGTAAGGATGTCTGGAGAATGTCTGGTCTGTCCCTCCTTGCTTAAAGTAGAGTCAGTGAGAGGAAGTTGTTCAGAGCTGTGTCCAGTGGGTTTGAATACCTCCAAGGTTAGAGACTCCACTGTCTCTCTGGGCAGCATGTTCCAGAGTTTGATAGCCCATATGATATAAAAAGAGGCTTTTTCTTCTATTATGGGGGACAGAGTCAAACGCCTGACTAATGTAGTGGTAAAGAGTATGTCTTGCCTAAGCCCATCTACCAAGCTAGTCTTCTCATCATAGGGCATGGTGAGGTTAGTTATTTCAGCATTATTTCCGCTTCCTAAGTGTAGGCTGACTACTTCTGAACACTACTTTTTTTTTACCCCTCAAGATTATTTGAAAGTTAATTTTTTCAAGGTTATTTTCAAGGTTATTTGCTCCAGTGTCTTCCCAAAGATCAAGCTGTGAGGCTGACTGATCCCAGGTCCTCTTTCTTCTTCTCTTGATGATTAGATAGACCATTCAGCAGCTGAGTTGAAACCAAACAAACCATTCCATAGAATGCTAGTTTGGCATGTAGTTACATTGAGATTCATATACATATATAGATTTAATAATTAATAAACAAAAGAGCTTACCTGTCATCTAGTTAAAAATGTCTCCTCCTTGCCATGCCTCGTTTCTTAGTACTTCAGCTTCCTTGTTTCTACTAAGGTCAAGGATATTGTATTGTCTTAATTTGGAAAAGTTCTGAACTTCTGCTGATTGATAACAAACTGTTGAAGTTTTGGCTCCAGTTGTCCATGTCAAGCAAAAAGTTGTAGATATTCTTTAACTGAAATACAGTTAGATATATTTCACCAGATTGGAGTTTCTTTTAAAATAAGATTTTAAGCAGCCCCAGATAATGTTTTTTCCACAAAATGCTCTTTGTTTCTCCAGACATTTGATTTGGGCAGAAGTATTTCTCTAAATTGAGTGGCTTCATTGGCAGAGGGCTGAAACATGCAACAGAATTAATTTGTCTTAACAAACAGCTTTGTGTCAGCTGAACCACAGTGACTGATGTTGAACATGTTTTTAACCTATGGCAAATACAAGATAGAATGTATTGGCTCATACTTTAATGAAAGAGTTGAAGCAAGTGCATTTTATCTTGCATTTGTAATGATCTAAGAATGCACAGATAGTTTACTGTAGCTTGGTAAACACATGGTATTATTAAACTCATGCATCAGAACCCTAGCTCTTTCATAAAACAACAATTTGGATGAGGCAGTGTCCAATCTTCTTCATTAGGTGTGTGATTTTTGAATGTTTGGGCGCTCCTGACTCATTATCTTCCCACCTCTGGTTGTTTGGCTGATGCTTTTGCTCCAGGGCTAAATGGGGCAAAAGTGACTTTCTGAAAAGTGCACTAAAAAGTTGTCCACCAGCACAGATGAATGTTTAGTAGACTTCTGTAGTGAAGTACTGATGGCTAATGACATGTGCTCATTTGACATGTTGAGCTGCAGGTGTCTACAACAACTACCAGTTCTTACGGGGGTGTTTCTCTGCTTTCCTCCTCTCAATTTTACTTTGGTGAAGCATATTTTATTTCTTTATTAAGTCCTATCATTCAGTATGGTTTAGATCACTTCTGAAAGGTATTTTATCTTCTGTCTTTCTCTTATCTCCTTTCACATTTGACTTAATGTTCCTGTAATTTTATCTAAATATATTGAACACGACAGTTACTAGATTTTTATTTATCATGGCTCATGATTCTTCAGGGATGAGACTTTTCTCTCAGAGACATCTCTATTTTAGCCACTGGAAATTATACAAGGCCTGTTAAAGAATCAAAAGACAGGCTGAACAGTCGTTGTAGCTTTCACTCTTTGTTGGTACTTGACCTTTCTTCAGGTGGACATATCATTTGATTTTAATTCATCCTATGCCATGTGTCAGCTACTCTCTTTGCTCTGTTCCTGTCTCTTTTTCTTGTTTCCTGATGCTGCTTCCAGTGAATTCCCTGTTGCTTCCTGTTCTCTCCTCCTTGGCTGAGTAGTGCTGAACTTTCCTCAGATCTTTGTCCCTTCCTCTTGAAACAGCCTTTGGATGAAACAGTCCAGCCTTCTCTTAAAGGAACAGCTGCCAAATAACTGCTGCCTGAGTATCAGTTGATAAGGAAACTGTTGCTTTATCTCTACCCTTTAAATAATTTTCACGGATGGCTGAGACAGCAAACAAACTGGTGTATTTTAAATGTAAAGCTCAGTAAGTGACTGGGCTGCAGATATTGCTGCTCATGTATCAATGGCAGAACTTTTGAGTTACTACAAAAGTGCTTAATTGCCTGAGGATGTAAAGAATGGTTATTACTCTTTAGTTAGTAGGAAAAGAAGTCCAAGAAATGTCTTCTTGTCTCAACAGACTTTGTGAAAGAACAGTCAATCTTGTTATGACAGGCTGATGATGACCATTTGCGATTAGAGATCATCCTCAAATACTCTTCACCATAGGGTTTTTTTCATGCTTTAATGCTAGCAATTTTGATAGCTGCCAGATAGCTTCTTGAAAGCCTCACCCTCTTTTTGCTCCTCCCTCCCCATGATTCAGCTGGTGGTGTCTGATACAGCCAGCTGTAAGAGCAATATGAGTAACGGGCGTTTTATGTTGCATGTGTAGCATAGCTTCATATCCTCATGTGTGGCTGCCCTGAACTTCTCCATGGACTGACAAGTGCATCTACTAAAAGATTGGCTCTGTTGTGCTAAAATCACTGCAGAGCAGATTTTGAGGGAAGATTTCACTACATCATGAAAACGTGAGATGTGTGCCCAACATGAAAACGCCAATATGGAAATCAACATATGTTTTGGGAGAAGAATAAAGTAGGTCATTTCCGTATCACTAAGGAGACAGGTTCTCTTTGAAGTATTTCTGTGGATGATGTTACATATGAGTAGACATAGACTAGTTATTGCATGTTAGATCAGTCCAGTTTAACCTAAGCTTTCAACATTTGCTTGTGCATAGTTTTCAGTCAGTGAGAAATGATATCAGACTTGTAATGGTTTATATTGGCTCTTTTGTTCCAACAGCTATCAGCACATTATATTATACATTTATTTTATAATGACACACTTTAAACATATAACAGTCATGTTATGTTTGAAGGAAAGGTTGATCAATATAAGAGGAAAAGAAAATAATAAAAGAGAATTATTATCCTCCTTATTGTGTTTCTTTTCCTTGAAGCATTAAGGCCATAAAATTAGTTTTGTTCTGGTGATGCTGAATCTATTTACTAATACACTACCTGAAAAATTATGAATCACTTATGAACCATGGAATATTTTGAGCTGCAAAGGATCCCCATGGATCACTGAGACCAGCTCTTAATAAGAGTCAGTGGTCTGTGCCTTCGAGGGCTGAAGAAGGCTAGCATTCTTTTGTTTTTTGCACAATAATTATTTTTACAGTTCTTGAGAAGAATTTAGAACCACAATATGTGTTTCCTTATTGAAAATGAAGCTTGGTAAGCACAGTAAAACTTCTAGTAAGTACTCAGACTTAAATACACTATTTTTCCTTTACATGTAAACAGTGTAGTGTTATGGGCTGGAATAGGATAAGAATGTGAAACTAGCAAAGTCCCATCTAATGCTGTGGACTAAATTCACTCAGGTGCATTCTGCAGGATTCTTTCAGACTGGCTAGGTCTCAGTGCTATGTTAGGAAAGAATTAAATGTGTGCTGTGTTTTGCATGTCCTGGTTTTGTTCTAAAGGCAGTCAGAATGCAGCATCACAAACAAGTTGTGATTTATTCTGGTAACTTCCCTACCAGGAGAGATCACAGGATGAGTGCAGAAGGACAAACCAGAGCTGTTCTTTCTGTGTCCTCTGGACTCTGCCAGAGAGACTAGATTTGTTTCACAGAGCTGAATTGATTGTAGGACAAGTTAGTTACATGTTGCTAATATTAAGTTATTCCATTGGTTTACTGTAGTATGGTTAAACAGATAAGGAGACACTTTACTTCGTATTTTTTAGATTGATGGTTACTTACAATACCAAGCTGGTTGACTATGCAAATCTGTGCTAGGCATTGCAGGATGTTAAATCTAATTCTTAATACTGTGTTCTGAAAAAACTTGCTTTGGTAAAGAAAGGTAAGTGCAATTTACCTTTCCTATACTGAAAAAAAAGGTCAAATGCATAATAGGTTCTTTAAGCATCTGGAGTCTACACTGAAACACTGGCCTTTTCTATTGTTCTTAATGTTCTTAATTGTTCAACTTAATGAAGGTAGATTTTTTTTCCCTCCTAACTGATGCATATGACTAATACAAATATGATTTCAGTGTAAAAGTTCTTAGTCTAGAAGTCTTCTTCCTTAGCGAAACTAACTCCTACAAGCTTATAAATACTAGAGCTTTGTGTTATGTGTAGCAAACTGAGGTTGTCCTATCTTTCCAACTGTGTGACTACATCACTTCTTAACATTCTCTGTACTGCTGGAAGTCACAACATGCACAACTAGCAAACAGAGCTGAAAGGTAGTAGAGCTCCAGGAGGTAGAGGCAGCACTGGTTTCATGGCGGTTCCTCCACTTGTGTGCAATAGGTGCCTGGCTGGGCACAGAGTGTTTCTGGGTCTCAGGGTAAGTTGGTGATGAGAACTCCAGCAGCCCCTGCCAGCTCTCTCCTTCCCGCAGCCAGGGGTTTGGATTACCCAGCAGCCCTGCCACCAGAATAACCCTGCTGCTGTCACCTGACATAGCCGTGACATAGGAGCTGCATTTGACATGTTTGCGAGCAGCGTGCAGCTCATGACCCGCAGGCTGGCTACCCTGACTTAGGCAAGAGATCCTTATAAAATCTGTGTTTCATAGTTTTGATCCAATTGCTGATGGTCATATGAGCTGTACTGCATGTTTTCCAGTAGTGTATCAATATCTGATGCTGAATTGCATGACTGGTCTAACACATAGTCTGTACAACATTTGTTTTAATTTTTTGTTTTCTTTTTTCTTTTTATTCAGACAGGGGATTTGGCTTCTGTGCAATTAGCTGGAGCTCCAAACAGATGGGAGGTCTTGTCTGCAGCTCCTACCACTATAAAGGATGAAGCTGGTAATATAGTACAGATTCCAGGTGCTGCCACAGTAACTTCAAGTGGGCAGTATGTCCTTCCTATTCAGAGTTTGCAAAATCAACAAATCTTTTCTGTTGCACCAGGATCAGATTCGTCGAATGGTACAGTGTCTAACGTACAATACCAAGTAATACCCCAGATCCAGACAGCGGATGGTCAGCAGGTTCAACTTGGCTTTGCAGCCTCTTCTGATAATAGCAGTATAAATCAAGAAACTGGTCAAATTCAGATCATTCCTGGCTCGAATCAAACCATCATTGCCTCTGGAACATCTTCAGCTAATATTCAGAATATCTTATCTGGTCAGTCTGGTCAAGTCCAGGTTCAGGGAGTTGCAATTGGTGGTTCGTCTTACCCTGGCCAAGCACAGGTGGTTGCTAACGTCCCTCTTGGACTGCCAGGGAATATTACTTTTGTACCCATTAATAGTGTTGATCTAGATTCTCTGGGACTTGGCAGTGGTTCTCAAACCATGACAGCAGGCATTAATGCAGATGGGCACTTGATAAATACCGGACAGGCCATGGATAGTTCAGATACTTCTGAGAGGACTGGTGAGCAGGTTTCTCCTGAAATTACAGAAACTGCCACTGATAATGACTTATTTGTGCCAACGTCATCTTCATCACAATTGCCCGTTACCATAGACAGTTCAAGTATATTGGAACAAAATGCAAATGACTTGACCACAACTAGTGGCCAAGTTCATGGTTCTGATCTTCAGGGAAATTACATCCAGACATCAGTCTCTGATGACACGCAGGCTCAGAATATTCAGGTCTCCACAGCACAGCCAATTGTACAACACATACAGCTACAAGAGTCGCAGCAGCCAACCAGTCAAGCCCAGATCGTACAAGGTATTGCGCAACAGACAATCCATGGTGTTCAAGCAAGTCAAAGTATATCTCAACAAGCTCTTCAAAATCTTCAACTGCAGCTGAATCCTGGAACTTTCTTAATTCAGGCACAAACAGTGACCCCTTCTGGGCAGATAACCTGGCAGACATTTCAAGTGCAAGGAGTTCAGAACTTGCAGAACTTGCAAATTCAGAATGCACCTGGTCAACAAATAACTCTGACCCCTGTGCAGACTCTCACTCTTGGTCAAGTTGCAGCAGGTGGTGCGTTGACATCAACTCCAGTTAGTCTAAGCACTGCTCAATTGCCAAATCTACAGACAGTTACAGTAAACTCTATAGATTCTACTGGTATTCAGCTGCATCAAGGAGAAAATGCTGGCAGTCCTGCAGGTATTTATTTTACTCTTTTACAAAAGATTGGTTTGTATTACTGCATGTTGTTGGTTTAAATGGCGATAATCAGAACATCATTGTCTTGCTATTGAAGCCTACAAATACAGTGGGTTCAACATGGTGATGATGGATTTTATTTGAAACTGCTGTTCGATTAGAAACTATAATTGTAGAACATAGTCCTACCTCACTCCTTTTAGTATGAGCTCATGTAACTCCCAAGTAGTTACATTAGTTAACAGCACTTCAGTGTTTGTACTTAAAGGTCTTACCCTGGAGAAGATCTGTATACTAAATTGAAAAGGGGGAAGTCTGGCTGTCAGCTGCCACTCTTCTAAGGCATCAGTATCATTAACATACCCATTCTTTCTAGTCCTGGATAGATGACATTTCTATGGAAAATCCAAATATTTCTGTTTATGCAATTTTTTTTCCTCTTAAAATTTTCAGACCTCCTGAAGTGCTGTTATTCATCTGCTCTTTTGTTAAATTAATTTCCTACTGATTTACTATCAGTGCTACTATGATGTAGGAAACTTGTGTAAGGGTCAGTGAAACAAGCATGCATATATCAAAATAGAGGCTGTGCTTAAGAATATGTGTGAATTTTCAGTTCTACTTACTTGTATTATGTTTTATAGTACAATCGTTATGAGTATCACAGTGTTTTATCATGGTGGAGAAGAAATATTGCTTTCTTAAAATAGGTGTTTCTTGACGTGAGACGAAAAACGTGCCTGTTTATTTTTGATAAATTTGATACAGTCTATTCCAAATTTTGGGGCATAACTAGCTAAACAAAAAGAATTAAGAGATGCTTGTGGACCAGGAGGTTTTGCTATACCAGAAGCCATTTAAACACATTATTGGGTTGTGCCCAGGCTAGATATGAGAGGCAGGGTGAGCAGTAGAGGTCATTTGGGGGGGAAACCATTGCACAAAGTAGCTGGGGAATCACTGTTTTAGTATAATCATGTGATTCAGCCCTCTGGTTCGTCAAGATACTGAAGCATAAATATTTAAGTGAAGCATGCATGGTTTGTATGTCTGTTTTAGCTTCTGAGAAGAATGCAATGTTAAGTGAAACATGCTTAGAAGACCTGCAGAGTTTTGTTTCAAAAGGCTACTGGTTATAATACCTATAAGTTACTGATACTGCTGTATTCTATGTCAAGAAGCTTGCTTTCCCATTTGAAATCTAAAATTTGAACTGAAAATACTGCGCTGGGATGTTTTTAGTTAATTTTGTTTTGGAATTTACTTCTGTATTATGAACTTAACATCAAGTAAAGTTATTCAGATCTAGATAAGGCTACTTTTCATTGGCTTGTAGACAACAACACCAAAGGGATATGCTCTGCTCACTGCATTTGCTCTTCTGTCTGATGTTGATTATTAAATTTTCTATTTACAGTGACCACAGGAAGTCTTGGTTTGTCTCCATCACACATTGTTAGCTCCGAGGATATAGATGTCAGTAACAAAAAACACATATTCTGCATGCTAATACAGCTAAACTCAGATGCCAGAATCTAAGTCTCAGAAAAAGAGCCCTTTACTAATTATTATTAGCTCTCTGGCTAATGCAAGGAGGATTATTTCTGAGATTTATATTTGGTATATGATCATGTAGCTAATGATATTGCTTGTGGACTAATGTAGCAGAAACTTGAGAAGAAGAATAGAAAGGAAAAGGAGAAAGAAAGCAAAAAAAACCCAAACCAGCTAGGCACATGAGAAGGAAGTTGAGTCTGATCTGTGGTGTGTATCATTTTGTGTCTTGGTCATTCTCAAGAGTGTTTCAGTGCTGGTTTATAATAAAAATGCAAGGGAATTCCATCAAGCATTCTTTAACTGTATTCTCCTATAAGGAATTTCACGTGGGAAGGCAAGAGACTAAATGGGATGTATGAAATTGATTAAATAGGCAGAAGTACTGGATGAATAGCAGAAACTCTTGCCTGAAGTGCATAGCTATAAACACCTGGTTATATTAAAGATAAGATGGAGATTTATAGTAACATTTTTCTTACTTGTCTAGGAATAATAAATGGATTGGAATGTATTAAAACTGCCATTCCCTAAATTTGGGGAGAATGTAATTGGCCCTTCCTTTATGTTAGAAGAAGCTCACTTTTCCACAGTAATGATTAGTGTGACACTGCTTCTGACAGAATCAAACTGAATTATCTTGATTGACTTTCAGTGTCTTTTCCATATGCATCTGGTATTTTGCCTGAGAGAATCTTTTTCAGAGGTGTTCCTCCCCTTCTTTTTTATAACTCCTCACAGCCTTTCTTGAATTTGGAGAATAAATATGCAATTAGAAGCAGATTATGAAATCATAGGGGGCTTTTTTCAGTCAAAAATATATTGTTGTGTTGCAAATAAGGAAAAACAGTTTAATTTTAAACCAAAAGAAGAAGGTAAGTGGAAGAGACAGCAGAATAAGAGAAGTTAAAGGGTGTGAAGCGACTTGATTCCTTTTTTTTGTCCACTGCCAATGAGCTTTGAAGCAAGATAAGAAGAGTTTCCCTGTATTTTCTCTCTCAAGGTGGATAATGCACTCCTTTCATACCAAGTAGATTCAGGCTGTGTTTTCTGTTTTCATTTAAGAAAATTTGTCTACCTGAGGCAAAAATAAAAAGAACATATTCCTAGCTTTGTGTCAGAGATGGCTGGTAATTATCTGAAGTCCAAATAATGTACTTTGTTCTGTTAGCAGTGTGGCTGTGAAAGCAGTTAGGTTTTAGATTTTCGTTGTTACAGCCCATTGTGTGAAAGGTGTTCTTCCAAGGCTCACTCCCCAGATAGGCAGCAGAGCATCTTTCCTGTGCTTCTGTGTGAGGGGGAAAAATGTCTTTACCTAGGTATTACATTGAGTTTACATAATGGAAAGCAATTGAAACTAATAGTTTTGTCTAGTAAATGTACAGTTTTCTTCAAAAGATGTCCAGTAATTATGTTTCTACCAAAATGTCCATTCTGTGCATAGACCCACATTGCAGTGAATTTATTCTGGAAAGTCTTGGCCAAGCTTGCTTTTCTTAGGATGTTGATTAGAGCTCATATTCCTCATGGTGCTTAGTGTTGTGGTGACCAGGGGAAGGGTATTGGTTAGTCACAGCCAGGACTCTTCAGCATTGCTTTTCTTCCAAAAAGCTCTATCGAATAGTATCTGTATATTAAGCACTGCAGGGAGATGCCTTTCTCACCTGTGTTTTGGCTTCACTCTTCTGGTCTTGAGAGGAAATTAACCTGAGAAAGCTCTCTAGAAATGTACTTCTTTTGTTGGCAGTTTGTAATAAAATACTGCGTTGTGTATGACAAATAGTCATTACATGCACAGTTCACATTGCTCTGTAGTGATTTGCCTGGTCAAGAAAGGTGGAGTTTTTTATTAGCATGTTTCTATAGATTTCTTCTTCAAACAGTTCATATAAGTAGTGTTTATTTTGGAAAACTATCAGGAGCTGAAATGTACCAACTTGGCCTTCATGTTTCTGATCCTGTAAGTTTTGTGAGCTTGGAAGAATTTTTAAGTTACTGGATTTTCCTCCTGCCCCCAAGCCATTGTCCAGCTGAGGGAAACTTAATGATGTTAATCAAATTCTAATTGTAATAGTGTCTCAGCTAATTTATTAATGTACTGAATCAGTTTGGGATTGGTTGTTTCCTGGAAAAAAATTGGCAATTTTACCAGGTCTTATATAGGTTGCATAACTTGTTACAGGATGTTGGATAATTTTTTTTTTAATATACTTCTTTTGACCATTGCAGTAGCACCTGAAGACACTAGCACCTGAAAGAAAGTAGCATTGGCTTGAGAATGGACTTTACTGCTTATCAACTCAGACACACTCACCTGGAAGATTCATTTATTTCAATAGAAAAAACCCTATCTTACAAACAGTTTTCCAGGTGGTCTACAGCTGGAATCAAGTCAAAGGGATTCCTTTCAAGAGTTGACTGAAGTGTCACTCCAGAACTGAGGTCTTCATTTCTACATCTTTCTTCCCAGCTCCTCTTCTGCGGGAGTGTACCCAGCTGCTTAAGGACTCATCTCCTGCTGCCATTGTCCTTAGAGCCAGGCCTGTAGCTGACTTACACAGCTGGTAGTGAATGGGAGTGGCTGGCTCTTGTGGTGGCAGCTTCATTCCATTCCTGCCACAATCTGACGGCTTTGTCATGCCGCAGTAATTCAGCTACTCTAAATTTGACCCAAAAATTGGCTGACAATTTTCAAGGTAAATAGTTGCCCAAGTGTCAATTTATCTTTCATCTGCTGGTATCTTGTGAGGCTTTGGTCTAATATCTGTTTCCTAAAACAGTCTAAATGCTGAAACAAACAAAATTAAAAATGAAGTATTCACAGTTTTACTTGCTGGGATGGTTGTTTCCATGTTTTATAGTGCTTTGGATGAAGTAGTGCAGAGTGCCAATTAAAGCAGAGCTTTCTTCCAGCATCTAGAACTTTTAAAACAGTTTTTGGCTGGTTTTCAGTGTTTCTCAGCTTAGTTGTTTTTTAAGTTTCAGTTTTTAACCTTATTAATTTAAATTTCAATTTTGCAGTTTTTCCTTCTAGGGCATTATTTATAACAAGACTGAGAGACAAGGGCATGGTATAATTTTGAAATAGAATCTGATTTAAAAAAGAAAAAAGTCTTATGAAATGCATGAACTAAACTAAAGCAATGATAAGTAAATATTTTCATCTGACAGTGTCTGACTCTGGCTATCCAATTTTCATTTGAGGCATTCAGTTTTTATGTTACAAAATCAAAACAGTTGAAACAATTCTCCCCACTATTTTCTTAATATGAAAATTAAATTGGAAACGGGTGAATTTAAGTTAGTGTGGGAATTAGAGCTATTTATGTTCCAATCTTGTGTAAATAGTTTGCTGTCAGCATGCTTAAATTACATTCCTTATTTTAGCATCATTTCCAAAGGAAATTAATAAATTGTGGAAGAATTAGATGATCATGCTTGTATGTGTTTCACAGTTGTGCTTATAACAGCGCATAGTAAATTATCTCACTTAAAGTTTGTAGAACTTCAGTTAGTCTGGTTAATTTTTTAGTGCAATATCTATTCTGGAATAGAATGATATTTTTTCTTCAAATTCTTGAAAATACTGATTTGTTGCATCCTTCCTCTGCAATAGTACTTCATGGGCTTTTCTCCTCTTTGTTCCAAAACTGCTTATTAATGAATTTTCTTCACAGCTGGTGGTGGTGAGCTGAAAGTTTTTTGCATGTTACTCCTAAGTAAATATGTTGTGTATGCCAAGTGTCTGGGGATGCAATATAGATTCTCAGAGCTAAGGAGGTTAGCTTGAGTTACCTTAGTCTCAGATATCCTCAGGGTGGTCACAAAAGAATATATTACCCAGTTTCAGGTACACATTCCTTTTGCATTTTTCAAATACTCTTTTTACAAGATACTCCTGACACAAAATGAAAACTCTCATACACCTGTGGGGATCTGTGGCAAGTATCCATGGAGTGAAAGAAGGAAGGGATTTTTTTCCAGTACTGCTACAACTTAAGAAGAAGGCTGGAAACTTGTCTTCTGTCTTTTTTCAGTCTCAGCACTTTAGGGCCATTGCTTCAGGTTCTGTGCAGTTTTCTTGCCTTTTGAACCTCCTGGCAGTATCACATACTTTGTTCTGATCTGTGAGATCAGTCCCAAACTTGTCAGTGCATCTGGCTCACAGAAAGTATCTGAAGTTTCTACCAAGGACAACGACAGTCTTTCTATAATGCTAGGAATACTCACCAGGACCCTAGTTGTGATTGCCCTCTTGAAGATCAGGCTGGGCTGTAGGTGGGTTGTCTTTTACTGCTTGTAGAAGACTGAAATTTATTCAAAAGGCAGTAATTTCAAGAGCAAAAGGTGATAAAAATACATATTGTCAATGACATCGTCATAATTTATCATGGAGAAATGATAGTTCCCAACCTGCATCTAAAATTCATGCCAATATTTAATTCATGTATTCCAAGTATGTCTTGTACTTCATTTAATCAAAGTGTTTTCCTGTATCCTAGTAAGACACTTGCTGTGCAGAACTCTCAAGTATATTATATCAACAACGGTGTCATCATTGATTTAAATAAAAAAATTAGATTTTAATCTAATTGTTCATATAATTGCATTTTGAGTGCACTAATTCTGTCCCTACTTCTTTGAGTCTTTGTTTACTCTTTTTCAGTATTATCACAGTATTAGCTTTTTTCTAACCCACTGGAGCATTCACATGGCCAAAGGCTCGCAGCATTAAACTGCAGAGAGCTCTTCAGCCTTCTCTTAAAAAGTGTCAAATGAAAATTATCCTAATCTGTTGATTTATTAAGTGTTTGCTTCCGTAGCTGTTTTTACATGTTCCTGACTTGCTGTCAGTGGGAAGCTTTTCATTGTCATCTACTAGTAGGACAATTATTTGGCTTTTACCTAAATACAGGACAGAAACACTTACTGAACAGTTCTGTCTTCCTGAATTACTGCTGACAATTCTGTCGTTTGACCCTAGTAGCAGTCTGATATTCTTCTGTGAAGAGACACTTAGTCCTGCTGGTCAGAGAATTCTGTGTCCTCTTGCTTTCCTTACATATTTCTGGAGTTAGTGGCTTCTTCAGTATTAAGCATGATCAACTCTTCTTCCCCTGTTTAGTTAGACCTTCTTAGATTTTCAGCTGTGAGAAGAACAGACTAAAGTAAGTGCGTTCTGCAGCAGGCGTTACTGTCTATGCGAATCCAGACTCTTGAATCTGTAGACATCTCAAGTGAATACAGTTAGGGCAAGTAACTGTTCCTTGATGCATAGTGTATTCCTTGAGGTAGCACTGGCTGAAGAACTTTAATCATTTAAATACTTAAATATTTGCTTTAGAGTAATGTATAGGATCAGTTGGAGATACACTGTGTGGCATTTCTTGCAAGGAAACAAATCTGTTGCTGTGGTTTTTAATAATCATTTTGAGGGTACTGCTTGAGTACTGTAAGGTCCTGCTCTTAGGCTTGCACACAACACTTGTTTTTCCTCAGAAACTTAAAATCTGATTTAGAGCTATTGAATCTAGATGACAGTCTTTTTTCTGAGTTGAGGTTCATCAGTATTTCAAGATGATGCTTTGCAGTGTACCTCACGTTGCCTTGTAATTTATTGTGTAATAAAAATGTCTAAATTCACGCTGCAGATTGGGGGCCAAATCAGAGTACAAATCATTATTTCTGTTGAGTTTCCTGTCTGAAAGACTTGAACAGCTGGTCAGCTAATAGAGGGAGTTTAATTTAGACAGTTCAGTTTAGATGGGAAGAAACAAGAGCAGTGTCTTAAGAAATTTGAATTCCAAGGGAATCTGGGTTGAACTGTAGAGAAAACAGGAGAAGATGGAAAGGAAGTGGGAATTAACATCTCTAACATCTCTTTTCTTGGGAAAGGTAGGAAGGGAAGCCTCTATCTGGAAAAATAAACAATCAGAAACAATTGAAATGGCAGTCAAATTGTGATTTTGTGAGGAAATTGGTGGGAAGGTATGTGCAGTGCTGCTGTGAATCTGTTTTCGGTTCAAAGACCATGTTTCAGATCAGGAGCTTGGCTGATTGAAAGGGCAGGGTGGCTTTCAGCATCTAGGAAAAGCAGCTGAACTAGAAGCTCGCATTTTGCAGACTGTTATAATGTAATACCAAGTGTAGCTTTGTGACATTCTGCAAAGGCAGATACATTAAAAAATCTGCATCCTCTTCCCTTCTCAGTTTACCCCTGTTTCTGTGGCTCTTGGACAAACTAAAAACTTTTTCCATAACTGAAGAAAATAGCATGTTCTTAAGTCGTGGTTGAAACAGACCAAGACATAATGTGAAGATTAATTGATGCATTCATCTGATACCTGGAGAAGTGGGTAAATGACCTGGGTATATCAGTGGGCAACAGTATTTCTCTCCACACTAGATTATAGTTCACATGTACTCAAGAATAGTTTAAACTACATTTCCATCTGCATTGTTTCATCCTGTTAGTTTAGTTACTCTTCTCTGAAACACTTTAAACAAATCTCTTGCTTATTGGTTTTGTTTGCCAAATACACTCAAACTTGTTCGATGTTGTAGCCAGCTCTGGGCTTTCTATGACTATGAAATACTACCATTGGATCAGAATTATTCGCCAAGATCCCAATTTCCATCTTGGAAAAGCCAAACCTAAACAGGAAGCAGAACTTGAACACAATATATGTTTTTCAGAATCTGTTGGCAGTTTGAAACAATATCTTTGTCTAAAATTCCCCTTGATACTTACCTAGAACTAAGTATTGAATTTAAAAGTAAGGGCATATAGAAATTTGAAAGCATGGAAATAAAAGACTAATGAAGAACACGTAACCTTTATTTAGCCTGTGTTTAATTGGTAGAAGACAAAAGCTGCCTCAAATTTGCTAGTGTTTGCACCAGCTTGTCATGACTTCAGGGATTATATAAATTCTTTTAGGCCTCTTTTTTCACAGAGTTTATGTAAATTCTCTCAGTTCAGAGGCTGAATTAGAATAGAGCACATCTAGAAGAACACTGTGGAGAAATGTGGTCTCTGGTGAATTTTCATAATCTCAAATACCATTGCATTGGAGAACACTTAATCTCTAGCTCTTCTCCATGGTTTGCCCTTACAACAGCTTCATGAGTGGCCCCCCTCCTCCTTCCAAAAAATACTGGTGGAATTTTAACCCTATCTCTTGAAATAATGTAAAAACCTACTTGGAGAGCAACAGACTCATTGGTTCTGAGGACCTCATTTAAGGCAGTCACATTCATTGTGGGTTTTGATGCAGTTCACTCTCTGCTGTACTGCTCCTGGTGAGGCTATTTAAGCACTTTATCTATTGATAATTCTTCTAATTGTGTTTTGTTTAAAGTATAGTCTACATGGATAAGTATTTAAAAGTCCTGTCTGTAAATTGCCAGTTTATGTTGTACTTTCCTATGTGCCAGGAGTAGAAGATAGTCCTCCTGATGAATAACTAAAGCAATGACTACACTTTGTGCCTTACCAAATAACCAGAAAGCAGAGCACAAAATAAAAACCATAGTACTACTTTGTCTTCATTTCAGTTTTGCATTTTTTAGAATAATGTTATAAACTATTGTATATCTATGCAAATTGTTGTCTTCTCCAGTATCCTCAAGTGTTAGGTATGTTTTGTCTGCCCTGCTTGTTTTTATCACCAAGTAAGTTTCCCAGTTATGCATCTATCTTTATAGAACTATTATAAGTCTCTGTGCTGCTGCAGTAATGGTGGTGATTGGGAGAAACTGGGAATAGAGAAATACTAATTAAAAAGTGGAAGGAACTCATGACAAAAGTTGGTAAAGTGGAACAGACATTGCATAGAAGGTTGAAAGTCATGGATACTGGCATGCAGTAATAGACTTTTGGACATGCTTCTACTCTTATGTGTATCTCTATTATTAGAGTGTGACTTTGGGAGGTCAGTGTAATAGGAGAAATCATATGAAATGTTTGACTTCAGTAGTGGAGTTGGGTCTGGGAAGCACAGATCCATACCCTAATTTGTTCCATTCATCTTTGCATATCTCTTTTGAAGTATATGTATGCAGTCTTAACTCTCCTCAGCTACTGGCTTTGCAGCTACACTATATGCCACTGTCTAATGTTAGGGAGATCATAATGAAATTACCTTCTTAAAATTTTGTGTTATTTTATTAACAGTACTTTAATTGTTATTTTAAATAAAGCAAGAATTTAGACAGTGTACATTTTGTGCTACATTTGATTGGTAAAAGAATTTTGAGTGTAATGTGTAACACACAGTTCTGAAGAACTGGTTGGAGACTTGCAAGGTGCTGGCAGCCTTGCTGTATTTAAATTCCTATTATGTGCCCTTTTGTGCAAGAGTGAATCAGGCTTCTGCTTTTTTCTAAAGTTGCTCCAGAATGTATTAGTATACTTAGTAGTTATTTGACAGATAATTCTATAAACTTTGTTTTATAGTGGTTTAATATTTGCTTATATAAAACCAATGTTATATAGAACATACAGATAACAAAGTTATTTTTTAGCCAAGTCTCAGAAAAGAGCTTAATTTGGTAGCAAAGGTAGTTTGGTGGCTCATGCAGAAGACCAGAAATTGCCACAGGTTTGCTAGGTCTTCACATGAAAGATATTTATTATGGTGCTGTCTGAAATTGTGAACTTGTGATGGTAACAGCAAAGGTGTGCAGGTGACTTTGGGCAAGCTTATCACAGTAGTACCACGTGTGTAAAAAATCATCAGATACGACTTCTGGATTCCCACAGCTCAGAGCCTATCCCATTCATGCAAACTTAATTTCTAACTCTGACTTTTGCAGCCAAACCAGATAAATATTCTAGACGTCCCTGGTTTTGACCTGGAGTTCTCTTCCCAATGCAGTGATTTCCTAGAGAATTACTTTAACTGTGGTTACATCAGTGATGTAGAGTTCAGGACAGTTCTCCATATGGTTATATGTGTGCAAAAGAAAGGCAAACTGCTGTTGGGGATGACTGGGCTGAGACTCTGTTAGCATCAAGCAAATTTTTGTGTAGCAATATCCTTTAAACAGATGAAAATTAGAGATGATTTTGAAGGTAGACCAGGCAACTATTACTCTTTACATACTTTGTTATTGGTTTCTTTCCTAATCTCTACTGGGACAGGATACTCTTCATCATATGACCCAGCACAGTTTTTCTCATGTTTTATCAGGTAATCTGCAGCTTTCTCTTCATTACAAAGATATGATGGCTGATGCACTGACTCCCAGAAAGAAGTTAAGAGTGGCCACAATGCTCAGTTAAACTTTCAGTGTTTAAGGATAAAAGTCTACATGATAATTGGGTTAGTTTTGCTGGAAAAGCAGTCTCTTGAATGTGTCCAGAAAGATAGACAGATGTTAGTTTGAAGCTTAAAACAAACAAACAAACCAAACCCTACATTATGTTTGTTTGCTTATTAATTTGTGCTAGTGGCTAATCATTTTCACAGAAAAAAATGCAAAATAAACTACTCTGCTGAACCAAAGAAGGGGCTGGGTTCAGCATTCTAAAATGATACATACAAACTGTCTTTTTTGGGAATCCAGACTTGGAGTCCACTGGGAATGCACAATAGTGTTTGAGGGGAAGATGTTCCTATTAAAATGTAAATTTGTTAAAACAGTTGTTGTTATGACACTGTAATTAATTCTTGGATTAGATTGAATGAATGCTCTGCAGGAAGAGGGTGCACATACTTGCAAATGTCCATCCTATAAGGAATAATTAGGAGGCCTTTTTGCATACAGAAAACTGCTAAGACCTATTTTGACTACTGGTATATCGAAACACTGATGTGGCTAATCTGTTGCTTATCTCTGTCTAATGCTGAATAACATTCTTCCCTAAATGTTTCCTGTGTATTGTGTAGAAGACATAAATTTCAGGTGAAAAGAGGGAATGGAACAAAACCATTAATTTATTTGTTTTCCTTAGATATCTTGGTCTTTCTGAGGTGCAAACCTTTTATTAGATTGATTCTCACATTACATATCTCTGTGCATACTAAAACCTTCTGAAGACCACTGAGGAAGGCTGTTGCTACTACATGTGACACTAATTCAGAAATGCTGTGGAAACAGAAATGGCTACTCAGGATCACTTGAAACGTGTGTTTACATTTTCTTCAACCTCTGTCCAACCTCTTGTTCCTCAGTTTTTCCCAAGTTTCAAGCAAGCAATATTCTCCTGGTGACAGCATTCCTCACCAAGAACAGTTCAAACTTAAACTATAATGCTTTGTTATAGCTTATCTTCAACTTTTGAATGTATAGTAAGATAAACTTTTAAATACAGGTTACAAGGGCACAGAAGCAATGTCAGAATGCACTTAAGGATGTTGACTTTTGACTGGCGTAGTGCTCTCAAGAATAAAAAGATTTGATCATTATGGTTTCCTTTCTGTCTGTTTAATGGGCTACTTACAGATCTGTCTTTGTTCTTTTCCCCAGATATTAGGATTAAAGAAGAGGATCCTGATCCAGAAGAGTGGCAGCTCAGTGGTGATTCTACACTGAATACTAATGATCTAACACATTTGAGAGTACAGGTTGTAGATGAGGAAGGGGACCAACCACATCAGGAGGGAAAAAGACTGCGACGAGTAGCATGTACATGTCCCAACTGCAAAGAAGGTGGTGGAAGGTATGTAAAGTTCACTGTCATATCACACATGTAATGATGAAAAATGGATAATGGGCAAGGAAAAAATGAGCTTTTGTTAACAGCAGTTGTCTGCAGTGAGAGGAAGCTACAGGCTTTTGCAAAGGAGTTTATGCAGTAAAGGACTACCACTTCCATTTTGGGATTTGCAGATGAAAAAGCAGACTATTCCACCCTGATTTATTCTTTTGAGATTATTTAAAAAAATGTGGAGTTAGATGTCGCCTAGTACAAGTGAGGAGGATAGAATGTTGCCCTAAAAATATGAAAATGAAATATTTTGGAATATGCATATCTGTGATTGGCTTCCTATCATATGTCAAGAACTTGATTAAATCCTGTGTTCCTGCATTTCCTCGGTGATTGAGCAGTTTTCCACAGTTTAATTGCTTTAGAGTGTTACAAAAATACAGTTTTCCTAGTCTTCTTATTCACTAGGTTTCCTAGGAAAAACAAAGTTTTTATAATATAATAAGGTTTGTATAATATTTCTAAATAACAAATTTTGAACTGTTTTCAGTCAAAACTAGTGAGATTTGACTAACAAAGAGGTACTAAGCTCCAGTTCATTAAACTTCAGTGTTGCATTGGAACCTACGCTTTATTATTGTGCATCTCATTGAAATATTACTATTTTTTTTTTTGTTCTGAAGATTGTATTCTACTTCCAAACACTTAATTTTGAATGCCTTGGTAATGGATATGAAAGGGGAAGGGTAATAAGCTGCCTTTTACAAGTGAAAATATTTAGTTGTGTTTGTGCTTGAAAGAATTGTGCAGGGGCTTCTTTTCAATATGCTAAAATTTGTCCATTTTGATAACAGTTTCTTCACTAAAATGGAGATTTTTATTTATTTGGGAACTATAGTGTAAATCACTAAAATGTCTTTAAAGAACCCATCAGTGTCCAGTGGCACTAAGAGTTATAATAGAACTGGCTGACTTATTTCTCTTACCAAGTCTCTTGTCAGTTCTTGGTGCATGTTCTAGATGCCTGCCTTGCAAGCACAGGGAGTTAGTATCTCAGGCAGCCATGCCAAGTAAGTGTTAAGTGTGTTGAAGAGAAAAGACTCTGATACATTTACATTACTAGCAAAGGTGGTGATGATATCTGCATGTTATCCAGCATCTTTGTCCATCAGATTCCTCTTGTTAAATTTCTATGTCTAGTTCACTGCAACATGGCACAGATATTTCTAAGTTCTTGGTGAACTCTGGCTCTGCTATGAAAATCTGCCCAAAGTATATCCTGGGTTGAGATTTGTTTCATTTCAGGAGAAAACTCTGAAAATGTGATTGGCACTGCATGTACTCTTAGAAAACAGAGATTCCAGGTGTTAAATCTTCCTCGTGCTCTATTCCAAACTACAGTGGTTTAATTTAGAAATCTGTAATGTAAAATCCTTGTCCTTCTGAGTGGAGTTGCTATGAAATGAAATTTTCATGTTTCAGCCCAAGAGAGAGTCTTTTTGAGAGATGGTTTGGGAAGTCTGGAGAAGGGTGTAGTCTGACTGAAAACTCAGATATGCGATTTTTGGGAAAGAGATGAAATAAGAGCTACAAGAGAGTTAAGATAGATGAGAATCTGAAATTCCCTGTAAAGAAGGGCCTGGACACATCAAACATACAAAGTAACTAGGAAAAGTAGGACAAGAAGTCAGGATGTGAGAAGAATTAGAACTGGAAGAGAAACAGCATAATGAAGGAGACAATGATGGGGAAACAGAAAAGAGTGAAAGTGCTTACAGTTGCTAAAGCAACTTTCCCACCAGAATGCAGAATTCCTTTAGAGTTTAGGAGAAAGGAATAAGCCCACTTGAAAGAATATTTGAGTGTTAATGTTCCATAGCTGCTAGAGTTACCTTTTTATCCCTAGTGCTGGAATTCTGAGTTTTGATTAGTCTTTTAACTCTGCTGATGATTTGCAGAGTTTCAGATGATAAGACATTTGCTTTTGTAAATTCTTTCAGATAGCATTCATAATTCTTAAAATGATGTTAAAGTTGCAAAATTTAAAATCGGGCAAATGCTTAGTTAATATATTCTGGGCAACTTTAACGTAATTCCTTTTGCATATACATCATCACTTGGTTTCTAATTACTTGACTGCATACTGGTTTTTTTTTATATGCCATCAGTGCCATTTGATGGATGGGATGGCTGATATACAGGGAATTAATCATGGCTGTGTGATGATTGTCACCTGCTTCACTTATTGCAGCAATTGGGAGGTGTTTAGGGAACGAGACACAGGACTGCAGCAACAGTGCTCTGAAACTTTGGAGGTGTAGGTCTATATACCCCATCTTTTCCTCTGCAGAAGTACTGAGTTCATTCCCGTGAGGAACTTGATTGAGCAGACTGTGAACATCTAGAGTACTCAGGGAAAATATGCTTCTAGTACGTTAACCTTGACACTTCAGGCTGGTGGGTGTTTGACAATTTTGGCCTTAATCTCTTTCTACCTCCTATCTGGAGATACAAAGTGATTGTACCAGTTCAGGTTCACCATACCAAAACATTAAGATGATAAAACCATTAATGTTTGTGAGCTGCTTAGAGACTGTGAGTGAATGTTGTCAATACCTATGATGAGGAAAAAAAAGCCCTGGAGAAATGAATAATTTTGTACTTAACGTAGTACAGAAATAACAGGTAACTACTAAAACAAGGAAAGTACTTTAAATCAGTGTGAAAAACTGAATAATGTTTCACTCAATTAAAACTGAGCTCCTGTGCTCTGAATGGAGAAGGAAAATGGCTTCACATATGCAGACTTCTTCATAATTTCATCTATCATATAGTGTTGCTTTTAGTATTTCTTGCTTCATTTTCTGTTTTCTGGATTCAGAGGCAAGTTGAGAAGTTCTTTCTGGTTTTTGTTGTTAGCTTTTGGAATTGAACTACATTGCAATCTTCAGATTTGTACCAGTTTTGTGAAGTGGGAAGCCGCTATTATTTTTGCCTTACTTGGTGGGAGGGAAAGTAGGAAAGGAAGAAGATGATGTATTAGATTTGTTAATTAACACCTTTTAGCCCCAAGCTTATATAATAAATGGGGAATAAGCAAGTGGACAGAGAGATACACATACCTCAAAGGATGACTCTGTTTCCAAACAGAATGTATTAGGCTTATAGTTAAGGTGTCTGAAGTTAAGTAGAAAGTTTAGTCTCCTCTCAGTTACACCTAGAGATTTCACCCTCCTAACAATTACATCTTGAACTACATTGAGATATAACTAGTACTGTCTGATATATAGGGGAGCTGTGCTTCTGAGTACCACTGCAGGTATGTAACCCTAAAAACCACATTCTTCAAATAATTAATAAGTGTGTGGATTATCCTTGAAATACTTAATATTATTGCTGGAAATACTGCTGAATATAAAGTCCAGTTTCCAGTGGATGAAGGTGTTTCCTGCTGAAACTGTGGCAGTCTGCCTCGTTATTGAGAAATGCCATATCCAATCTTCGTAAAGCTAAAATGTACTGTGGAAATACTTCAATATAAATATTAATATTTAGACTCCACTCAAGGAGTAGGCTGGAGTCGTATACATCTATGCAGTGATGATGGCTATTGGCCAGTGCAGCAAGAAGGGCTCTTAGCATCATGTGTTAGGGCATAGTGCCAAACTGTCACAGCTGCAGAGTGTCCAGATAGAATTTGGCTTGTATCCTGTTAGTTTAGAGCACACATGAAGCAAACATGCAGGTGCCCATATGAAGTTGTATAGAGTAAATACACTTAGTTGCTAATTCACAGTAATCTTGTGAGTTTCATTGTGTGGATCCTTAACTTCCTCCTCACTTGGAAGTTGGGAGCGTGCTAAGGAATTCTGTCAGCAGTTAGATGAGTTGCTTGGAATTGCATGTTCTGTATCACCGGTGCACAGTAATGACTGTGAGTTAAACCTTAGTTTCCTCCAGTCTAGACTGGAGGTGCAATGAAGCCATTTCAAACTATTTACATAGGAATATTAACATTATTCTGAGGGAATTTTGATGTGACCTCATCCAATTTGTGTACTATATCATGCCAAGTTACAAAATACTTGTACTAATTACTGTGGAAGGGAAGACATTGGAGTTTATTTGGAGAACATGTGAGGGTAAAGTCCTTAGATGATTCTCCTGCTGCAACAGGATCAAAAGCCTTCTGGACTCTGCTTCTGCTTCCATTGAATTAGTTCTGAAATCAAAACTTGTATTTGTCATGACAAATAATTAGTAGGTGCAGGTGATGTTTTTATCTTCTGAGACAAAATGACTAATGAAGCACTATGAAGATTGCTCTATATTGAGAATTCATAGAAATGTTTCCAAGGACTTAATGGGATTTTTTCTCCTTACTTTTTTGGACTGTCTGTAATGTTTTAGGTACATATGTGATTAGGTTGGAATCCCCTTTAGACACTGTGAGGTTTTAGAGTGAGTTAATTTTTGTGCATGTTCAGAAATGCTTGTGGCAATTGCTAGCTCCTTGAAGCGTGTACGCACTTTAACCTGAACCTTTGTTAGATGTAAACCAGAAGCTAAAGCACCCAGTTTAAAGAAAAAACTTGCCATGGGGAGGCAGCTGAAAATTGTATAATCAGTCATGGACAATGGAGCACCCAAGACTGATTTCAGAATCTACTTAAGGTGTTCTAAGTTAATGTTGCTGATGTATAAGGTGGCATGATGCCTGCTGCATTTTCCAATCTCCTCCCTTGTACCAGCATTTTCCATTCATATAGCTGTGTTTTCAGCCAGACCTATTCCCTCAAGTGCCCCTTTCTGCAGTAGCACTTAAATTGGCGAAAATCAACCATGATACCCTGCACCGGCCAGACTGATCTCTTTCTCTGGGTTTATCTCTTGTGATTTGATTTTAAAAAAAATAGTCTGTTGTATCAGGTGCTTCCCCTGATCACCTGCCATTTTGGTGAGGCAGCATCTTAAAATAAGCATCAAGTTTAGTCTGGATTATATGATCTGTGAATTATGTGTTCATTGTGATGAATTTCTTATTTTTAACTGAAAAACCAAGGAATTCATTTAAATGTCAGCAAGATCAGCTTCCACCTCTTTTAGTGAAAGCATCCAGGTTAGTATGCTTGTCTTCAAATCTCAGACTGATTCTCAGGTTTCCCCAAGATGCCAAAAGTCCCATCTGTTCTCTACCCAGCTGCCAAACTCTCCAATGTCCATTTTGGCAGTTGAAGTAATTTGTGTTTTTCTTTGCCAAAACTATCTTTGATATGGTAAAAGCCTGAAACTCTGAGAAATGTAAAATATGGACACTTCAACATCAAAGTGGTACAAACTGCTGTAATAACTGTATTTCCATCTTCATGTACATGTATGCTTCTTAGAGATTATGGTTCTGTCACATACATTTCACACTCAACTGAATTTATAGTTTTCTGTGGAGCTGGGATAGCATTATAGAATTTATTTCCAGCTCCTTATGGAGTGTTCTGGAATCCAGTTGTATTTGAAATAAGAACATGAAGTTGCTCGGGTTGGTTTGCAGATCTGTTGCGGTATGTGTAGCCTCATGTATGTATATGACCAGTATTTAGGAGGAATGTATTAGAATTAATAACTTCTCTCTCTCTTTTTTTTTCTTTTTTAAACAGAGGCTCCAACTTGGGAAAAAAGAAGCAACACATTTGTCACATACCGGGATGTGGCAAAGTATATGGGAAGACCTCACATTTGAGAGCTCATCTCCGCTGGCATTCTGGAGAGCGTCCATTTGTTTGTAATTGGATGTTCTGTGGCAAAAGGTTCACTCGCAGCGATGAGCTCCAGCGACACCGAAGAACGCACACAGGTTTCCAGTCTTTGATTCTGGTGTATTTAACTAAAGGAGTGCTATGGACTGAGCTAGGATAAATAACTTTTAAGAGGAGAACAGATCTTTGAATTGGATTGATTTTAAGGCAATGTGATTTTTCTAAAATCAGCTAAATCTTATCTATCGGAATCTTTGGTAGGTCTGAGGAGATAAAACACACACCTCTTGACTCAGAACTGACATTTAAGCTAATGTTTAACATAGCTTAATCAGAATACTTTGATTCAGGCTCAGCAATGCATTTAATTTGTTTGAACCAGATTATAACTCTTTTTCTATCTTAAAACTTCAGTAAGAAAAAAAGGGCTAGGTGACCTGGGGATTAGATATCACTCGTAAAAATCAAAGAAGAGCATGTGATGGTGAATCATTCTACACCTTTTAGTTTCATGGTTGGACCACCAATTAGGAACTTCAAGTTCACATTTCTCCATCTATCTAATACAAAGAAAAGAAATTAATGTAAATATTCCCCCTTATTAAGGAGCAGTTAGTTTAAAATCTGTTGTCTGTTTTATCTGTTTTCTTACACACTACATTCATATTTGCATTCAACAGGATGTTTAACTTTTAAAATCATAGTATTTGAAAAATCCATAGATAAATATTTTTTGTGTTTATCAGCATTTACATTGCTTAGAAAAGTGTCTTTGGGTGTCTATGAAAAATATTCCATGTTGTTCATGGTGTGCTTTTGTGTAGACATTTTGGATGCTAAAGCCAAGCTGGGACGTTACAGTTTGTCTGGATGGACAGGCTGATGGTTTTTTAAAAAAAGACGAGTTGAATGATCCAGTTCAGAGGGTGTGGTTAATAGCTCCTAGTGTACCTGCCTACCAGTAAAAAGTAGAGAACTGCAGGGATCTATCCTTTGGCCTCTTGTAAGGCTTTTATCATTGACCTGGAGGAATCAACAGAATTCTTCTGTTAACCTTCTTAGGTTTGTGGATGACCCCAGACGAGGGTGACCAGTCAATGCACTTGATAGCATGACTATTCAGAGGGATGGAGGCCGAAGGAATGGGTTAACAGGAATCCTAGGAAATTCAGCAAGAATAGTCACAACGTACTGCACCTGGGGTGGAATGAACACTTAGGATAACACAGGCTAAGCATGGAGAGGTTGGAAACAGCTCTTCTGAAAAGTACCCAGGAGTCTTGATAGACAAGTGGAACATGGTCAAAGACCAGCAGCAGCAATCCCCAGAGCTGTATTAACAGAAGCAAGAGCCCCGATCACAGGGATTATTCCCTTCTTCTGGTTAGCCTGCATCTAGTTTTCAGCCACTGATGACAGGATTGAGTTCTCTAACAAGTGACCTGGATGATCAAGAAGGTGGAACATTTGCCTTATGAGGAAAGACTGTAGGATTCAGATGCACAAAGAGAACAGTAATGGCAGGGGGGAGCTTAGTAGTAATTCTCTTGTTACCTGCAAAGGCCGTCCTTAAGAAGGTGGTTACTTTCCCTGATGATGGTGTATTGGTTGAAGAATAATAGACAGCAGATGTATGTTGAAATAAGAAGGGTTCAGAACAGCTATAAATAAAAGCTTTTTAATTGTGGGCATAGCCAGGCACTGGAAGAGGATGCCTATAGAGTTCCTGCAGTCTCCATCCTTAAAGGTTTTCAAGAAAACTGGATAAATTCCTCAGCAACCAGATCCGATCTCATAGGTGACTGCTTAGAAAGAGATCAGAACACAGACATTCAGAGGTCCTTTCAAACCTGAATTACCCTATGATCTTGTGTGTCAGTCTCAAGTGTGATTCTGCTACAGGTCATACAGTCTTCTCTGTCCATCATTTGGTAGGTTTTGTTCTCCTTCTAGAAGTTATTTGTTAGTAGTAATTGCAGTGAAACTTAGCAGCCTGAGAATATGAGATGGCTATATTCTCTAGCATGCCTGAAAGATCTCTCCAAACTCTGTGACACACAGAAAATTAAATCAGTTCTTATATAAATTGAATGGGATTTGTATGGGTGTCAAGAAATGTAACACACAAGTTTTTCGTTCAATCGCTTTCTTCCTCAGTATAATTCTTGTTAGAATTCTGACTCTAAAAATCATTAAGTTTAATTTTTAGTGTTCTTGAATAATTTTTTTCCTTCTTTGACAGGTGAGAAGAAATTTGTCTGTCCAGAATGTTCAAAACGCTTTATGAGAAGTGACCATCTTGCCAAACACATTAAAACGCATCAGAATAAAAAAGGTATTCACTCTAGCAGTACAGTGCTGGCATCAGTAGAAGCAACATCTGATGATACTTTGATTACTGCAGGAGGAACAACACTTATCCTTGCAAATATTCAACAAGGTTCTGTTTCAGGAATAGGAACTGTTAATACATCTGGCACCAGCAATCAGGATATTCTTACCAACACTGAAATACCTTTACAGCTTGTCACAGTTTCGGGAAACGAGACAATGGAGTAAATATTACACAAGATACCTATTAATTGTGGTTATTTTTATACAGTAGTGAGAAGAATATTGTTCCTAAGTTCTTAGATATCTTTTTATTGATGTGCAAAAATTTTTGGATTGACAGTAACTTGGTTATACATGACACTGAAATGCCTTACTTTGTATGATATTCCATAGTATATTAAAATGGTAAAATTGCATGGGTTTTGTAGGTACTTTTGGAATCTAGAAGAGAAGAAATTTTACCAAGTTATATTAAAAAAACAAAAAAAAAGAATTTAACGATGGAAATGGTAGTCTAACCAAATGCATCAATCCTGTGTGGTTTAGTGTAAAAAAAATGAGAACATGTTGGTATTTATCTATTGTAAGATAAAAGAAGTTGATGGGTGAAAAGAAATCACATTATGATAAAAGAAATTTTGTAATTTTCTTGATGACTGGAATTTTTATTATGCATAACTGACAAATCAAGTTTCCAAGCAAATGTTACATAGTGTAGGCTTTACTTAGCTCATCAACTTGTCATTTTGAAGCTAATTATTTTAATTAGGTTAACTATGTACAATATTTTAAGCATTACTCTTGTAAGATTTTGCAAACTACATTTTAACATGGAACTCTAGGGATAGTCACCTTTTAAATCCTATTGAAAAGCCATGTTTAAGATTTAATTTGCCAAAATGATGTCTTGTTAATATTCTTTCAATAACCAAGGTGGGCAATATAACCAATGTTTAAAAAGCTTAAAATGTTAAGAAAAATAAATATGTATAGGTTGAAGCATTTGGGTGGTAAGGCAGATGTTATAGTGAAGTATATCCCTTCTTTTGAACATTGGAGGACCAAAAATAAGGTGTATTGCGTCTCAGCAGTGATTTTTATCTAATCTTTTTCCAAAAAAAACATCTGTATGCCAGGGCCTTAAAAGCCATCATGTAAATTACCAGTAAAATATAACATATGCAAATACAAAAGAAAAATCACTTCCATATTGACAGTACTCCCAAACATATGGATATAGTCATAGTGAACTAGGGGGGTTATGAGGTTTTTGTTTGTTTGTTGTTTAGTTTTTGGTTAGTCAATCTGCATTTAAATATCAGCCATCTTTCCTTTTTTGCTTCTTCCCTTAAAAATTGTATGTATCCAGTACATTTAACTGATAAACATATATGTTTTTTATTATGCTGAATTTTCTTTTTATTTTTTAATTACTGTTTATATTTTCAATTATAGAAAATGTACAAAATGAAGTTATATAGCCAGTCTGTAAGTGCTATACCATTTTCAAAAAATGTACAACAATAATTACTGCAGTTCACCTATTTACAAACATTTGGAAATCTGTTCATTTGTTATTCTTAAAACCACCTCAAATTTAAAGGCTACCTTATTGTACGTTTAAAGTGTATTATAACAGTGTGGTAGTTAATAAAACACTATTTTTTTTTCTTTTGACTTGAGTTTACTGTGCTTCTTGTTAACTAACAAGGTGTAATTTCATAATATGGCTTGATAGCCTGAGATGTTTTATTATTTTTGCAGTAGATGGTGGGAAGCAGAAACGTGTTTTCTTTCCCTGTGGACACAGAGATGGTAATTTTCCACCTCCTCGCTCACAAACCCCCATCTGTATGTGCGTGGACACGAATGTGCTGTGTTGGTGTTGTGGGGATGTTTTGCTCTCATGTTGAGCAGGGCATGAAGAATATGGGGGTAGGTCCCATCCTATAGGCTGTGTTTAAGTCCTCTGGCACATGCACAATACATGGCGTATTAATAAGGAGCTGTGACTAAGAACTATGAGATTAAAGAGAGTAATGGTTGTATATAAAGCTCTAATGAAAATGAAAAGCTTTTATTTGTGCGGTCTAAAGTGTTGGAGGATCAAATGACAGAGGACAGACCAGGATAATTTAGGATAAACCAGGCACAGTTCAGCCTAGAAAAATGAGAACTGGAAGTCACGTAGGAAAGATTTTCTGAATTTGCAGTTAGGTGGAAAAAATATTAATGCAAATCTTCTAGAGATTCAGAGCAACAGGAATTGACAGGTACAAAGAAAAGGGAGTTAGTTCAGCATCAGTTTAATTGTCTGTTTAATAAAATGAAAAGATGAAATTGGTTGAGATGAGAGCAGCAGCTTGAGGAAAGACAGTTCTGCTTAGACTTGCAGTGTTCCATGGATGTTGTCAATATATTAACATGCTCTGAATCTGCCTCCTTTAGGCAGGTGAATGAGCTTGGTTTTCAAAAGCTGTAGTGTACAGAGCATATTAGTATGTTTCTAATACTTAGGTTTTGTTTCTCATCTCTTAGCCATCAGTAACTGTATTAATGCATTATTTTAAGTGGGAGGGAAGAGGGCTATTTCCTTATTCAAATGCTTTTCACAAGTTTCATGGAATGACACTTTCACTGATGTTCATCTGTGGAAGTTTTGGTGTCAAGGGTTTTGATGTCTCATTGCTGAAGATGAGATTGCTTTATTTCTCAGAGCTTTTATGTTCATCAAGTGGTTACTTTAATTAGTGTTTAGGTGGCACATTTTATAAAAAGATATGCTGTTGTTAAGCTTCAGAAGGTAGATGTTTTCTAAGAAACTAACTCTGGAAGTCTCATGGAAAGCCTGCAGGCAAAGGGCCTAATGGCTCACAGCCATAGTGTTTGTGTTGTGGGATAGTATTTTCCGAAAGCTCCCTGCTCACCTCCAGGGCAAAGATTCACAAGCCCAAGATCTTCGGTGTATCAAGGATTGTTGCTACCCCATGGCCTCTTTTCTGGCCCTCTAGGCATTCATGTGATGCCAAGACAAAAGTGTGCATTTTGTAGAATACTTTCCAGTTCTTCGTGGGTTCCTGACAATGGTTGCTTGATGTGCTTCTTGCTTCTTACGGGTACAGTCTGTATCATTTTACATACTTATTTTCATGTCAGGCTTCTCACTTGTATGTTTTCTTGGTAAGGTAGCCTTTAGATCCTTGGTTGGTTTTTATCTCTTACAGTCTTCTGTAATCACTAATTAAGAAGACCTTAAAACTGGGTCTGCAAGAGACCATGAGTTTGAGAGCATCTTGTGTTACCAATTTCAGTGGTTCAGCTTTCAGTAAGTACCAGTCCTGTACATACACTTGCTATAATCTCAGTATTGTGTTCATTTCTGAATGAACTAATGGTTTGATACTTCCAAGTTGCAAACTAACACTGATTCTTGCAGAAAACAAGAGCTTTTAATCATTGTTAATTACCAGGTCAAGGAGCAATATGACTAAGCACAATATCATCATCACAGAAAGGCTTGTGAGGAGCCACATTTCTGGTCTGATTATGCAGATTTTGTTTTGGCAAGGGACTCTGCAGAGCACTTTTTTGGGCTTTTCTGAGAAAGAAATAGGCCTTAGTTTTAGGCATTTTGAGCAGCAGGAATCAGGAAGATAAGCCTTGCCAATGGCTTCAGGAAAGCTCTGATATGTTCTCTCAAAGTTGTTCTGGGTGTTGGGGAATGAAGGAATGGAGCTAATAGTCACCTGTCAAGTGTGGTTCTTGGCTTCTTTAAGTGAAGAACTAATGAGCAGCTGGCTGTCTTTTCTCCAGATTTTTACCACTACCATTAAAACCAGGTGTGTAGAGCATGTGCTGTAAAAAAGGGCAGAAGATGACATGGCTGACTTAACTAGACAGGAATAGTAGCCATTTTCCACAACAGGACTACTAGTGGTTGGCATCTAGTCGTTCTGTGCTCTAGTTTCTAAAAGATTGTATCAAAAGGAAGCATTTTTTACAAGCCATTTTACATATAATTCCTTCTTTCGTCTTGGAACTAAGGAAAAAGAAAGCCGTTTCTGACTCAAAACAGAGTATCTGTAATTCCAGAGCTCACTTTGGCATCTTGACACTGTACAAGCCTCTATTTGGACAAGTTGGTACCCTTCTCAAGCCTTACTATTGTGGAGTTGGCAGAAAATGCTATGGAAATTACCTACAAGGAAATAACCTTCCCTCCCCAGCTATGCATTCTCTTCTGTCAGAAGACTCAGTTACACAGATTTTGAGCTCACCATTTTTGAGCTCAACAACACTACCAGGAAAAGGTTCCATAGCAAGATATAGAACTATTTGTTGCTTGAGCACCGCTTTTCTTATGGCCTCCATAAATTCAAATCATGACCATGCTCCTGGCCTGCCTACAGGTATAACAAAATTTACTTCTGTATATATCTTGCAACATAGCTGCATTTTCCACAAAATTTGTTGAAGAACAATACCTTTACAAGAATTATAGGATGAGAGATCGCCATAGCAAATAATTTTCAAACAGCAAAAATTAGTTGATAAGTGGTATCATATAATCCAACATAGCTTTCTCTGTAAAGGTCTTTCAGGTAAGTCTTGTGGCCCCTGACAAGAAAAGAACCATCAGAGACATGGTTGAGTTGGGTACCAGGCATGGACATAATATCACTGAAATTTTACATTATCTAAAGAAGTCCCTGACTTTCACATATACTGGATAACCCACCTACGCACATTCTTAAGATCTTACTGCTTCTGCCATTGTGGTTTCAGAGACTTTAATTTTGTCAGCCATTCTTCGCTCTAGAAGAAGGTACTAGACTGTGATTCTTGTACTGCAAATGGTACTGCTGGAGGGTTTAGTGGTGAAAATGATGGCTTCTGAGAGGGTAGTTGCCATGTCTTATATTGTTAGCTTGGCTGCAACCTGCACTGGGACCTTCTAACTTTTCTGAGCTCCTGCTATTTCTGACTGTACTCTTTGCCTGTTTCAGAGGTGTTGAGCACAAGCTAATCTGGCACAGCAGTATCCCTTAGTATGTAAACATTGGCTCCCTGTTGGGACCTCAGCCATAGCCTTGCATAAAGAAACATGTAATGTTCAAGTGTGGTTGAAACAGACAGACACGAGGCTGTAGGGCAGCAGTGTGCCACACTTTTCAAGAGCAGCATAAGAAGACCTGAGGCACGTGACTTGGTAGAAAGCAGCTTGTACCAGACACCGAACAAGCAGGTAAGAAAAGAGTGCTCTTGTGGGCTGGTAGGAAGACTTACGAACATGAGGACAAAGTGAGGATGGTGGGAAAGAGGTAGGAACAGATGGATTGGATAAGTGACTTGGAGTAGGGTTGCAGAACGCTGTGGAAACACACAGTAATAAGAGTTAATACAGTTTATGGATCCTAATCCCTGGTGTTCCAGTGGAACCTTCTGGAGTGTGGGTTCCGGACACGTGTGACTGCAGCCATTGGGGGGGCTGTTGGTGAGTCAGACAAGATGCAATAAAGCAAGGAAAGGGGACTCAAAAAATAAACTCAGAGCTGCATAAAGCTTTTTGACATTCATGGTACTTTCACAGCAGTCCTTACTGCCTTTTGGTTCTTTACTGACCACTTCTCTGTCTTGTAATTTTCCTGCTAGGTCATATATACCACAATCCCAGCAGAAGCCCACATGCTAGACTGAGATTTGCCATGACATGCACTATTTCTGGAGGACTAATGAAACTTGTACCTGGAAATGTGCACTACTATAGGCGATTTATGATGGAGAAAACCAGATATGCATTGAAACTTGAACTGTGCTACTTGAGCCACGTTTTGGATGAATCCTTTCATTTGGGGTACAAGGATATTGTGTCTATCTTAGGAACTAAGCACAGGAGAATGGATTGGGCCTGCAGGAGCATCAGGCTTGTTTGCATCCTTACTTCTGTGGCTGTTTTGCATGTTGGTTGTATTTATTGTCTGAGGAGAAGGCCATTTCTCCGTTACCCAGCCCCATAGCCTTGTTTCCCTGCTGTGGTGAGAGTCCTGGCAGCTGCCCTGGGACGCTCCAGGCCCCACAGGATGCTGGTGGCGGGCACGGGGCCCACAGGCCCCACAGACCTCACAGCCCCACAGCTCCAGGCCCCACAGACCCCACAGCCCTATGGCCCCACAGCCCTATGGCCCCATGGCCCTATGGCCCCACAGACCCCACAGCCCTATGGCCTCACAGACCCCACAGCCCTATGGCCCTATGGCCCCACAGATCCCACAGACCCTACAGCCCTATGGCCCCACAGATCCCACAGCCCTATGGCCCCACAGATCCCACAGCCCTATGGCCCCACAGACCCCACAGCCCTATGGCCCCACAGATCCCACAGACCCCGCAGCCCTGTGGCCTCACAGGCCCTATGGCCCCAAAGGCCCCACAGCTGTGCGGCTGCCACAGGCCTGTGCACGCGGACAGCACACGGAGCACACCTTGGGTAACTTCATGGCTTTTGGGGACCACGCCAAGGGCTGCCAGCTCCTGCTGAGAAGGAAAATGACAAGCAGGTAGCAGGCATGGGCATGGGTGCAACCGTGTGGCGTTGGTGGCCTTTGTTTTTAGTGGTTTTTGGCCAGCATGCTGCCATGCCAGTGAGACGTGAATAGTGTCATAGGCAGCCATAGGTGTCACAGCCTCTGTTCCTGACTTACATCCAGAGCTCTTTGTGGGGATATTTGTGCCAAAGCTGCCATTTGAGGTAATGGGATTTAATAATAATTTTTCCATGTACATTTGTAGCTGGTTTTACTACATGTAAGGTGTCCTAAACATGTAATTATTTAATAGCTTCCAAAGGAGCTATTCAAGTTTTTTTCTGTAAATAACACACCTTTTAAAACTATATGAATTCTTAATATCATTTTGGGTCTTTTCTTACATTTCCTTAAAAAAAAAAATTGACCTTCCCAGTCAGTATTTGCCTGAAGAATTAAAATAGTTCCATTTTCAGTTGTCCTAATTAGCTTCTTACATGACCAATTTAGTATTTGCTCATCAGAGATTTGGAATAAGGGGTGTTTTCCAGCTTCACTGAAAGTCTTAATCTTCAGAGGAAGAAGTAGCTATAAAAAATATTTCAAATGCAGGAGGGTTGATGGATGTGGCAAATTTTACAGTTTTCCTGTTCAGTACATGTACAATACTGAACACTAGTGAGTGGGAATAATCATGGTCAGCTCTTACTTCAGGAGCAGAGTAAGGGAGGTGAGCTGTCACCTTCCAGTGTTAATCCCTTCACTGCCTTCGTTTTCAGCCTCCCTTAATACTTGTCTCTTCTGCAGCTCTCCAAATTTCTTAGAAGCCTCTTTGTTCCTCCTGCTTCTTCAAGCAAGAGCAGCAGATGTTTCCTGTCTGTTTCTGGAAGGCAGAGAGCTTTCGGGTAGAAATGGTAAAAACTTTGTTCTGTCCTGCTTATGAGTGAGACAGTGGGTGAAAAAACAAAGGACCCTGTTCTTGAATGCTGAACATGTAAAAAGGGGGCAGAATTAACTGGCCTCACTTCTATGAAAATATGTAATTAAGTTGAGAAATTTGTGAATAATTTCTTGCTTAAACACAAGTTATATCTTTTTGTTTTGGTAAGTTTTGTGACAAACGTCATAGAGGGTTTGCCACATTAAAGCTCAGTTCAGCATTACACCACAAAAAGTAAGTCAGGTGAAACACTCTTATTTTGAATAAGGGCTCTAAGTTTTCTCTCAATGTTCATGACTTTTTTCATACTATAGAAACAGACTAGTTTTAAAATTGAGCACCAAAAATTGTAAGAAGATTGTAGATTTCAGAACCAGAGCATGTAAGCAGTTGTGAAGGATTACAACAATTAAAAAAAAATTAATAGTTATCTAAGTTATTAAAAAATTAACACCAACCCTCCCCCCCGACTTGGCATGTCAAATATAAACAGTTTGCAATCTGAATGTTTAAAGACTGGTGTGTGCATGCAAAATGTGATTTGTTTTTCAAGTGCAGTGTTCAGTACGTATTAGTGATCCCTGCAATTTAAACTGACATTTCTCTTTGAGTATATTTTAACCTGTGCTTAATCTGGTGAACACTTGAAGTAGCATAACTGGAAAATGTTACAGAGGCCAAAAAATTTCTATTCTTTTCTCATTTAGTTTCTGTTTGACAGCACACTTTTTGATATGTCCATTTAGTGTGTGCAGATTACTTGTGTGTAGCAGGCAAATGAAATATGAATTTACAATCCCAAGACTTCAAAATGTATTTGAGGATTGTGAGGTAATGTGGGGCTTTGTTGTTTATCATTGCTTGTTGACTTAGATCCCTATTTATTGAAGCATGGAAGTTTTGTATGTGCTAAGGAAGAAAAATTGAAAGGTCCAAGCTACAAACAAGTACCTGAGCTAGGAGTACAAACTTTCCTGATTCTCTTCAGCCAGGTAAGCATAAATACTTGGATGAAACTGTTAAACTTTTTAGTTCTATTCTCTCCCATTCTTTTCATTTCAAGAAGGACTACAGAAGCATGCTAATGGCAGTCTTAAACATCTCTACAGTTACTTCATTTGATCTCAAGGATTGTGGTGGAATCTTATCCCGCTGGAAGTTTAGGAGATGCAGAATTTCATTCAAGGTGTTTATTAATTTGAGACGTCTGCTTTAGTAGAAGCATCTGCCACATTTGGATCACAAGGACACTGTTTCTGACACTCATCTCTCTGTCTTAATATTTTATTTCTCTATCTCTTCCCTGTTATTTATTTCCCCTAACTTTTATCTCTCAAGAGCCCTGTCTTTTCTCTCTCCCTGTTGTAGAAAGTACAAACAGGATATTGTTTTAGCCTTTCTGAGCAATTTTTAGTTCTTACACATTAAAAAAAAACAAACTTTGTACAGTGCATTATTGACTTTAGCTAGATTCCTTTTGATAATATTTCTGCTGTTACCATCCAGAACTTCAAATTCTGGAGCAGTTGTCCTTCCATTTTAAAAGACTTTTGAACATCAGAATATGACATGAACATGTGACCATATTTGAGAATATCATGGTTCAGAATTTGGGGTTTGCTCTACTGAAAAACCAAGTGTCATCTGTGAAAAATCAGAATCCATCTCAGGCCAAGCTTGGCTCTCTGAGTATTCAGCTATATAAAATGACCATTAATTTGAAAGTTGTGCCCACCTGTAAAAAAAGAGATGGCTTTGACTGCTACAAACTTTATGGCGGAAAATCTATTAAATAAATAAAGCTGCATAGAGGAGCAGAGGAGTACTGGCTACAAAGGCAGCACAAAACCTGTGAGCTACCAGTTCAGAGATCTGCTAATTACTGTTGCAAAATGTGACCGTTTCTGAAACTATAAAAACACAATTAAAGGTATGGCAAGCAAATAATAGCTTCAGTACTCTTTACGGAAGTAAAATATTGGTGAAATGGAGGCTTCTATATCCACACAGAAGAGAATGAAAAATCAGGAAAATACAGAAGGATACCAAAACTCTTAGTTCAGTTTGAAGGAAATTGTACAAGAATCCTAGGCTTCCCTGATAGAAGGAAAAAAGGTTTCCTTTCCAAAAGAATGTTATGTGGTTATTTAGAAAGAAAAATAAAGTAATTTTGTCTATAATTTTGAATTTCTTATACAATAGGGTGTTTTAGTTTTCGATTTTTTTTTATCCTGTCTCTATCTTAGATTCAATTATGTTCTGACTTCCTCATACTCAGTTTGGCCTTGCTGGAAGGAAGTTAAATGGCATGGTCAGCCCACACATCTATTACAGAGATTCACTTAGACTGGAGTAGAGGCAAATAGAAAAAAAATCTTCTGACTAAACCTTTTTGGGACATAACATAATGGACTTTGAAAGAATAGGTGGAGCTTCCTAAAAAAATGTATTTCTTCCAAGACCAGTGATGGAGGGGAATGCTAACATTACAAAAGAAAAAATGTAGCAGCTTTGGCAGCAAAAATGGAGAAAAGAAGCTGATAGAAACAAATTGCTAGATGAAATAAAAAAATATTTGGCAAAGAAGCAGAGGAACACAGATTCTGAAAGAGCCCTCAAACAGCTTACTATCCTTAGAGGCCAATTAAACCTGAATCAGTCAGGAAAGACATAAAGAGCCCTCCACAAGCTTAATGAAAATTTATATCAGGCAAAATAAAGCCCTGAGATTATTGTCATATAAGGTGTAGAATACTAAGAGAAACAAGATAGCTTGGCTATTAATGATACCAGAGTGGTATTTACATTTAAAACAAAATACATTTGTAAGGTCTTTGAAGGTTTTCTGTGTCCATCTGTATGCTAACAAAAAATCAGCTCCAGCTGACAAAATATTTTATGTAATGAAGCAAATATGCCCCCAGGTTCCAGCTGCCCAGATCACCATTTGAATCTATCTGAGTAAGAAAGAACTTAGAAAATATCTTCAGAAAATTACTAGCTAGCCTAGAGTTTGTATCTTTTAAATACTTCCAAACACCTTTCTTGACAACTTGTAAAGACTGGTCGGCTTTTGCTTTTGGTCGTTGATATATTGCTTAGCAAGAGCTGGCTAAAGTATCTCTGTTAAATGTCATTGTTGTATATTACAGCAGAAGGATATACTCACTGACAAAGACACAGGTTAGAGTAAGGTCACCAGTTACTCAAAAAAATAAAGTTATGTCTCTTGCCCTGTGTCCCCGCCTCTTGGATCTCTGGCAATCATTTAGAGGTGTGGCAATTGAAGGCTATTTTACTGGCATAACACTTTATATAAAAAGAAGCTTAAGTAGGAAACTTGTGTTTTCATTTTCCCTATAAGTCTCCCTAAAGTGTCAAATACAAAAATAAATTGGAGAGATTTGTAATTCAGAGTTAAAATCAATACTTCTCAAATTTCCACTCTTCAGACATAATTTTAGCATCTTTAAATGAAGCATATACCAAACCTCTTGTAACTGCCATCTTAGCTGTCTTGAAAGTCAGCTGTGTTCTGGGTTGATAGACACTACTGGCTCTCTTCTTTCACAGGGTGCTCATATCGTAGTGAAATGTTTCAGATGGACTCTGAATTTAGAAAAATTAAGAGGCAAGATCTAAACCCCCCCCAATTACAAAAGGCAAAAGGAACCAATAAGTAATGTATATTTGATCTAGAAATAAACAAATAAATTATAATCCATATCTCATTGTTTAGCTTTCTTAGGGCAGAGAAAAACCACTGGATATAAGCTCAGTAGAGAAGATTAGTCCTCATCCACAGAATTTTTTTTTGTTGTTTGCAGAGGATTTCTCATATTTGCCTTTAGAATTCAACTGAAAAATCAGTGAAATCAAAATAAGGCTTTCTTTTGTTTTTAGAAACAAACTGTAGGGTATTTTCCATGACTTTGTTCTCATGATGACCAGTAACACATGGCAACAGTACTAAGGCTGTATCTGCTTTTTGTACATTTACCAAAGCAGCAGTTTTCCTACAGAACTAGAATAAGGGTGTTTATATCCATATATATGTGAAAAGTATGGAAAAAGTTGATATATATAAAACTTGGGTGGCAAGGAATAATTTTGTTCCTGAGATATAAATTTGAAATGGAAATTCTTAAGGCCTGTTTATAATTTATTTTTATGTTCTCATTAGAATTAAAATACCAAGTGATTGCAAAATATTCAGATCCAGAAGAGATCGTTATTTTTATCTTATTCACCCCTCCAGAATTCCCATGCTTGAATTCAAAGGAAGAAGATCCCAATTTGGGGCTTTTTAATTTTTTTCGCTGTGCAATCTAAACAGTTCACCTTTTCTCTTAGGCCTCATCACAGAGTTACATGGAGACCATGACATGAAAGTCCTTTGGAAAAACAAAGATGCAGAGGAAGACAGTGAGTATTTAGTAAAGGAAAGCAAGGGTTAAGGCCTGGGACTGCAGAACAGCTGGAATATGTTAGTTTTACAGGAAGTCAGCCTGGAGAGGGAGTGTGAACTGCCAGCAGGTGGCTGGGAATGGCTGGATAAGGAAGTGGTGGGACTGGAAGAGAGCTCTGCCTCTTACTGAGATGACTCAGCCAATTTCAGCCTGTTTTTCTTTGTAACAGGGGACTTTTGTCAAAGCCCATTACAGTAAATTTAGCGTTGCATTTAAATATAACAGGTTCTGGATCTCACCCTGCTTGTTTTGACAGTTTTTGTTTGCTCTGCCTCTTAAATCTTTACCTTATTCTTTCTCAGGTGAGGAAGAAAAAGCTGGTTGATTGCTACACAGGCTTCAAAGGGTGAGACACTCATGTGTCCCTTGGAGAAACTGCCTCCAAGCCAAGCAGACGCTGTTTTGTTAAGAGAAGCTGCAGCAGACAAGTGTGGGAAGAAGGGTCTGCTGGGGTTTCTCTCCCTTCTGCAGCAAGGGAAGTTATGCTGACAGAGACAGCTGCTCTTACCACAGTGATGCTTTGCTGTGGTTTGCAGTACTGGTCCATGTCCTCCAGAAGTCCTAGTCATAAAATGGGCTTTGCTGTGGGTAGCACTGTACAAACACAAGAAGCTGGCTCTGCTCCAAAGACCTTGCAGTGTAGGTGTAACCAGGAAGCAGAAGACCCAATGGAAGTGCAGATCTGGGAGCATAGCACAGCAGTTTTCTCAGTATTTAACTGACACAGTGGTAAAAAAACAACCAAAAAACCCCCAAATAAAACAAAAGACAAACAAAAAACGAAACCGACCGACCAACCAAAAAACCTCACAAAGAAAGTTTGAAGGAAGGATTTGAAGATAACATGATCCTGCACAATTATTTCTGAAAATCTTCTCCTGAGCATGAAGAGCAGTGTAGCTAAGATATATGTGTTACTATTTGACCATTCAACAGGATTACGTTTGGCAAAATTAGAAGAGACCAAGATGGTAGGAGCTTGGAGAAGACTTTTATCTATATGGATGGTTGGGAAAAACTTTACCTTGATGCACTACGCATCAAGGCTCTGTAATTATTGTATATAGCTATTAGAGGACCTATAGAGAAGTCTGAGTTGAAGATATCTGAATTACTTGTTTGAGGAATCAACAGGATGGCTGTATTATGACAGGGGACCTTGTGCAAGGTTGACTTGGAGAGAGAGAAGGGTGAGGATAGTAACATCTCTGTTTCAGCCACAATGATATTCAGCTATTGATCCAGAGAGAGCTGTCAGAGAAAGGATGAGAATGTATATACTGAAAGATGCAGGTGTCAGGGAGCTGAAGTACTTTGTGTTGACCTGTGTACATTAGAGGGATTTATTTTTGAAGTCAAAAGAGGTAATATCTGGGGCTGGGGGAAACACAACCAAAGAGAGAGTCCCAAAAAAGGTGCAGTGTAGGTGTAAGATTAGAGACTTCAGATGCAGACAGAGGAGCACAAGGAAACAAAACACCTGACAGAAATCTGGAAACTGGAGGGCTTAATCACAGGAATTTATCCATAGAGTCCCTACAAAGGCAGGCAGATATTAGAAACAAAAGATAATGTTAAATCCCAGTCAAGAAAGACCAGTGCATCATGAAGAGTGTTCCTGACTTTTGAAGTCAACTCAGATGGTGTACCTCAGAAAAATTCAGACAGAAGAGGTGGAACAAATTTAGAAAGTACATACCAGCATCATACAAAGGTGCGCATATTGAGGGTTGGTGGTGGTTAGGAAAATGTCCTACAGAGAATATAAGGTTTTTTACAGATCTTAACATTTGAAGGAACAAACTGTAGCCAGAAATCAAATTCTCTCATAAATCAAATACTCGTCTCTAAAGTGGTCTTCTGTATATCGTTACATGGCTATACCCTTGTTGATAAATTTTGTTGTGCCTTTGTTACTTTTCCAGAGTAGTATGTAAAATGTTCAGATTTTTGCCAAGACTCAGCACTTACTCATCTTGGTGTTTTGCTAATAATAAATCCACTTTTTCCCAGCTTATATTCTTATAAGTGGACAAAAGCAATTACATCTGAGAATTTACAGAGGTGTTAAATAGAAAGTATGGTTGAGAAATAATAGTTGTTTTCATTACAACTACCCATAATTTTTATTCCAGGATGTGTTTAATTGAAACTGTACTCCAATGAACTGTACTAATCCAGTAGAGGCATTGGCTATCTAATATTTTAAGAAAACATTCAATACAGACTGCTTTCTAAGAGAAAAACCCAGTGACCTGTTACAAAATAATTTTGGCAAATATAAAATGATAAACTGCTTGGCACTTCTTATCAGGCAAAGATAAGAAGTGCCAAGTTTACTGCTTTAAACTCATGTATGGATAATGAAGTCACAGTCTGCATAGGAGCTTTCTTGACAGTAAGATAATAAATACTGACATGGATAAATTGTCATGAGTTGAAGAAAAAAATCCCTGTCAAATTATCATTTTGATAAGGATGGTGCATTTGATTATAATGAAAACAAATGTGCTGGTGGCTCCTTGCAGCAGTAATTTTGCTGTCCAAGATGACAGAGTTAGTTCTGAGAAACTTTTTAATTGTTTTATCCACATAATGGCAAACTGATCACTTTCATGTCACTGGGCAAGGAAATAATCTTGACAACAAAAGCTAGATTTCATACCAGAGGTACCACTTTAATTCTTTATTTGTGGCAGCACAAATGAAAATAGTTGTATAGCACAATGACTGGCACAGTGGGATCCACATTGTCCATGCCTTTGAGCTGGATAGGAGCAGATACAGAGAGCATGTACAAATACATTACGTGTGTTTAATGCAAAAATGTTTGCAGGACCCCTAATAGTGTGGCTATCTAAAATATTTTCCTTGAACTGCTCAGAGGGTCTGCAAATGATACCTGATTTCACTGTAGTTCACCAGAATTGCCCACAGTATCTCAGCAGGTGTTTGTTACATTCTTCACTGCCACCTATCTCCATGACCACTATGGATGCAGTTGTAGTAGTTAGAGCTTCATTTCCAAATTATCAATCTTCCAGAGTTAATCAAGTGGGAAGTAAAAATGGCTGAATGATGGTGCCACATCAACATTTTGTGTGCTCTTTGAAACAGAAGTAGATTTGCTTGAATATTTGTTTAATAACTTAATCTTTACTTTGGGGGTTGCACTGGGCATCCCTAAGCTCAGAGCATGAACCATGAAAGCAGATCCTGTCTGTGTTGGGTTTTTGTGGGCAGCACTACATCCAATAAAGAGCAGTGGCTTGAAGGGCGTAGCCTATTCATTGTTCACCTGAACTTGATTAAACTAAACAGATTGAACTAAATTTTCTAATTGTCATTTTTTAATCAAAGTTATGAACTTGAAACTTACTGGTGGTCATGCAGTTCATAAAAATGATAAGAATCAAATTACCCTAGTTCCAAAAACTAATGTTAAAAATCAAGGTACCTAAGTAGCATGGGTTTTTTTATACACTGCATACTATTTGGAAAACACAGGAATATATTTTGGATTACATGAATAGAGAAACATTTACTGTTTGATACCTTATTTCACTGAATATTTCAGATAATTTTCTCAAAATCACAGATGATTATATTCATTTGTTTGCATATTTATATTAATTAATATACACTTATATCCAATTTATATTAATTTAATTTCAAAAAGTGTTTTGCTTATACATTTGTTTGGCTTTAGTAATATCAGAAGATGAAGAGACTGACCAATTTCTTTGTCATTTAGCATGTTACATTGCTACTGAAACTTTTCAACACTGAACATTTCGCTGATTCCCTTTTCTCTGCCATCTGTCTGATCTGGCCCCTTTCCAAATAATGCTGCTTTCCCAGTGGACATGGTAGTCCTGCTACAAGAGTTTTCAGTCAGGGTAAGGAAAATTCACATTCTTTTCAGTTGCTTCTTTGATATTGCATATAAATATTGAATGGCCATATAAACTCTACAGTTTGTAGATTCTAAGATGCATGCTAAAGATACGTGTTTGTCATGAACTCTGACTTGTGCTGTATTTTATTGAAAACTTCTGTCTGTTAAAAATATTTTGTTTTCTGTCTTTATGTTCTGTGTAAGTCTGCTTAGTTTGACAATTACTTTATTACAGTACCTGAAGAACGAATGTTTTGAAGTTTGGTTGTCTGGTTAAAAAATGCAAAGTTCCAGATTACACACAGCATTGCAGAAATGTTAATTCAGCATTTTGGAAATAGTTGTCTTATCTTAGAAGTTCAACATGAAATGTCTTAGGAAAGATAGTCAATTTTAGAAGCTGATCACTTAGGCATGGGCCATTTAATAGACTGTCAAGTTGGGCACAAAATCACAAATATCTTCTTGACCAATATCTTAGGAGGTCTAGATTTATTTAAATTATATGTTGTGGTCATATATTGATTAAGGTATTATATCCAAGGACACCAACAGAGAAATTATATCCTACAGATCTAAGAAAATGCAGTGCATCATTAAAAATGCATATCAGGAAGCACTGTATTTTTATGTGCACAAGTGCATTAACTGTTGAAAAGGCAGAGAGATTTCGTTTCACCTTCTTCCCTTATGCTAGAATCACTTTCATGCCAGTAATTAAATAGTGTGTTTTATCGTGAGAAGTTGTAATAAAATCTACCAGATACTGACAACTTCTTTTAGGAGGGGCATATTACATTATATTTTGAACTATGTGGATCATCTCTGAAGAGTGTTAGAATTTCTTGTTGGACAGTTAACTCTGGATATACCAGAATACATTTCACAAGCTTCAGTTTTTCTTTAAGAGAGAGAAATGTCTTAGGTTACCTGTAGTCCTGGTTTCAAGAAGAGATTTTCATCCATTCAACTGAAAGAGTGAGCCTTTGGCTTTCAGGATCTGTTGCTGTGTCAGTCACTTCCAGCTCTTGACTAGGATCTTGAAACAGCTGTCTTCTCAGGCAGGGAGCTGCAGGGCCAGCACTGAGCCCTGGCTGCTGGGACAGCACGCTGGGACTTCAGTCCTTGGTTTGAGAATACACGCGGAGGGCAGCTGAAAGGTGTCAGCACTATTTAAGTCTCCCCTAGGCCATAACTTGAAGACTTGCATTTCATTTATGTAAAGGCCCTTTTCCAGCTCCCTGGCAGTACAAATGTTGCATTCCCTTACCCTGTTCTGAACTGCAAGTGTGGGAGTAGTGAATGTAAGCATGTCTTCATCTTTTGACCTGTGCTGATACACTGAAAGAATGACTGGTACCTGGCAAAAAGGAGAGTCATGAATCTCTGAAATCAAGGCAGCCAAGGACAGCAATTTCATTCCAAAGGCAGATTCCAAAATTGATAAAACTGACGTGTTAAAAAGCTTCCTACTGAGTTTCTACCTTAATAATTTAAAAAGTCTCCCAGGAGAAATAGAAAACATTAATTTTCTCGGTTTCATCTGGCATTTCAGAAAGTGTATTTTCTACTTCAGTGTAGGTTTCTATAACAAGAAAGCTCTTTCTCATCTTTTGGGGGCAACCAAGTTCAGCACATAAAGCAATTGTTTTTTAGTTTATTTATAAGTTTATAATTTTTCTAGTGTTGCTGTGAGTTTCTATTACACTATTTGAAAGTTCCCCAGTGATCAGCATTCAATGCAATCGTCTGGAATTGTGTCTGGATTCCATTTTGTGCAATTATGATATTGGTTTACCATATTTTCTTTACTAAGCAGACACTCAGCACTCATAGTGCAGGGTGTAGCTTTACAGCCAGTTATTACTCTGGTAAGCTATTTTAAAAAAACCCACCAGACTTTAACTTGCATGAAAACAAACATATTCTCATGTAAATTCCTGAAGAGAAAACTGACAGATTAACAAGTATGAAAACAGGGAGTCTGCTCTCTTCACCAAAGTTTGCCCAAACGCTGGGAAGCAGCTGAACTACTGGATAATATTAATACCTCATTTTTACTGTGAAACAGATGTATGCTGCCAGATCTTTTTCCTGTGGGGAAAAAAAGAATACAAAACAACAACAAACACACTGACCCTCTTCACATCCCAAACATAGCATGTTATATATGTTAGATATAAATAAATATAGTGTGATTGTTTTCAAATGTCAGCTAGCAAATTTCCCATCAATTCTTGTGAGATGAGACTCAGCCCTTGTATTTAATGAAAGATTCACTGTCACTTAATCATATGAATGTTGTCAGAAAACAGTCTTTCTGATCAGAACATACAAATAAGTTTGTGATGTTAAGTATATTGTTTTGTTGCAAATAGTGTTTTTTGGATTAACACTGTTGACCTTGAGCCCTCTTTTTGTAGACTCAGTTGCTAAAAATAGACTTATGCATGGAATTTATTTTAAAATATTGTGTTTAGGTTTTTTTTTTTTTTAAAGAGACAGAAATGTTTGGAGAGGGCAAAATCTGGATCATAGTACTTGTAATAAATGAAAAATGTTTGCTACTGCTTGTTGCTTTTGTAGACTCTTAATTTCCACATTAATCTGAGGATTGATTAATCTGTAGCTTTGTATATATCTTATTGTTCTATTGTTCCTGGCAGTGTTTAAACCATCATCACTCCAAATGCCAGTGATTGCCATCTTACTGCCTCTGCAAACCTGGGTGAGGTTTGCTTGCTCCATGAGGAGTCTATGTATGAGGAACTACCCTTTGCATTAGGATATTCTCCTAGTAGAGATGTGCTGCATGGCAGCTGCAATAATAGCCCCAAGACTGTTGTCTGAATGGTCTTGTCTCCCTGTTCTCTTTCTTGCCATGCCAGCATCACTGCTGTTGGAGCTCTCTGGAGCACAGCTGCAGCATGACCCACGGTGTCTCTGCCTCCCGTGTTCGTTGTTGCCCCTCCACGGCAGGGCTGTTAATCAATTTGAGGTGCCTCAGTAAAGCTGGCATGTGTCCTAAAATCTGGCCATACGACTGAGCCCATGCTAAATAATGTAACTTTCCATATGAATGGCTCCTTCAAAGCCAGTAGGAGTACTCAGGGAGGCTAAAGCTCGGCATGTGGGTCAGCAATTTTAGTATGTCTTCCTCTTCTGGAAATGGCTATGTGGATTTGTATTTTCAAATGCTGTGAAAAGGAAGCCCCTCCCACATCTAGAGCCATCCACAAAAATATTCTGGATAGCAAAGACAGCAGAACATGTCAGTCATGCTATCCTTGTGCTACTCAGACATCTGTGAAAATTTCATGCTTCTGTGAGCAGATTCTCCAAAGGGCTGAATTTGGCTGCGTGTCTTTGAGTGCATACTTCCATTTTCCCTGCTGTGCCTGTCTGTTGTATGTTTTTGGTTGTCCTTGGTATTTGGGGAAAAAAAAGAAAAAGCACACATTAAATAAAATGTATAAATAACAGGAGACAGCAGGCTTAAAATGGCAAAAAGCAAGAAAAACAGACTAGCTGTAAACCTGGAAATACTGTTCCCAACTCCTAGTGTGTGCAGGAAATGCAGCACATATGGCACATGGAATCACCTGGAGCTAGGCCTCTCTGTTGCACCTTGGCATAGGAGAGCTGGAACAAAGCAGAGATGCAGATTGTAACCCTTAGTGGCCTGGTGTCTGGTGAGGATCAGCTTAAGCCTGTTCTTGTACTTGGCTTACAGTTCACAAATATGAGATGTTAAAAATAGAATCATTACTGACTGATCCGTTTTGTACTTACATGCACTGGATATCAGTGCATTTTTGTTGATTAGAAACTTTAAATAGAATTCTTTCTAGTGTGTAGGAAATACATATGAATGTAATTGTACCCTTTCTTATAGAAAAGTTGGATTTTATTATAATGACATTTCATTTATGATGCTCCTTGAAAAAGCTGTTTCTGATATTATGCTTTTAAGTGAGCTTCTCAGTGTTCCTTACAATCATTAATGAATCAGACGTTAGATAAAGACAGTGTAGGTATGGCAGCATATCATTATACAGGGGAGTAGAGTGAAGCATAAGGATGTAAATATTTACTACATCTTGCACAATGTTGAGGAAAAGATAGCTCTAAGGGTAGGATGATGTTTTTTACTGTTCATAGAGAACTCATCATAAAAAGAACCCTTAAAAAATTCAAACCTTTCCTAACTTTTGCTCAACATCGGCAAAGGATTTTGTCTGTGAAAGAACAAAAGAAAATTAAAAGGAAAAAACCTCAGAACATCTGATATTGAGTATTTGTTCTGTTTTTTTTTTTTTTTTTAAATTTTATTTTCTTGAAAAGGCTTCTTTTTTTCTTTCTTTGGTTTTTGTTTGGTTGGTTTGGGTTTTGGGTTATTTGTTTGGTATTTTTTGGCATTTTTCATTTGTTTAAAAAAAAGATAAAAATCTTCAGAATTATAGAAAATACTTGCAGATTGATGCCAATCCATGGGATTTTATTCATACAAGAGAGCCTCTTTAAACCTTCAAAAGCTGCTACTTCTATATCTCTTTCTGCTCTAGAAATTTATTTCCTTCATTCAGCTTACTCTACCACAGATCATCTTGATGCCACTGTGTGCCCTGTTATACTAAGCATGTGCATCTCTGCTCAGTTTGTCTGTCAAAACTTAAAGGTTTTTCTGTATTTCATGCATTTCTAGAACAAAATGGTATTAATTGTCATGCATCAATCAAAACATTTTTTACTCTTTTTTTTTTTTACAGGGGCATCTTCACTATCACAGGCTGATATTATACAGTTACATGATTAACTGGAATCTTATGTTTAGAAATTGAGAAGTGCCAAGATTTTAAACTTGTGAGTATAATTACATGTATTTTTAGAAATTGAAATGAGCTTATGCAGAGATTTTCAAAATAGACCTAGAAGGAGGAACAGAAAATGTCCAGCAAAGTCTATGCATTCAGAAGTTTTAAGAACATTTGTTATATTTAAAAGACAACAGTAACTTGGAACCCTAGAAAAGGCGGGAGATGTTACCCAGTGGAACTTTTCTTCTGCACTAGTATTTTCTATTTAATGGAATTTCTGAAATGTTGCTGAGTACTGAGATAATATATTTAAGCTGTATAAACAATTAAATACAATTTTATGTCTTGTACTTTTCAAAAAGTAGCGGACTTAGGAACATAGCTTAGTCTATGATGCATGAATTGTCAGAAAAACAGTGTGCATGTTCACTTGAGACAAGGCAAGCTAGAATGTTCTGGCTGTAATTAGCAGTTATTGGGGAGAAGGATTCTGCTTTTCAAAATGGTTTGTTTGCAGCAGTTGAAATTTGATTAATGAAAATTATCCCTTTATTGTATTGTGCCTGTTTGAAAAAAGTGGCTTTAGTACAGAATTTAGAATTGGTCCCAAAGCTATCTGGAAAGAACATTTAACTATAAGCCTGTGAATGAAGCAGTCTCTCCCTGTGGAGACTGATTTTAACAGCCACAGGTTCTGAGCTCTGCACAGAATGCTTCAGACCAAAAGTTTTACAGCAATTTTTGTCTTTTTCTCCTCAGCTTATATATGCTGTGACAATATAAGGGTTTTGGATCAAAGCTGAATTGCATTTGACTGCCCTGAAGCAGAGAGCAGAAGAACTTGCATCTTGAAATTAAATGCAGTGGGATTTTCAGTGAAGATGTTGCAGTGAAGACTGAAATTCTTGAGTATGACCCTAACTTTTGCAGTCTCATTTTAGTGTCTGCATTAAGTTTTTAACCTGGTGCCAAGTAATACTCTCTTCAGGATAAGTCATACCCTCTCAGGTTTGCATTTTATAGTATTCACTTATTTTTGCTTTTTTTATTTATTACTATTAGATTTATATGTTTTAAATGTGTTGGGGGTTGCCTGAATTAGGAAAATGAGTTTTGATGGCTTAAGAGAAGAAAAGGAAGTGAAGAGCAACAGATTTATTGAAATTTCCCACCTGAAATCCCAGGGATGGGGTGGGGGGAAAAATTCTCAGAGATGGCACTCTGAAGGGGACAAATAGGGGAGAAATGTGTGATTTAAAATACCCTCAGATTCCTGACTGAGTGCTCTGGTTTTTATAGGTAGGAGGTACAAGAAGTTGCCAATACTAGTGCTCCTTTAGAAACAGGATTTGTGGAAATAAAAAAGTTTTAGTGAGCCTAAACTCTTTTCAAAGTAGGCAGTTACTTTTTGGTTGTCTCAATCTGCATTTTTTAGCACACCTATTTATTGGGTAAAAAACCCAGAAACATCTTTCAGTGTTAGTGGCACATGAATGAATGAAGCCACTGATAGTTACCAAAAGCACTTTTGCTGAAGCAGCCAAAATTAAACATCTTCTAGGTAAAAGAGGATAGCAGCAGCTTTCATGTCTCAAACTCTTTTGCTGTTTGCTAAAGATTTTCACACCAGCTACTTATCTCAGCTGAAGAAAACAGCACTTGGGAGTCAGACATCAAAAGTGTTCAGTGAAGAACTTTATTAATGAGGGAAGAGTTTCATTGGAGTTGGAAGGCAAACACAGAAAAGTAAACACAGCCCACTGGATTACAACAGGTTAGTAAATACAAATGCTACAGTATTCCCACAGAGCTCTTTCTGTAGAGGCAGCTGTTATGTGCAATGTATTGTGTTATTTTATTATGATCACATTTTTCTAAGTTATCTGCCTTTTTTTTTCATTTTTAGTGTGCTTTACTTACAAAAGTTGTTTGAACTTAGTGAATAATAGCACTGAAAGACATCAAAGTTTTAGAAAAGTATGGAAAAAAGGTGTTACAATTTAGATGAATCAGTTATTATTAAGGTGTTTTGGGATCTGCTGGTTTGGCTTCTAATGTGCATTCAGAACACCATCTTGTGGCCTAAGTTTCCAGTAATGTGTTGCAGTTGTGTACTATTTTCCTACCTCTCACAACAGTGCTGAGAATTGAGATACTTCTAATTCCCATGAACATTGTGGCAAAACTCCCACTGAGTTTATAGAAGGGAGAGGAAGGGTCATTAGTGGCTTTTGTGAAGTGCAATGAGGTACTGATGAAAGATACGTATCAACCTGAATTGCTTTTGTTCATTACACATGGAGCAATCCCTGAACAAAGAGAGAATATAAATTAAGTATTTATGTAACATCACGGTTCTAAATTTTAGGTGGCATATTGTAAGTAAAAAGCTGGCCTTCTGCTAGGGTATTGACATACTACCTTTTGTTACTTTCAGCTTGTCTTTTTAAAATTTCTGTTGTTTCTTTCTATTCATGCAAAATTGTCAAATTGTAAACACTTCCCTATTGACAAGATACACTTATGTCAGTAGTAAAATTGTTGACATAAAAAGTTAATCTAATATAGGCAAGCATTTCTCAACTATTCTAAAATATCTCTTTTCTGACTATTCACACTGTGGGCTAGCTGATAAATTCTAATCATTCATAGACAGCAACTTCTTAGTTCTTTTGCAGAGAAGTTGAGATGAGAGGGTTGTATTTTGCCCTATGCTCTCACTGTCTTTGAAGCATTTCATTGTGTGAGTCTTGTTTGGGAGTTCCTTAAGATGGAGAAAAGCAGAATTGTTCCTCAAAGAAAAGGATAGTGCAGTTTTCAAGCATTACTTGTTCAAATTTCATCTCAATATAAGATGATATACAAGGACAAATGAAGGAGATGAGGTAAAAGATTTATAACTGCCAGCAGACTTACTTTTACCTGTACCAGACTCTGACACACATTAATAATTTGGCCTTAACTTCTTGTATGTGGATGGGTGGAATGTAGGAAAATAGAGATAGTGATGAAGGTAATCTCACCCCTAAGGAGTTACAGTTGTGCTAATTATCAAGAATTAGGAACAGGCCTGCCCTTAATGGGCCACAGCCAGATCCAATTAGGATAGGTATTGTAAAAGAGTAGGTTGGCTGGTTGAGGAGGAAGATGGAGTTTTATTGGCTGTGTTGAGAAGAAGAAGGAGTTAGTGCTGTGAGGTGCTGCCCATGAGAAATCACCAAGAAGGTATGAAACCTTTACAATAAGATGGCAACACTTGTAAGAAATAGATCCAGGTTTTTCTGTTCTTACACTTTAGTCATAGGACTGATGGGTTGACTGGGAGGCCAGTCAACCTAAGATATAGATAGATAGACAGATATATATGTATAATGTTTTTATATATGATGAGAAATACAGTGCTAAGTTTTGCTTAAACTGAAACATAAAAATAAATATTTTTATTTATTTATATTTTATTTTAGCAACACAATATTTATTTTATTTTCCCATAATGCTTAGCTCTCATGTGTCTTTTCAGGCCCTCCAGTAATATCCCTGTCTTCTTATTCTAGTGAGAAAAATACTTGTTTTAGCAAGGCTACTTTTGATGTTTGATCATTTGTGAATTGACAGCACAACCTATGTTCTATTCTTATTACTTTTATTCTGTAGATTTTTGCCTATGCAACTTGCAGTAATTTCTATGAAGCTGTCACAATCTGTTCTATCCAAATTACTTACAGAGCCTGTTGTTCAGGGATCGTTGAAATGATAGATTGCTATGGTCTCTCTTGCTAATGTGTGCTTAGGGAGTCCTTCATTTACACAATAGACTTTTTCAATTTTGGGTGAAATGTGATTATTACTCTCTCACAGAAGACACATCCTTGATCTAGATATGGCTTGCTTATTTTTTAAAGAAATTGTATAAAAACAGGATATCCCTCCACAAAACTCTGCTTTTAATCTTACAAACTAATTGCCTTTACCTTGCTATTTGGAGGACTGATAATTTCATGTACTAGACAGTTAATAACATCTGCCCAGAAGTCCAGCTCCAACAGAGGCAGATTAAAGCATGACTGATGTCTCAGGATGCTGGAAACAGTGAAAAATTCACTGAGAAGTGTATTCCTGTCTCCATGGGCTCAGCAATGTGGCAGAAGTATGGTTAGAATAGTCTGGTACTGGTTGTGGACTTGTGTATGAGAAGATTTTATTATTTGAAGCTATCAGATAGTTTGAACAACTGTAGTCTAAATCTAACTGATTTTATCCATAGCATTTTTATTCAGCCCTTTTTAATGAGGATGGTGTTGACTTTAAAACCTTTTTCTTACTCAAATGCTGCTTTGATGTTATTATTTTAGCTATAATGCCATTTCTTGGTGAGTCATCTGTGCTGTGACTGAGTAGTGATGGGTTGAGGATCTAAAACTGAGGCAGGAGAATACAGAAAATAACTCTAAATATAATCCTGTCAGTGTTTGTTTCTGTCTCACTTCCTCTAACGGGACTGTCATGGCAGTAGGCTGTGCCAGCTTATGTAGTAGCTCATAGGGCTGAGCCCTCTGCTTGAGTCAGGAGCCTCCCAGACTCTGAGCATGTGGGAGAACATGAACTGAGGCATGCAGGGAGATCCTGGGAGCTGCTTTTTTCATAAGATCAACAGATGTATCAGCTCTGCTGACTGCACCTTGTGCAGTATCTGATATTTAAGCTTTTGCAGTCTCAGTTGTACTTTTAGCTTTGACTGGGCATGTGAAACCACATATCTTAGAGAAATAAACTAAATAAATGGATTGTATCATTCAATTTCAGGGGATTTATCCACCCTATCTTGTAATTTTTACTTACATGAATAATTTTTGTTTACACGTTCTTAATTTGAATGGGATTACTTGCATTAGTGATAATGTGAGTAGCAGGTACAGGATTAGTTCCTGTATTTGTCAGTGGTGTCAAAAGCAATAGAATATAGAGTAATTTGGTTACATTTTCAATTATAATCTGAAATTAAAGAGCTTTATTTTGGAGCTGTTGCTCTGAATAGCAAGTATTGATATTTCTAATTGAATTCTGAGATAGAACTTTCCATACATTTATAATGTAGAAAGCTCTCTCATCATGTGAGATTCACTTGGCAGATGAATGGTCACCACTTAGTAACAATATTAAATCCTGCATTTCAAGAGTCAAAAGGACTGGAAGCTGCTTCTAGGGTAAAATATTTAATCTATTTCATATCTCAAAATTCTATAGTGTGAAATTACTAGGTTGAGAAACATTTTGACAAATATTTGAGTACATGCTGTGATTAATTTGAATTAGAATTATACTTTGAACTAGAGTAATTCATGTTGGTAGGACACCTTGATCCTTGGAAGCAGACCTTGATCCTGAAAAAGTCTCCAGGCAAACCTCCAATGAAAACTTATCTGTCTTGGGCAATTTTTTCAGGACTCAGAGGTAAAATTTGATATAGTGTGAATGGGTGGCAGGATGAAAATAAATCATGCTGCAGCTAGCCTGTTTTCCACAGCTACAGGTTTGGGGGTTTTGCTGGATTTTTTTTTTTTTTCCTTTCTTTTCCTTTCCTCTTGCTTTTTAAATTTTGTTACTTGCACAGCTTGTTTTTTAAAGATTTATTTAAATGTGGTTCGTGTGCAGCTTTTAGCCTTCATGTAATTCAACAGGAAATGTTGGGAAATGAATAATTTTGGCAAATATTATTTTTTCAATATCCAAGACTTTTATTGCTGGATAAATACTATCCACTTTTATATAAAACTTTCTTTCACATGGAATAAATGTCTCCTCAGTAAAAAAATAAAAAGTGGGAAAAGAAAAAGCTAGCAATAGTTTATATAGTAGATAGATGCAGATCGTATCAGTAATTGTGGCTGCAAGTTACTTTGTAGGCAGGGATGTCCAGTGACCGTGACGCCAATCACAGCTTATTTGAAAAGGGGCAACAGCAGACAGTGAATGCAGTTCTGGTGTTTGCTCACAGTAAGTGATACTGCAGGAACTACCTCTCTGAAACACAAGATGCAAAAAGTTTTTGCTTTAAGGTACTCTGGCCATTTTGGAATCTGAAATATCTTCTCCATTGCCAGCTTGCTTACTGGTCTTAGAAGGTGACAGGACTTTGCCAGCTCCTTGATCACTGGAAGTGTTCCAGACCACAGCAGCAGTTGATTGCCAATATATATATATATATGATATAAAATAGCTTCCATTGTTTTGTTCCTTGCAATTACATAAAGGATAATCACAGTTTGGCATTGAATAAAGACTTTGTGTTCTGATTTACAGTAGGCATTTCTAATGTTCAGGTTTATGTTTTGTAAACTGTTGGATTTACTTTAAAAGCAAATATAACAAACAGTGGAAACCTGCTGTCATGAATAGTACTAGAGATTGTAGCTATGTGAGAATTGGCTTGATGTCAGGAATGAAATATGGGTAGACAAATACCCCGGTCTGGAGAACTTGCCTTTAGAGTTACATGAAGGAGGAAAAAAGGGACATATTTTTTAGATGACCAAAGAGTAACAGCAGATTTTAGTCCTGTTGAAAAGAACATGTTGATGAAGGGGTTGTGCATCTAAAAGCTCACCTGTTTTTCTTAGTCATATCAGATGGACTATAAGAATATGCTACTTTTTTAGACAAAGCTTCCTTGTCTTGCAGCTGTAGACACCTTTGCTACTACTTAAGACAGGGAAAGACTGTGAAAGAAAAATAAAATTGTGTATGAAGTATTACAGAAACAGTTTGACATTTTTGTAGAAATAAGAGTTTCTGCTGAATGAACAATAGGAAGTAGATTTAGATAATTGTCTTAGCATCATTAATAGCTTGACTTAGTAGAGAGGATTTAGGAAATTGAAGGTGGTATGTCCAAATACTGAAATGAAGAACAAGATTTGCATATTTCTGATCATAGACTCATTCATTATTCAAGTCATGTTTTCATCTGCAATAGACAAGAGAAGACCACCATAGGCTGTAATGATAAAAGCAAGGGCAAAATTTCACTGTGACTCAGGGGGAAATGACTAATCTTTCCTGATTTGCTCTGAATCTTGACATGTAGACCTCAAATACTCTAATTTATGTGAAAATGTCTTCTTTGGTCCCTCAGCTATCAAAAGTTGTAATAATGCAAGAGCACAAGACCAGAAAAGCTTTTAAAAGCTTATTCTTCTAAATAAGTGATTCTAAACTCAGATTATACCCATTAGACCCTGTATTTTCTGAGTTGCCAGGGAGTTAGCCACAAAACTCACATTAAAGTCAATGGGAATTACTAAAATCAGTGGGAGTTGTGTGCCATGATCACATGTAAACTCTAAGTTTTTAAGAAAATAGCAATCAAAGTAGTGGTGGAAAATATAAAGTATCAAAGTAGATAATATCTGAGTAAATGAGCTAGCTATCTAACAAAATGAAAAACATGATGGAAAAGAGAAGATGGATGAAAAAGAGATGGTTGAACACATGGAGTTATGTAAGACTGTAGAGGAGAATTTGTAAGGTTTCAGGAAATAGAATTTCTTGAGAAGCTGAGGGAAAATGGAAAGAAGGTCATCAGGGAGAATTGCTGTGAGGAACAGCTTCCTGCTGAGATACAAGAAGTTTACTTTCAGCACTGTATAAATGCTTCCCAACAACTACAGCAAACAAAAATAGATGCATGATAAAATCAAGAGCACGGAGTAGTTTATATAAGAATAAAAACATACCACATGTAATGGAGAAGAGACAGAAGAAAGGGAGAACAGTGCAGGAAAATATGGGAGAAAAGGACAATGTACAGTGGTTGAGGAAGAAAGCAGACAATTGATAGGATATGGCTGCCTGAGAAACATGGGAAGCATGTACTCTCTGTTGAAGAGGGTGATGCTGATCAAACGAATTAGTGCAGGGAGAAACTGACTCATCACAGCACGGTTTTTTTTATCCAGCAGTAAAGTTCAGCAAAATAACTCACTAGTTCCTTAAAAAGTATTACAGTAAAACATAGGACTTACATTGACATCAGTGCTGTAGATTCTCTAATTCATTAAGATTTCAAACCTGTTAGAAAGTTTCAAAAGAAAGAGAGGGTCATTGCTACCTATATTCCTTTGAGTTCTACAAGATGCTGGTGCTTAAGACTCTTATAAAATCTCACCCAAATAAAAATGGAGAAAAGCTCTCTGTTCAAACACTATGATTTAGAAACGGTCTTCCACAGAGACAAGGAAATAAATAAAAAGTTGTTGATAAAAACCATCATTGAAACATTAGGGAGAGGGCAAGGTTTTGCAATGGATATGGAAAAATGATAAAGTTAAATGTCACTAAATGAAGCTCACTGACTGTTCATACCCATGCAACTGTTGAATACAAGAATATTATTTTATGCTTATGGTGAGACTGGGCCATAATTGCAGACTAGAGGAATAGCGAAGTTAATCCAAAACAAAGTACTTACTCTGCAGAGCTACACAGTGGATTGTATTGCCAAATGAAGGCATTTTTAGAACTTTTTAGATTTAAGAAAATAATCTTCGTTCAAAGACATTCAGAAAAAATTAAGTCAATGTAGCTGTTGCAGCAGGGATTAAACTTAGATGCCCCATTAAAATTTCCAATTTTTATGGATGCTCTGTTAGCAGAACCTATGAAGAGACATAAAAAAATCAAGACGTGAATTTTAACAAACAGTAAACAGGCAGTACGCAAAACAGTTGAATTGTGAATTGCTTATAGGTAACATACACATTTCTTCTGACATTTTATTTAAAAATTTAACTGCTACATTAACCTGGCTTTATGCCTTGAAGAGCATATTTACAAGCAGTGTTTTACAGGTGGTCACAATTGGTGATTTAATACACAGGCCATCTTTGCAGCTGTGTAGCAAATCAGATGAACAAATGGCATTTGGTAGCAGTGAGAGATTGCATAAGCTCTCCAAACTAATGAACTTTGTAGTGTGTGAAAGCAAGATATTGCTCTGAGTGCAAAGCAAAAGAAGCTACAAAACCCCCCAAGAATATCAGAACACAGGTCAAGGTTTTGAATGGTTGCCAAATACTAGAAGGTACAACAGAGATAAATGAAGTACACAGTAAAGATGCAATATAATAAAATACTGTAATTTGGGCTGTCAGCATGAATGTAGTGAGTTCAAAACAGAGCAAGTGAGTTAGCTTTTATGGGGTATTTAACCACAAACTGCCATAAACTGAGACTGTTGCGTGTAATACATATTCAAATGCAGCAAACATGTTATTGGGAAAAATTATATAAAATCACACTATAAATTTTCTGGTTGTATTTCTTGAATTTGTCCACTAGACATCTGCAATTTGCCTTTTGCAGACTTGACGTCTGCAGAAGTGGTAGCTTCAGTGCCATTTCCCACAGTATCATGGAAATAATTATCACTACATTTACATGGGATATCCCTGCCCATGGCAAGGGCTGGAACTAGATGATCAGTGAGGTCCCTTTCAACCCAGGCCATTTTATGATTCTGTGATAGTAAGAAGACTTATTTTGGACATGGACAAACCAGACTGTCTCAGATTCAATAGGCAGTTTGCAATAGCTCCAGAAATGCCTCCTATAGCACGGGGTTTTTTCCCAAGTGATGTTAACTGAAAGTACAACCAGATCAGAGAAAAAAAAAAATTTCTCATCTCAGTCCATTATTTGGGTAGGTGGAGAAACAGATGTGTGTCCAGTGCTTCAGGACAGCTGTGTTCTGCCAGAATGGTTTCCTTAGAGCTTTGTACCACTGGCTTCTTGGACTGTTGCTGTAGCTGAAGAGCTACAGAGGGTCATGTCTAAGAATCATTAATTCCTGGCCACGGCCACTTGCAAGGCTGCAGTGCTGTCTCACAATGTTATGTTTTCTTCACATTTAATGTGAGTATTTCTTCACATTTACTGATTGCTGTTCCAGTGTCCTCTGTTGTTTTGGAAATGGATAATGCAAGTACTTCATGCCTTCTTAAGAGGTATTTTCTGGGCATGTTATCTAGTCTGATTTCCAGTAGCACAAGATGTGGGTCTTTCAGCAGCCGTTCCAGTCACCATTCTCAGCTGCCTCTCAGAACCACTCTTACAAACTGAGCAAAGGTAAAGTTTATTCTAATAATTAGTTACAGAAATAAGACAGATATTATTTTCTTATCTATATATTTATATAAAGTTATATTTCTTTTGTGGTAATGTTTACTATTCATTCTAAAAGTATCTAGATTTTTCTGTTATTTTTCTTTTCTGTATTTAATTTTTCATAGTTTTAGTAAATTAGTTCCCATCATTCAGTTCTTAATAATATCTTCCTCAACACCATTACTGTTCATACAAAATGTTATTCTTGCATTTGAAGAGGCAATAAATGTAACTGTAAACCAGGATTCTATGTGTATTTCCTAATACCATTCCTAATTTACTTTCCAAGCAAAAAGACCCCAAACCAAACCACCACCACCAAAAAACCCCCCACAATTAAACAAACAACCCCCCCCCAAACTAAAAACAATAAAAAATCCCAAACTCAAAAAAAGCCCCAAAACAAAAAACTCCATAAACAAACAACCCCCAAAAAACTCCTGTAATTAATTAGCAGATTATTCTGTTATTTTAACAGAATAACTTCTGGGGAAAATGCAGGTTTTAGAGTAAAATGTTCCAGAATAAAATTGCAGTTCTTTATTTATTGTTCAGTTAATTTTCTGCAAATTTGCTGGTATTTAGTAATCTACTGGAAAGGCCTGCCACCAGCTCTAGCTTTTATCCCAATTTTTCTGTTGTTCTGTCAATGTTTGATGAGGAAATTACCTGCAACAAAAGAGACGTTTGAGAACCAAAGACAATAAGTAGGAAAAATCTCCAATTTCTTCTTAATTTAATTATTATTTTTAGAATTATTAATTTGCTTACATTTTATTATTTATTAAATTAATTAATTTAATGTATCTTAATTAGTAAAGTTCAGTATATTAATTTCTCTAAAGAGTTATGCTATACTTCAATAGAGTTTGAAATAAGTTTTATCTAATTAGCTAGGAATTGTCAATTGTTTTCTATGGTCTTTACAGTTTTATATGCAGTCTAAGGACTGCATAGGCAAAGTAATTTTCTTGGCCTGTTTTCTGGATTATACTTACTAATTTCTCTCTTCCCATTGGACACATGCTGTATTTTCCTAGAGCTTAGTTCCAAAGGCCCCTTTTTTTCTTCTGCTGTGCAGTGTTTTTACTGATCTTACTGTTCTACAAGTATATACTTGCATACCCATTATGTGATAACAAGAAGAGCAAATTTTTTTGGGTTCATTTTCACACTTCGATGATAGAAATTAAAAACCTTTTCTCCTTCAAAGAAATATTAAGATGCTTGGAGTAGTGTCTTCATTTTTAACCCTGTAATTGTTAGGTTATAAGACATGAAATTTTGTATGTTCTCTGTTTTTAAAGTAATAACTGTTTCTAAAGTAATCAGAAAGTAAGGAAACATATTTCCACACACACTGAAATTAGTCAAATGACTTAGGAAAAAGCTGAACTGAAATCAAAATAAACCTACAGCTGGTTTTTGTGGATCTTCTCAAAATGCTGCCATGGCTTTTGGAGCATTCCATACATTTTCAGGTTAGGCACTTCTTGCTTTCAAACAAAACCAAAATTAGAATTTTTGAAGAAACCATGACACAAGCAGCTTTTCCACAGTATTTTTAGCCTGATTGCAAGCAGATTTCATGGGAATTTAGTGATTTAGTTCATTCTGAGATTTACTGTACCATTCAGAGAATTTGTTATATTTTGACAATTCTTCCTGCCAAAATGTAGGCCATGGAAATTTTTTAATTCTCTCTTTACTGATCAAGCTTGTAATGATATCTGTTCCTTGTGTAGAAATGAGACACTCATGAGTATGGAAAATCATTCTCCCTGAATTAGGATTTAAAAAAGGAGATACTATAAAAAGGAACTTGACAGTGCAGTAATAGTAGCAGGAAACTGGGAGATTTTAAAAAAGCAGATGCTCTTGTGAACCAAAACACAAGTTCTGGAGGCTCTGAAATGTTCATGATAAATTTAAAAATACTTGAAATCTGAACACTTTCTCATCTTATTTCATTGAAATTCAAATTATATTAAACTTCCACTTTAAAATGAACATGCAGATGCTTAGATTTTTTTTTCCTTCGCAACAAAATTACCTTCTGATGAAATTCAGTGAAAGCAAAACACTTAAACTTCAGACAAAAAGTTGACAGGCTTTATCCAGTTCTTTAGACTCCCAATAGAAAATAATTACAGCAGAGATTGAATAGATGCACAAGAAAGCTGACGTAGCCCATGACATTTTTGTTCTATTTCCTGTCTCTAAAAGCTCAGATCTGCACATCTTTATATAAGCAATTAAAGGTATATTTTGACGTGCATGAAAAATATGGAAATGTACTCATAAAGTTCTTATAATCCATTCAATAAGCATTGAATCACACTTGTAAGTATATTCCTCACTGAATTTTTTCCTTCTAATTTCTGCAGGGACCACGTGGAAGTTAGCTAGAACCTTTAGCAATCCAACACAGCAACTTTGATTATAATAGTTAAAATGGTTCTAGTTTGCATATGGACAGCCAGTAAAAAAGACTTTCCTAGGGTTGAAATAGGTGGTTATATAATATGAACAGGATGATATAATCCAGTTTCAAAAGGGGGTAATGCCCACTTCCAGATTTCTACCAGTTTAGCTGCATTGTCAGTGAACTAAAATCTGAGTATTGCACACAGAAACTGTGATAGACAAAAGAAGAGCTGCAGTAAGAGAAACTTGTCCTGGTTTTGTCCAGTCATCCATCTTAGGGAGAGAGAAATATTCAGTTTTATAGGCTATCCTGGAACTTTTTGTTTACATTAAAAGCCAGGTTGTTTACTAATGTGTAAATAGGATGCAGACTCAACTGATCTATCATAATAAGAATGTTGAATCCACTGAGAACCTGGAATTAGGTGTTTTTAAAACTAGAAGACTGAGGACATTTGATTGTCAGACTCTTCCCAAATGAGAAGATTAATGGTTTATTGCAGCATAACAGATTTGGTACAGAACAGACCAGAATAAAAAAGGAAGGAATCTGTTCAAAGATAGTTTTGATAACCTTAGAAAGAATAAGAGTTTTTCTTATTCTTCTTATACTGCTGATTTAACTGTATTTAAAATCTGTGCCAGAGGCCGTGGGAGACCGTGCTGCAAAGCAAGTAGACTACAGTATTTGGAGAGTTTTGACAAACAACTGATGTCTGCCTCTGACTTGGCAGAATGCAGGTCTTTGTGACCATAAAGAACAGGCAGAAAGAGCTTGCTTAAAATGTGAATGAGAGAATCAGAATATTCAAGCATAATGTGAAACTGGATGTTGTATAGAGTGAGTCAAACACTTTTTTTTGTCAAGAAACAAAACAAAAAAAAAAAGGCAGAAATCCTTTCTTCTATCCATTGATGTAAAAAAAACCCTATGAAGTTCAATTCAAGAAACAGTAGGAAAGATTTTCCAGATAGTCTACTTGATAGTAGATCCAGTACATAATTTGTTCTGGGAGTAGCTATTGTCACTAAATAGGTGTAAATACTTTTAGGAAAGCCAGGATTAAGTAAAAGCTAGAACTGTTTTCAAACATTTGCACTTTGCTGATGCAAATCTAACTCCAAAGGGAAATAGTTTTCTGTAACGAGTTCCAGATGTACTTGTAAAAGTTACAATGAAAAGGTAATTATGTTGTAAATAGTGGGGATGCTTTTCTTCATCAAAGTGAGAGTTTCTTTATTCCCGGACCCAGTTAGCTGGAATAAGAAATACACACTGGGAAGAGCAATTCTAAACCCCTGTTACTGATTCTCTAAATTACTCTTTCCAGGACAATCAGTATTTACTTCAGACAGATCCTCTTTCTGATGAATGGAAACTCTACACTGAATACATAGAACGCATGATTGTAGATGGGCTGTTCAAAGCTATCAAGTGTCTTCTTCAGTATCTGAATGAAGACACTGAGGCAACATTTAAATCTACTCCTTTATCTGACGTGCAACTTTTTCTTAATAGCACTGAAATAACTTTTAAATTACCTTTGGGCTTAATTTCAATGGCAATTTCTATGATATTATGGGGGGACTAATCAAAAACAGCTATGATACTGCATCACCTGTAGACAGATTGTCAAATACTTTGGGAAAGACCCTTTTCAGTTATTCCTACTTTTGCTACTTTTTTTTTTTTTTTTTTTTTTTTAACTGTCACAATTGACCTTTCCTCTAGGCTGCATTTGAATGTAGTTTTCCCAGCTGATTCACCCCTCTCCAATGGCTTATGCCAAGAAGGCTAATATCTCAAGAGAGGATGTGAGGACATTTTCCCATCTGTTCTTGTGAGCTGTCATATTCTACTCTCCATAACCTCTGCTTCTCTTGTTTTATGAATGTATCTAGTAATTTCTGTCAGCACTGGCACATACTTTTAAAATTATATTCGCTAACTTCTTTTTAACTTCTGGCTCACTTGCCCAGTTGAGAGTGCCTTTCTAATACATACTGAAATCTGTAGCTGGGTGGACTCTCTTCAAAGCTGGCTCAGGAATTTGCCTTCTACTTTCACTTCTGCATTGTGTACAGGCAGTCTTTGGCTTTACAGTGCCTGTTTTACTGAGCGTTTGATGTCAAATGACTTCTACATATTCCAGGCTGGGCACTTGTCAAGAACTGCTGGTTTCTTTGCTATTATAGGTTGAATGTTTGCTTTCTTGGTTGCTACTTCTCATCAGGACACCTGATACTGTTTCTGCTCCCAGATCTGCAAGTATAGCTGAGCTATGTACCTGCAGTAAGTTCCTTCTCTATAAGCTGTGAGGTTATGTCCACAGATAGCTGACAAAAGTGTTTAGTGAATTACAGTGAAACAATTTTATTAGAAATTTAATGTAAATGCAAGTTTTTTGTGCAGGAGTATTTTTGCCAGACTAGCAGGACATGGAAAGTCTTTGTGCAATTTCTTCCTTTTGCAGGTTTTTTTTTTAATATGTGATGGAAACAAATATCAATAAATAAATATATCAAAATATCACAGTTTGCACAGGCAAAAATAGATTATAAATTAGATACACTGTACAATAGTGAAAAGGAAACAAAGGAAAAAGTTGAACACAATATTGCATTTTTTGGAGCTCTACTGGAAAGTGACACTGATAGTCATAAGGATCTGAAGCACAGTCCATCTCACTACAAGTGCTGTAAGTTAAATCAACATGTTGGAGGATGTGAGTAATAACAAGTGCACTGTTTTGTCTCTAGCTGATGACAGTAGGTACTTCGAACTTTTCATGTTAGTGTGATGCATGAAACAGAAATTATAATACTTGAGAAACGTGTATCCAAGCAGTCATTTCCTATTAAGTTTCAGGGAGCAGACAGGAAACTTGCTGCTAACTGACAAGTTGTAATTGTCATTGCCATCAGTGCAATATCTTGGGTCTTGGCATGTGACTTAGCTTTAAGGATGTCTTTTCTTTCTTGAATTTAATCTTTGTCTCTTCTGCTTTTCCACTTTTGGATGTTCATTTAGCATTACGTAGATCAGATGGATACCCTGGAAGAAATAAGTCAAGTAGTTATGAGGAAGAGAGGCTTGGCCACTGTCTGTGTTCTGGAACAACACTTCAGCAAAGAATGGTACTCAATGGATTGATGATGAAATTTTATGTGTGGAGCACTTTCTGCTCAGTGGACAATTTCTTGTAAAGGGAAGCTGGAATTTTATTAAAATTCTGAGGGTCCAAAATGTTCATGAGACTTACTGCATTCTAAAGAAGAGGTATTTCCATTCTTGCAGAGGTTCCTTTGCTTTCGTTTCCTGTGCCTATTAATGAAACATGAATAATTCTACTATTCTGTTATCTTGTCTAAAATCTCTTGTTCATCATGTTTCTTTTCTCTTCAAATCAGAAGAATTTTTAATGGTTGTTTCAGGTCAAGTTGACCATAAGCTTTCTAAATTCAATTGGTGAATTTAATTTAAAAGGACATCTCAAATTTTAAGGAAAACAGCTCACGTTTAGTCAAGCCTCTCTAGTTTCTGTTTAATATATATTTTTAATCTATACATCTTTAAGCACATATGTATGCGTATATATGTGATCCTCCTCTTTATATGTATATATACACATACATATATGTGTATGTATGTGTATTTATATTGAGAAAGATGGATTGAATGATGTTTTTAAATGCCTTCCATCCCTTTAAGCCATAAGACAATAGAGATATTTTACAGACTTTCAATCCATTTTTTGGGAAAGGATTTCTTTGAAATTAGTAGCAATCCTGGACTCTTTTAAAAGATGGATGTGGATCACAGTGCTGTACCCCTCCCCTCAAATGCCCATCCAAACTATTTCTTGCTGTCAGAAAACAAGTCCCTGCCCCTGATTCTGCAGCACAGAGAACCTCAATGAGGTTATTACTTGAACCACATGCAGTAGATGCAGAAAAGGAAGAGATGGTCAAGAGTAAATGACTCCATAATATTTCTCAAGAATAACTTGTCAGTCATGTGAAATGCATTTCTCTCTTGCTTAAAAAGAGGGGGAAAAGGAAGCCCACCAACTAAGCCTTAACACCATGCTTCTGTGTTTTATTTGATTGAATTTACTTGTTCATTAATATTTTTTGTGTTTGCTTTGCTTTCAGTTTTCAGGTGTTCTGTGCTAATTACCTCAACATTTTCTTACCTTATGTGTTGCTGAATGAAGAAGCCCACTCATGAAACCAGAAAAGGTTGACTAAGAAAGTGTGAGGAGGTGAGTACACAGCTGTGGGTGAAATAATGAGACACTTACAGAATCACAAAGGTTGGGAAAGACCTCCAAGATCATCAAGTCCAACCTTGACCCAATACCTCCGTGCCCATTAAACCATATGGTGAGGTGCCATGTCTTCTTGCTTTTTGAACATTTGGAGGGAAGGTGATTCTGCTACTTCCCTGAGGACTCTGTTTCAATGCTTAGCCATTCCATCAGTGATCCAATGTCTATGCAGGACCAGGAATCCACAGATTACATTTTCAAAGTCTTGAAACTGACCTCTTGAAAACTTGTGGCTAGCAGCTGGGAGAACTGGGGGTGAGGATCCCATGGAAAACTGGAGGTACGGATTCAACATAACAGCTCTAAAACTTTGATCCATACTTAATATAGGAGCAAGTACAAAAATAACCCTAAATACATTTGGTTTTGGGTTTTTTTTAGAGCTCTTTACCTTGGACACTTTTACTGAGTGTATTTTTAAAAATATAATGATGTTTGCTGTCTGTTCCCAATGCTAAGGAAAATGTTCTGTTGACTTAATTGTGTCCAAAACAGGAACATCATACATTTATCACAGTGTTCTCAAGCTTCATTCAAGAGCCTTCATAAAAAGTGTTTATCAGTGTTGTACCAACGTTGTCCTCCTAGGAATCAATTAAAATGTTTAGAACAAAAACTTATTTGTTGGTGGAAGGCAGTTTTTCACCTAAATAGTCATGCATTAAAGGCATATTTTATGTCAGATTTTAGCTGTGGATCTCCTTTATTAATATATTTAAAGGCCAGACAGGAGCACTAGTTTACATGGTGTGCCTTTCACAGAATAGGATTTCCATATTGCACAAATATGCCCTAGAAGGCCCACCTGCAAGTTTTTACTTTTATTTTTATGTTTGTTCTTGCATTTCAGTTAACCCTGAAATGCAGTCAAAAATGTGTGTCAAAAATTTGCTCCTCTCCAGCCCTTGGGGCTAAGAGCAGAGCTGAGGGATCACATGGTTCAAATAGCCAAAGATTCAGCCAAAGGTCAGGGGCTTCAGCACAGTGTGTGAGAGATAGTGTCTGATTTAAGCAGAACCTTGGTGTTGGTGCTCTCTCACATTCCAGTTGAATGCATGAAACATGGGGAAATCCACTGCTGCATTTTGATATATACAATTTTTATATTAAACTGTTGAAAGGTTGGTTCTGTCTACTGCCTTGCTGGGACAAAAATAATTTTTGAAACATGAACAGTTCTGGTTAAATGAAAATTCTTTTTCCAGATGATCTGAGCTAAAAAACCTCACAGGAAGCATACAGTTTTTATTTGGCAAAGAAATACTGAAAATGTCTCAATTCACCCCTGCCTCAAAATTAAACGGTTTTTCTGTACATAACCTGAGGCAGGTTAAATCCCTTTACTGTAAAAATCTACAAAGTAATCTTAACCTTGAAGGATTAGGGCATCCCCCGTTTTTTTTGTGCAGGTAGGTCAGGTAATTAGCAGCTTAATCACTTTGCAGGTGTGCAAACTGTCAGTGTACTAAGTGTGCTAATAATGGCCTTGATCAGCTCCTCCCGGGGCTCCTCCCCACACGCAGGGGACTCCACAGAAGCTCATCCCGCTGGCCTCACTTTCTCTGAGATACAGGGTGTTCCTGTCTTGCAGGCTCCCCTCAGCCTTGCCCCTGGGGGTGTTTGGACCTGGCTCTGGACCTGTGCTCCAGGTGTGTTCTCCTAGTGGACCTCAGTGGCTATGTGCTCTTGCTTGTCCTTATCTCGGTCTCTCTTACCATCCTGGCTGCACTTGCTGGTGGAACCCGGGATCTGTTTCACTGCTGACTGTGTCTGGGGCTATTGATGAACCCAGTTACAAATACCTGGCATGCTGCCATGCTTAAGGCCCTCTGGGACTGCGCCCTTGGTTGTTGTGTGCTGGGGTAACTTTCTGCTCGTGGCTCACCTTCCCTTGGGGAGCAGGCAGCCCTTGCTGCTCCATGATGAACATGTGCCTGTTTGCACGCAGAGGTACAGAAATGGTGCAGGGATGGTACATGCAAACTGGAGGCAATTCTCTTGAAAATTTGAACCATGCTCTTTAATGTAACTTTAATTAGAAAAGTGTTGACAGACCAAAAATTGAGGCAGTAAAAATAGCACCATTATGAAGTTTGATTTTTTTTCAGCATATAAGACACTGGCTCTTTATGAATCAGAGTTTTGCTATCAGCCTGATTTTTCCAAGTGACCAAATGTGTTTCTGTAGTTATTTTTTCCCTAGCATCATTTGCAGGAAATGTGAAGACTTACGCTGCATATGAAAACCGACAATCCTTCCCAATAATTTCTTTACTATTCATTTTTAATCTGTCATGCCTCTTAATGCAGCTGAAAAATAAGCTTCACATGCATGGAAATATCCATTTTGCTGTACAATTTATAGACAGGTATTTTAGTGTGTTCTTATTTACACATTGTCAGATGATTGCTAGTGTTTATTAAACTTCTAGCTACTTTCTTCAAATTGTAATAGGAAACCTTTCTGAGCAACATAACTTGGAAGGAGGTAATGAGGTTCAGCTGTGTCACGGGATTGTGGAATTAAGTTGAATGAGATTCAGAGTAAACACAGATGTTTGCAAAAGCCACATGTAACTTTTTCAAAACAACATCAAGGAAGAAAAACATTTATCTTTGTGTATATCTTTGCCTTTTAATTACTGTGCCTAATTACACTGTTGTGAGTGAGTCCATGTCCATATTCAACTAGGCTTGTGGCTGACCTTTTGTCAGCAACAGGTATAGCTCCTAGAGCAGAGAAGCCTTTGCGATGTCTAACAGGAATGTAAGGAATATGGCTTTATTTTTTTGGACCAGACTGGGTTCAAGCATACCCTTAAGAGCTAAGCAGGTTAAGTCAAACTACTTGTTGTGTTTGGGGCTTACTAATACATTCAGTTGTCACTATGTGTATTTTTGTGCCTTTCTTATGGGTGGGTCAAAATAATACATTTATCAAACTATTTTATCATGAGTTGCATCACTGAGGTATTTTTTGTGTTGCTGAGGATTATTTAGAAACTTAGTATACGTAAACATGTTCTAACTAGAATATACAGGGTATTGTAAAGAATAATCTTTCCCATAAACTGCATTTAGCAAGTTATTCTGTGCAGAGTCCATCTTTGTCACTGCATAAGAACAACAGGGGAGGAATTATGCAAACTCAGCTAATATTTTCCAAAAAAGGGAAAAAGCAGGAAAAGTTGGGGAGAATGAAAGTATGTGCATTTGTGCGTGGGGGTTGTTGGCTTTGCAAACTGACAAACAATATCAACTTGTAATGTGGTTAGGAATTACTTGAAACGTGGAAGAATCTTAAAAAGATTGACTTCACTGTAAAGCATGAAGCGGTACCTCTACAGTCCAAAGAAGTGTTGGTTATCAGAAGAAAATGTGTACTTTTGGAGGTGAGATCAGTTTGTGCTCTGAACCAAATGATTTTTCATTTTTTGTTCTGATAACAAGCTGGAGGCAAGCTTCACTGAACTGAGAAATTGTAAACTCTTAGAAAAGGCTGTAGAAAGATAACAATTCTATGTTTCTGCGTAATGTATTCTGAATGAATCTGATAATTTAAAGCCCACTCCACCAAAATGGGAGTGATGCTTGTGTCCTCTTTATCTTCAATTACGTCTAATTGTTTCTAATTTAAACATGATAATGCTGTTGTCAGATCAAATATAGATTTCAATGTTTTATTCTTCTCCATTGGCAATGTTTTAAATGTATGTGGGCTTTTAAATGTATGTGGGCAGTACTGACTGAGTCTATAAAAGTTTTAGGTAAATTTAAAGGAAATAAGAATGCTTAAAACTGAAATGGCTCATAGTTCATGAGATGAAACATATTTAATGAATGTTGCCTAACTTTTCCTTAGCTGCCAATCTCCATGGACTACCTGCTTAACCTCTAAGGAACCCTAATTCAGTAAGTTGTATCTTTCAGGTGAAACAGCATGGGTTTAGAAACAGATGTTTTAAAAACAAGAGTGCCCTTTAAGCTTGTTATTCAAGTATTTTCCAGGATATGGATAAGTTAAGAATAACTATGATTTTATGAACTGTTATGATATATCTGTCGCTGTCAATATCTTGGAGTGCCAATCAGCATTTCAGTCAAAATAAAAACTGCATCGACATGATTTATCAAGGTATATTCTCAAGTATTCCACATTCTGACAACAAAAAATGTAACAAAAAGAGCTTTCCCAACTAGACATATATTTTTGAGGAAGTGAAGCTAATGTGAGCACATTGCATTTTGAATGTCCTTTCTCATGACCTCTGTATTAAGGAATATTCACAAGTTTCAAATAAAACAGCTGATAAATTATTTAAAAGAAGATTTTTTTTCTCCTCCATGATCAAGAACTAAATGAAGAATCCACCTGTATTCTTTGAAAATTCAGTTAACGAAACATTGAAATGATCTAAAATATATTCTGATTGCAGGCTAATTATGGAGTTTGGTCTCAAGTTAGAAGTAATTTCTTTATTTGTGCTTTCTCCTCATCTTTGGATTTGTCAATGGAGTGTTGTTTGGGCATATGGGTCTCAGTGACTGCCAAACTGATAAAAATAAGGGGAGAGATGGTGATGTGTGTGGTCTGGTCCCATTTCTTGTTCACTTGTTTTGGGGTTTTAGAAGGGTTGGGGTTGGTACAGAACAATCGTTCAGTTTTGTGTAATCTGCTAACTTGCTGAGGCTGCACTCAATCTCAGTCTGTGCCGTTGGTAAAGATGTTAAAAACCACCAGTCCCAAGACAGAGCCCTGAGGGACACTGCTCATCACCAGCCTCCACATGAATGTAGAGCCACTGACCATCACCCTCTGTGCCCATCCAGCCCATTCCTTATCCACTGAGTAGCCCACCCTTCCCTTCCATGTCTGTAGAGGATTTTGTGAACAGTTGGCTAGCTGACAAAGGACATACTAATATAATGCCGCTAGTTGAGCAAGGAGAACAGGACAAGAGTCGGGAATCAATGTCTAAAAGCGGCAAGGTCACTGTGCCCTTGCCGAAACTTGAGGTTGTGGGAGAGGTTTGTTAGCTAGCAAGAATGAAGAAACAATAAGAGAAACCACAACAAGGTAGACACAAGAATGTAAACGTAGGCATAGTTCACTGATAAAAGACTAACCAATAATGAGCTCACTTTTTGCAATATGCATTAGCCTTATTAACACTGTTATAAATGTGTGTGCCTATTCAATAAACTTCTGAGACTTGCTGGTCACTCATATTGCGTGCCGCATTTCTCCTGCCGAACTCCACACATGTCCATTTCCAGTTTGGAGATAAGGATGTTCTGTGAGACTGTGTTGTGGGCTTTACAGAAGGTTAGGTAGATGACATCACTTTGTCTTCCCTCACAGAAAGCCATCATATTGCTCTGGCACAATTTGTCATTATTGAAGCTCTGCTGGCTGTCTCAGATCATCAACTTGTCTTGTACATGTTGTTTTATTGTAGTTTTCACCTTGCTTAGGCTTGCAAGAGCTGTAATGGAAGCATATATGGAAGGAAACTCTTTATAAAAGAATGTTGATTTGCAGCATCTATCTTGTTATTTCCAAAAAATAATCCTAAATCCTGCTTGAACAAGACTTGACTACCATTTGGCCTTGAAAAGCAATGCTATGAGAAAGTGTCAAATTATTCTGAATGACTTCACGTTTTCATATGGAAAACAGCAATGCTGAAAAAGAAAAAGAAATGCCATTAGGATGCCAGTAGCTGGTAATCAGGAGCCTGACTCCTTAGCTGTCAGATGTTTACTCTGAATTCAGAGGGAATAGGTCACAGCCGGTCACTGCAGAACAGAACTCAGGCCGTTGTGTTATATCGTGATATGTCTAGATAAAAAAGAACTGTAATAGCTTAAATTTGGTCCAGAATTCCCAAGAGCTGGGGTATGTCAATCCTATGTGGCTATGCTACTGAAACTTTTTCACAGAAAGAGTCCCCAGATTTCATAAAGTTTAGCTAGAAATTTTCTGCTGAATATTAGCTTAAACATTCATGTACAGATTTTGACTATAATTATTAGCATTCATATAATGGACTCTATCTGCTGTAAACTTTTATCCCTTTGCTTATGCAAAAGATTGATGCATTTGTGTTCCTAAGGATCCAATCATGAACAAAATAACTGAGAAAGGGAGTTGCTTGTTCAAATTTGTGCATAGATAATTTTTGCAGACTAATCTGGGTGCTTTTGAATGACAAACTCAGAATATAAAATTATATATGTACACTTAGAGAACAAAGGTGGGTTTTAGCATTTTATTTATAATAAAACAGCATAAAGTTGGATTAATTTCTATTATGGCTATAGCTCTCTTTTTGTGTTGCTGCCTTATATCTGTCCTTCAGTGCTAAATATACTAATTGGTTTGCTCCTTTATTTACCTGGAAAAAGCTCATTTGACTGGTTTGCTCAGTGCAATGGTCTCATTCATTGTATTGTTAAGAGCAAAGTGGATACCGAAGTGTGACATACTGAGGATAGCAATTATCTATGTGGATAGGAATGAAAAAAAATTATTCAAAAGAGGAATAACTTTCTCAAATTTCACCCTAATACCTTGTGTAATTCAAGTAGGACCTAGAAATTCATTTCTATAGGGCTAAATGCAGCTATTAATCTCTTATTACACAAATGAACAAGTGAAAAGCTCACTTGGGACCCTTAAACGCAGAATTGTTTCAAACAAGTTTCTTAATGTTTATAATTCTCTCAACATGTCCTCCTCTTAACCCTTACTGTATTTGAAATATTCTCAATTGTCTGCTACTTCTGTTGTTAGACTGGAGAGCAAGGCTGCCCAGATGAGAGATGTTTTGCCTTGCTTTTATGTTAATTTGCAGGCTTCATGATTTTAGAAGTGTGTGTACAGGTATATGTCTAAATACATATATGCTTATACATTTGTTTATAGTGGCATAATTGACGAGTCCAGCAATTTTCTGTGAAGTGTTGACAGCGAGCAGACCTTTGTTTGCAGCGAAAAAAATGTGATCATCAGTACATCGCAGAGGCCTGGAACTCACAGTCCCCATTAGCTTTATGCGTTACTGACCTCCACAGGCTTTTCAGGGGAAGACACAGCAGGAAGAGACGAAGGTCAGTACAGAAAGTGTTACTGCTTTTGCAGGCAAGTATTGTGTATTTAATCATTGCCTTACACCATTTTTGCATATAAGGCTGGGCTGTTCTTTCTGCTAAAATCATTGGTCCGTAAGAATTTTTTTCTTATTTCAATCTGAGGGTCAGTGATAGAAAGCACTGTAAAGTTCCACTGGCTCAATGTCACATGATGCTTCAAAACCCAAGTGAAGCTGTGATCATGTCAAAGTTCTCTGGGTGCCACTGCATCCAGATCAAGACACAACTGTGTGCATTATTCTTCCTCATTGGTTCACACCAAGTTTGTCTGTGTATATGAAACCCAGATTTGAAGATGTGATGAAATGTGAGTAGAACCCCTTTCTGTCCCATTCCAACAGCTGGATTTAATGTTTATTTTCTGTTTGCATAGAATTTATTATTAATTAAGCAAAGTGATGTGATACTCATTAATGCATGTGTGTTTATATTTTGAATACAGAAAGGCTCTTCCTTATCTATTCACACATCTAAAAGTATAGTGAAGGGAGTCAATATTTCCTTAGCATCCAGATTTAGGCTACACAAAATCCTTGAAGCAGAAGAGAATGTTTGAGTTTGAATAGACATACAGAGAATTTTTTAATGTGTAATATTCTTTGATTATCTGAAAATGTAAATCTATTACCTAGGTAATTAAAAAAAAATAGAGCAAGTCCAGAATCCTAGTAAATTTCCTGATACTTCTTTAACAGCAAATACACTGCTTTCTAAATTTTAATATTTTTCACGTGTTAAGGGTGATTTCATGGTGACTGGGATCCACCAGCTGTAGAATCCAGCTTACCATGACGATGGACACTGGGCAGCAATTCTGTTAGGTCACAGGCTGCAACATTAACCAGAGGCACCTTTTTATACAGTGGAACCCTGAAGACTTGGCCTGGCTGTTGAAGGATTCCCACAAGTTTGTAAATGTATTATTGGAACTGTAGCTCATTTACACTAATACTGATTAAGAGCATAAAAATCTTGGTGGGGGAATACACAGACAAATCTTTAAAATTAAATTTTCAGGGCAGAATTGCTGATTTTTATTGGACAAAATGAGGAAATCAACGTATTGATCTGACTCTATGCTCTTCATCTTTTATTCTAAAGAAATAAACACAATCCATGCCTGTGTGATTGCATGACCCTAGTTAAGCAAACTTTAGATGAGCTCTTAGTTGTTTATGGTACTAAAGCCACATAAGCATGCCTTATCAGCAACAAAGTAGTACAGACATAAGCTGTGATAGAAAAAAAAATATAGATGGAGTATTTTGTAGTAGGCTTTAAGTGACTATAGAGTATTCTGTTTTCCAGGGGCATGCTACTGTCATGTGTTGCTACAAGTGTCTGGCTTGATTCCCAGGCCTGTGGCTCAGTTCTTGAATGGTCAGGAGGAGGAAACACCACAGAGTTAAAGAGATATGTCTTAAACAAAACAGGCTCTGGGTATGCTTAGCACATATGCAGAATGAATATTTGAGGAAGGAACTTTGAAATAATCCCTGTTTGGGTTTTTGCTCGAGTTTTCTGGACCTAGGAAGTCTTCTCAAGTGGCCTAAGAAAATATTTGAAATTATTTCGTTTGTGAACTGAACAATATTACAAACCGAAGTCTTAGACTTCTGACTTAGTTTAACTCACTTGTATAAAAAAGCACTAGTAGTTCATTACCATAACCCTGCTTTGAATGGAAATGCATTAGTGGTGTCTGCACGAATAAGCAATGAAGAGCAGTGAGAAGAAAAAGCCTCACACAGTACCATGTGAACCTACAGTGTCTGCCTCAATTTGTACCTTTTCAGTATCTGACAGTGAATGATAACATTATTGCAATGGTATTTACTGGCACTGCTGGAGTATGGGGTCTGTCATTTTTTTCTATTCTGAATTGTTGTGCATGGCTTTAAAAAGTGCCCAAGGCTGAAATGTGTTTCAGAGGTCGTCAAGGAGGAAACAAAGTGGTTTTTTTCACTACTTTTTATGAAATTCGGCAAAACAATTTGAAGCTGGAGGAGTTCCAAACCTAAATGCACGTTATTATGGATTCAGATGGATAAGATGGTTCCTGGTGGGGATAAGTTTGTCATAGCTTCTTTCAGGAAATTATACAACTGTCTTTCGTTTTCTTCTATGTTTCTTTAGCCTAAAGAAAGAAGGTTTCAAAATGGCTATTTAATAATCCCCAAGAAGAATAACCTTTGCAGCAGTCCTATTTTGTAACATAAGAACTATGAAAACCTGGCCTTGGATGGATTATAACAGAATCCTGTCTATTGACTTATATTTTATGATTAAGTCACTAATCTGGCATCCAGCTTTACTTGCATTTGTTCAGAATGACAGGAGTCCCTTTCAGTGGTCATCACAGATTTCTCTTTTCATCAGCTTTTCCTCAGAGGTAATTGCAGCTGTACACAAGCCATTCAGTCTCCAAAAGAGGACAAAATTTATTTTAATGTCCATGAGTGCACAGTTACCTCAGAGATGAAGTTATTGTTGTGGAAGAATAGGAAAAGCTCCTGCTCTGATGAAACAGAGTGCCTGACAAGATTATGAAGCAAAAGATCTTCCTTATTTTTTTATTTATATATTTTTACATGAACAAAACATTGTTCATCTTTAAACTATAAGTTCATTTAAGCTTGAACTCATTTTACAGAACCCAAATATTTTGTAAAGCTTATTTCTAGTACATTCTATTGGTTTTAGTATCTTGTATCATAAAGATTTTGCCACTGCAGTGGAATTGCTGTCACTGTAAATGGGAGTGTTGCAGCTAACTCTTTTTTGTTGATGAGAATTTGTGATACTTATGAGGTACTTAAAGTTTTGAATTCAATGAATCATTAATCCCAAAGCAAAAACATATGTTTCTGCATGTTAGGTGGACTTTTTTTTTTTTTTTTTTTACATTCTAGTCTACTGATTTACATGTGGAAGGTACTTATAACTGTGGTTATACATCATCTTTGAGTGTCTCCTAGAGCAGTTTGCATAGTGGAGTTATTTCTCAGGAATAAAGTCACTTCATACTGGTGTAGAGCACCCAGACAGTGAGTTACTTAGAGTAGCTGTAATGCAGTCTTGTTTACTGAATACATATTCTAGGTGTTTTTTTTCTGGAGAAGTTAATGAGAGAACTTTTGGGATTTTTTTTTCCCCCATTAATATGAATTCCATTAAAAGATCCAGTTTTAGTTGGAGTCCTTATTTATACTAAAGCGGGAAAATGTATACTTTTCTTTGTTTCCCTGAGTATCAAACATTTTCTTAATTGAATTTTCTTTGAGAATCTTGAGACAAATTCAGCCAATGCATTTTTTGATTGTAACCTGCTTATCTCAGGCTTGAAATTTAGTTTTTTTCTAATTTGTTACTTGCACACCTCTCATCCATTAATGCTACTAAAAAGATATTGAATAAGAAGTGAACTGATCAATATTTGTGGAATTTTAATACTTTAGAAATGTGTTTTTACTTTGAAAACAAGCAAAAAAGTCAAACCATAAAGTTATGGATTCCTTTGCTACAACAAACAGAATTCTAGCACAAAGGATAAAAATCCTCTTAAATTACTTTTCGGCATCAGTAGGTTTTAAATGTTGAAACTCATATTGTTGCATTTGTATACCATACATATTCATAAATATTCACCTGCTGATGAGTTGGAAACCATTGGCATTGCTTAGAATGTAGTAGGAGCTGTTTGTTTATTTTTTAAAATTTTATAGACAAGTATTAAAGATTGGATGAAAACCCCATGGAAACAAATAAATGATGAGCACATGGAGATGTAGCTCAGAAGATTTGCAAATGTGATCATTTCCCTAATGAACAGTGTTTCGCTACTTGAAATAATCTCTCGTGTTCTGAGTACCCTGCATTATGTAGGAGCCTGTAGCTTGTTAAATTCCCTTCATTAGAGGGTTTTTGAACTCAAAGGATTAAAAAAATTGGGGAAACGAGTATTACAGGATTGAGCTCCCAAATCTCAAAGTACTTCTGAAAATATCCCTCTGAGTTTATTTTTTCTTCCATAACCAGCAAATTACCCAGCTGGCTTTCACATAAGATTCAGAAGTCAAATTCCAAGATGCAGTCACTAACCTGCTTGCTTCTTTACTGCTTCTGTCATTTTGTTCACAATGTCTGCTGTGTAAGAAATGAAGACCTGTCAAAGCACTAGGACATGGGATATGCACTTATCAATCAAGGATTAAGCATCTGAAAAGAGCTGAAGTTTAAGAAATTAAAACTTCCTGTAATTCAGAACCCAGCATTTAGTGGCACAATAGTCTTTGTATTTTAGATTTGCAGAATTTTGGATAACTTTATTCCTGCAATGTTTGTACCTTATTTCTAAGGCAAAGTTTGTCAGCTGTATAGCACATGGAGGATTTTTCATTGTACAGCTGCACAGAGGAGCTGTGAGATAAACAGATATGTGTAGCTAAAGCAGTAGGGAAAATGGCAGTAAAAAGAGATAGATGCACACAATGGTGAATGTAAACTAACATCCTAGGGGTGGCTTATAGGAATTAAATGTAATCTGAACACGTAGGTACACAGTTTGTGGTGATTGGGAGTGGGGCTGTGGCTGTGCCTCATCCCCAATGGGCTGCAGCTGTGAAAAGCAGGTGAGCAGCACTGACAGCAATGAGCCATGGAGTGCCCAGGTGTTACTGAGCAACCACCAAAGGGAACAGAGGGCACACAGGTGCCATGCATCAACAATGAGGGGCACACAGGTGCCATGCATCAACAATGAGGGGCACACAGGTGCAATGCATGAGCATGAGGGGTATGAAAGGTTGGGCTAAAGAACAAGAAGGTTGCAGCCTTCTGAAGTGATACGGTGTTACTCTGTATGGGCAGGCACCTGAAACCTTCTGATGTGGTCTGTTAGTCTGTGTGGGTTGAAGTTTTCTGATTTTTTTTTTTTTTTTTTTTTTTATTGTGATACTCCGTGTATTGTGGCTGTTTCAACTGTGACGCATGCTGTGGCATATACTGCGACATGGGCACATAATAATCCAGAATCTGTTAGGTGTCTCTCTATTCATACCCTACTTTAAAAACTGAATTATTAAATGAACCCCCCAATATTCTGGGGGTATGAATGATCAGGAGGTGAAGGAACTGCCAACTTAGAAGAAACAAGTGTAGAAGGTAATAATTCTCATTGTTTCATATCTTAAAAAAATTCTGCATGTATTGGGGACTTTTATGAACTTAAACATACTATAGATGTCTTTTCCAAATGTTGCAAAGCAATCTATATAGATGAAAACTTCACTTTGGTTTGGGGCAGAAGGATGAGGTCACCCAGTGTTTGTGCAGTATGGGGTAACATCAAAGTGGAATTGAAGAATGTCTCAGTAGCTGGGGCACTTTCTAAAGGCTGATGAGACAATGGCTGAGATCTCTTGGGAAAGAAAACTGAATGGGGGTCTATCGTATGCTTTTGTTTAAATGTAATGCTTTGAGTACCAACTGTTTGAACAAAAACTGTCCACTAAATTTTACACCCACTTTTTACAGGTTTTGGTTTCCACAGGAAAAGCTTTCCTACTGTATATCTTGATATCTCCTAATCTTTCTAAATATAAGAAAGATATTTGCTCCTGTGGATAGGAAAGTGCTACTAGCTCTACTTTACAGCTGAGAACTTCAGAGCTTTTGTGCAAGCAAATCTCCTAAATCTTGGCCAGAGCTCTTAATTTTGGTTTATCCCTTCTTGGAAACAAGCACTCAATTTCTAATTACATGTCTCCTGTCACCAGTGCAGGGAGTTAATTTCAAATCCTGTTTATAACCTTAATATATTATTAAGACCATGTAATGTTCAAGGAACTTCTTAGAAATTGGCAGACCAAAAATATTTTGCATAAGCGAGTTGGAAAATATTGTGATAAAAATAATATGAATCCATCTGGAGAAAAGATGTCCTCACTGGTGAATCATTTACCAACAAAGTCATTTTGTTATGTGCATGCTTCAGATATGCACGTAACAGAAGAAAGAAACTGTTCCTTATTTTGAAGGGTGACCGGATGTGTCTATGTGCTCAAACGGTTTAACTTGTATTTCAGCAAAACAGGAAATGTTCTTGCACACAAAGCTGTTTTACAGATTATAACTTCAGGCTTATGATGCTTCAGAAATACCATTGAAAATTACGTTAAAACAATGGAAATACTTTCATTTTTATGGCATCTTTCCTCTGATGTCAAACACCTGTTTAGAGAGTAAGGCTATATAGAAAGATTGCAGTATAAAAAATAGAAGAATGACTTGACTCTGTTTGGCTCCATTCATTTTGTTCCGCTTTGGTTTCATTTCCTTCAATGACAACTAATATTTCTAACATGTCTGCTATAGTAGTTCTAAAAATAGTTGTAAAAAGAGCTATTCCTAGAAGGATTCTATGATCCCTGTGGAAGATGGTGCCACTTCCTCTGCAGTTGTTTTACTGAAAATCGTTTCTGAGGGTAACCATTCAGAGCAAGGAAACTTTTCATCCTAGATAGTTGTGTTTTTTAGTCACTGTTTTTAGCCAAATGAGAATTATTCTAACTGTAGGTTTCTTCAACATCTATCAACAGATTGCAAAGTACTTAAGTTATTTGACTATGTTACCTAAAATTTGGTGACAATAAGAATCTGGCAGTATAAGCAGTCGTTATGTGTACTCTTCAGTGCCCTTTGTTTTGTGAAGGACGTGTCAGATTACTGAGTAGTGTATTTCCTTGCCTGATGTTCTGCTGAATTGAAAGATATGAAGCAAATAATGCTACAGATCTTAAACTCGCTGTTTAGGCCATGTTATCTGTTACATCTGATGGAAGAAGCTCAGTGGATCCTGAGGTCACAGCCAATTATACAGCATTGAAGAGAACTCAAGGGAAAAAGGGTATCTTTGTTGTCCATTCTGTTAGCCCAGAACCATTTGCTAATTGTACAAAGTGTGGTTATTGTCTGTATTCTTTTTTGTCTCCCCTTGAGGCTCACTGAAGTGTAATTTTATGTAAAGATGATGGAAAGATTGTTGTTGAAGCTGAGTTAGAAATCTCACAATGTAAAGACTTGTGTTTCTAATTAAAAGTATCCTTACACACTGGAAATGAAATAATTTAGCCAATTTGAGGAGTCAGCATAACCATGGCCACCTAGGCTTAGGAGCCAGAACAAGTGTGTACTGAGGCTTAGACAGAATTGCCTGACACGCAGCCTAGGCTCCTGAGAGGAGCAGGAAGTTTGGATGATCAAAAATAATTAGTAAAATTTTTCCCCTCAAACTCAAGTGACAGAAACCCAAAAGACATAAACATTTTCTGTGGGAAAATGATGCTTTGGGTAAATTCCCTGTCAAGGAAAGCAAATTAAACCATATATTTTCAACCAAAAATAGTAGCTGCTTTTGACTGAGTCATTACTGTAGTGTGGCATAAGGCAGAGGTCCCAGTAACCAAGTAGCTCCACAGTTCATGCTGTTGATTCCCTTGGGCCTATACTGGAAACTGCAGCTAGTTCTTTTTATTTCCCACTCCCTCCCAGTGGAACTTGAGTCTCTGCTGGGCTGTGTATTCCATGGCAAACCATGCTGTCTTCCTGTAGTTCAGCTACTGCTGCCAATAATGGGATGTAACACAGCCATGTGCAGTCTGAAATATGGGCTGCCTGGAGAATGTGAGCCATGGAGGATCAGAACTTAATTTAGGACTGTGCAGATGGATGCAGAAAATAATATTGACTCAAAAGCTGGAAATTAATATTAACTGAAAAGTTGAAAGATTGTCTTTTCAGACAACTATTTTTAAAAAGTTTTGTTCTGAAACAAGTTTTTTAATATAGCTATTAATTTTCATTCAGAAAAAACCAGTATCAGAGTATGCTATGATATGGAAATTTCATATTTGATCTGCTTAATTTGGGGATAGAGAAAGAAAGAAAAATTAATAAAAAGACAACTGTTTTTCCGTGAGAAAAAGAAAATTGTATTCTCTGAGACCCTAGTTTCCCTTTAGCATCTGCTAACCGACTTTCTTCACTGTTCTCTTGTATTGCTAATGCACTTAAGTGCCTGATCTACAGGCTAGTTTAAGAGTTTTCAAGACAAAACTAAGAAAAGTCTCACCTTGTTTTCCTCCTGGACTTTCATTTCTGCCTCAGCAAATTCAGTTGCTTAAAGCACTCGAACTTCTGTCTGAACCCAAGGAGCAAAGTGAGCAGGAGTGGGACGGGTTGGATTTTACTTTTTCCAAGAAGATTTTAATTTTTTCTACAGTAAGTAACTAATTTCATGTTTTCAGTAATGTTCAGGTTGTCTGAGAATAATAGTCTTATCCATTTGCAACTGCAGGTCACTCAGCTATAGTGCCATCTTGCCTTTGCTGCTCAACTAGTGATTTTGACCTTGGTATGAATGGATCATTCACTCAAGTGATGAGAGTTAATTTAGCCTTCATAATAGCCCAGAGCTCAACCTTTTCAGAGCTGCGATTGTTTCAGTGATGCCAAATTATATGCAATCACTGAGTAATATGAACAGTGATCCACTGCTGTGTCTTTGGATGTAGGCCACCAAAATCATTCTCTTCATACTGGTAGGAAACAGGCTAAAAATTCATTCAGTGCTGCATGTTGTGGAGTGTATGAACCATGTTACTGCATAAACAGTATACTGGGAGAAAATGAAGTTTGATGATTTTTGCCCCATTTTTTTTTGTTCTATAGCTCTTTTCTCCTTTGAGGAAACTCTATGGGTTCCATTTAAGGGAAACTGCCATTAAATTCTTTCTCTTGGATTCACAAGCTTTTGTATCCTATTGTTAGAGCTTGGGGAGAAAGGCACAATTGAAGACAAGCATAAAAAATGAGTTATTTTCATCTGTCTCTGTAAATTCACATAAGGTGTGAACTAGGGCTTTTTATTCAAAGGAGACTGGGTGAAAAGAGCAGAACACCAAAGGTTTTATTCATAACAAACCTGTGTTCTGAGCAGGCAGATCACAGTGTGTTTTACAGGACTGAGGTCTTTCACAGTGTAACTCGTGTAGCTCAGAGCCTGGGCTTAGGATAGAGGTTGTTCTGTCTCTGGGATGTTGAGCCGTAGTCACTGGGCCTGCCCAGGTTCCAGGTCTGTGTGTTTTGCATTTTGTCAGGAAACAGGTTTAGCAAGAAGAAGATCTTCAGAAGCACCATGACAAAGTCTGTGATGTAATTCACACTTCCTAATCATTTTCGTATAAATTTCTTCTTTAAGATGTTAGAGGTAGTAGTATTTATGATGGGTAGAATAATGGCGCATTTAAAAGGAACTCTGCAATGTTTTTTGCAGAAAAAATTATTGAAGCTGCAGCAGCATGTGAAAATAAACTACTAAATCAGTCAAAACGATTAGATAGATATTGAGACTATGCTGAGAATGTTGAAATCCTCAAGGATATAGAAGAATGGTTGGAAATCATCTGAAAGTCTCCAATAACAAGTAGGCATGCAAACCTGTTATGCACAAAATGTATAAAAATGGTAATTTTAAACAAAGGCATAAGTCTTATGGTATAAGTCCAATCTGTGAAACTTTAGTGGTTTATAAAATGTAAATGCCAAAATCTAGTGATCTCTAGAAAAAATAACACTACTTGCCACTATATCAATCTAGTAAGGACGTAAGTTTGTTTTCTTTCATCAGTGCAAAAGTTCCTCTGTTGTAAAGGTGGGATTCTGCATGAACTAGCTTTTCAAAATCAGTGCCTTAGTATCTTTGTCAGGCTCTGTCAGAAAGATTTGTCTTTCAATCATTTAAAAAGCATATATGTGCTTACTTTTATTTCATAGCCAGTGTTATTTAGAAGGGCTGTTCTGGGGTTCCCATCCCCATTCCTTCTCCTTACCTCTCCCCCCCAAAAAAAATCCAAAAAACCTTTATTGTTTTTGTTCAGAAGCATCACTTTTTAAATTAAGATGTCCAGATCTAATAATCTGGAATAAATCTAATTCATAGTGACTGCCAGTGGTTTCTAGGGCCACGAAGACAAGCACTCTGGGCCACCTCCTCATTACATAGCAGCCTGATGAAGGAAGCTGTTCAGGGATCCTGCTTTTCATGTTCCTCTGAAACAAAGAAGCCATCATGATTAAGGCAATCAGGCCCCAGAGAGGAGTTGTTTCCCTCTCCTCCCCAGCCTCTGCATTTCCTGTAGTAAACATAGTGTATTATGACTGGTTTGGAAGCAGAGTTTTGAAGTATATGTTTGATACTTCAAACATCTAGTAGCTTTCTCACATGTGGAGTTACGGACTAGCACTCCAAGTACAATATCAGACTAGTATTTATCTGTTCTGAAATTAAGTTCTGAGAACCAGCAGAAAAGTGTATTTTTGTAATTCAGGAGTAAAATTAAAATTGTAAGAAAACAATACCATTATTAGTTTGCAGAAGTTATTTGCTTTGATTAAAAGCACCAATAAATGTGTCTTGGTTCTATAACTGCTCCATTTAGCACTTGACATATAATAGGTTTTTTTCCCCACAGTGTAATATCTCCATTGAAATATAATTATTTTGCAGATTGCTCAACTGAATGCCCTTATAAACATGCTGTTAGGGGAACTCACCCCTGGTGATCATCAGAACATCATGACAATATGCACAATTGATGTACATGCGAGGGTTGTTGTAGCCACGCTTATAGCCCAGAAGGTAATTTGTTGCAGAGCAATTACACTAATGCATTTTTAAAAGCATAAAATAAAGAATAATTTCATTTGTTGAAAAGATATTCTGGTGGCTTATATATGGCAATGACAGAATATTTTGATTAAATCAATTTTTGTCCCTTTATGTTTTTTGCTTTAGATTTAGCTAATTACATTTACCAGTTAAAGAATTCACATTTAAAAATATATAGATATTTTGTCCAAATATTTTAAAACGTCCATTAAAAATGTATGCTATAATGTGACAGCAGGTTTCTCATTAATTTGCCTCCTATTACTGATCTTTTCACAGCTAATATAAATCTCATGCTCATAGAAGATAGCTAGAAAGTTTAATATATACAAAATATAAGACAGCAATTGTTTCCAGATAGCTTTTGGGTTTTTTCTATAAATAGGTTTTATTTCCCTGTCAGTTTCTGAGGTGGAGACTGTACTGCTAACCCTTTCCATGCCAGTCTTCTGCACTGCTGCTACCTATTTATAGTAATTTGCTACTCCGTCTCCAGACTGTGAGCACTCAGACAGGAAGGAGGTGCTGAGAGGCACCATGCAATATCTGCTCCCTTATGCATGGTTAGGTAGGTGAGAGAGAGCTGTTCTATCCTCCACTCATGCCTGCAGCCAGCTGACCTCCAAAGGGGCACAGAGCCCCCAGTTTGAATAAGCAGCTTCATTCCAGAGTCAGACACCTAGAGCTTTTCTGTTTATTCATGAGGCGTAACAAAGGAGAAGAGAAACTGTGTAGGAATGAAGTGTTGTGTGTGTGTAGTGCACATGTATTCACCCATCCTCTATAGCCATCTTTCTATGCATCTGTTGCATTTTAACATTTACTCACTGTAAAATTCACCTTTTGGCAACACATAGCTGCCAAGATTGCCGTTTCCCTGCATTTCCAAACACCCTCCTATCCCACAATGCTAAGTAGCTTATATTTGGCTTTATTATAGGTCATAATTTTGCTGCAGACCAGACATACAATTTAGGTTTCTCAGAAATCCAGTCTTTACATAAATGGCCTAAATAAATAGTTCAAGATGAAGACCACAGTGAACTTGTGAAAGTAAAAATAATTTTACTTGAAAGAACGAAATAAAAAAAAAAATCACAGTAAATTATTTTAGTGTGCCATGAAACCTTGTTCAGGACAAAATAGTCTTTTACCCTTTTTAACTGGTATTCTGTAAAACAGAGAAAAAAAGCAAAGCCAAAAGCGACGTGAACAACAAAAAATCCCTCAACACTCTTACAGTTGCTGAACAAAATCCATTCTACTGAGCATAATCACTTTGTTGTGGTGTGATGCATAATAGCAGTTGCATCGAAAATTTGCAGCAATTTAAAATATTCTTTTCACTGAAATTGTTTATCCACATTGCCAAAGCCTTTAAGGAAGTACTGATGTTTTTCATATTGTCAGGAGCAGCTGTTTCTATCTGCTGTGGCTGTCTAACCGCTAACTAGGCAGATGGCACACAGTAGCTGAGGTGTGTCTGTTGTGTACAGGATCAACTTTTCTGGCTTATAGGAAGCACAGCTGCCATGCTATTATGATGATGATGATCCTTATGTATTGCAGACATTGGAGGCCTTATATAGAGCTGCATGCTTTGAAGGGGTGATTAGGGTCTTTAGTACACTGAATAAGTACTTAAATAATCAAACTGACAAGCTGTGTGAAAATATGGAATCCCTATTAATGAGAATTTTGGGTAGGGACCAGGGAACTCTGTAAAAACCGAGTAAAAGTATTTGCCACAGACAGAAACATCTCAATATGATATAGCATGTTAATATCAGTATAAATTCAATATCTACTAGAGACAAATACATTTATGAATGAATAAATATGTTTTACATCATTAACTCTGGTCGGTTATTCAAAGCACATGCTGCAGAAATTACTGGATGGTGAAAACTAGAGAAGGCCTAAGATTTTTGTCTCAATTGTCAGAAACTTCATCTACAGAATATTGGAACTAGCAACACTTCATTTCCTGTGTCTAGCTTGTATTAATTAATATATTGTATCTATTCTTTTTTTTCTCTTCAAAACAACTGCTTCCTTAACATTCTTGTGCACTGGGGTACCAAAGAGAGCTGGAGGTGATAGTAAGATATGTCTGGGGCTTAAGGAAGCAATGAAGTGCTGACCAGATGCTGCATTTCCTGTTGATTTAAGGCATTAGTTCATTAGGCCACTAATCAAAACCATGTGCTCTGCTAACAAACCATTTCATACCTGAGTGCTGGAGCATGCACATACTGTTGCCAACTAACTGGGACCTGATACAGGTCAATGCAAAGTCTACCACCAATTGATGCCAACAAGAGAAGAGGTTGTCTGAAAATGGTTGTCCTTCTTATTGTTTGTGTCTTCACATAGCTCAGCTGAAGCTATTTTAGCCAGAAATATTGAATTATTGTATCTTTTCTGTATCTTGTTAGGGGAGTTTGTTCCATAAAGTATCCCCCCCTGTTACAACATTTAAAAAAATAAAATAATTAGGAGCTCATCAGGTTGATGTGCACAAATATTTGTTTTTCAGAAATCCCATTGCTAACCTTTATTCTCTAAAGAAAGATGTCAAGGTATTGAGATACATGGAGATTGATTCATCATTTTAGTCCTGAGTTAAGATCTGAAACTACTTGAGATAGAGACTGGGCAATGTCACCTCAGTAGTGCTTATGCTGACCACTACTGTGTGTAAAGCAAAAATGTCCAACTTCAAAGCTTACAGCAAGGCATGTTCTTGATGGCAACATAAACAACCCAATAAAATCATATTCTGCTGTTGTGGTGTGTTTTATATGCCTTAGCACTGTTAAGTTGCCACAGCTAGCCGGGTTGTCTGGAAGGGGCAATCGCTTCCCTCTTTGAAGCCAGCCACTGCTGCATTCTGCAGTTGTTTCTAAAGTACTCCAACCCTAAAAGCATGAACAAATATAAAATTGTGAAACATGCTTGTTTCTTCAGCTTAATGCAATGCTATCACTCTCCAAGTATAACTTTGTACATTTGGAAACAGTTATAAGAGCAAAAACTTCCTTGCATGTGATAACAACGGCTGATGAGAAAAGCAGGGAAGTTTGATCACTTAGATTTCACCAAATGGGAAGAGGGAGATATCAATTATCTCTTAGAAAAGCTGTGGGATCAATGTGTCGGAGAGGTGTACGAGAATAAAAAAAGAGGATGACTCATGGAGTGGAAGGTGGAAAGACAGAGCATCTTGATCAGGAAAGGACAAAAGAAAAAGTCTGATTCCTTAGAAGCCAATGGAGGCAGACCTGCAAGCAAAGTACAAGGTGACCAGTTTACAGCAATAACAAGAAATACTGCAGGGTTAGAGGATCATGCAGAGATGGTCACAGAAGAAAGCAGAAGTACTGCAGTGCTAAGGGAAAAGGTTTTTACAAAGTCACAGATATCAGAAAGCACATGCAAGACGATCACAAAAGTGAAGAAGATGAAGATCAAGGGTGGAGAAGGGGACTAATGAGCCTGGGAGATTTCGGACAAGCAAGAAGAAGCACTGGTGCCTGCTGCACAGTATATGAAAGAAGAGACGTTGATAAATTGAAGAGATTTCTTCAAGCAGGTGAAAAATATCACTGGGTGGGAAGTGAAGAAATTTGCCTTGATTGCGACCAGAAAAATCTGGTGAGGCAAAATGAAAGGGCAGGAATAGGTGAGTGTTCTTCAAGAACATTTACGTATGGTAAGAAAAGAGATGAAATTTCTGTTTTATTTTTTGAGTTAATGCTGGCATATGCTTCTTTCAGGGTAGGATGGTTTTGTGGTTGGAGAGTTGGAGAAGCAGCACTATGGATGGAATTATGGAAACCTCAAATGAAAGAAGACGTATGCATAGTGGAATTTATTCAAGCAGCATCACAATCAAAATTATACTCTTCTGATTGCCTGTGTTCAGATTTACATACCTGACTCTGGTAAATAGCTTAGTGTAAAAAAAACCTGAACAACCGACCAAATCAACAAAGACCTTGCAAATTCTACTGGGGTAATTTATTGGTTTTTTAAGGAAACCATGTGTTTTGGAATGAAACCTGCTCTGTGAGTAGCTGTGGTGCTTTCTTTGGGCTCAAACTACCAGAGTGTGTCAGGCTTTCCTCAGATAGCCTTCATGTTTCCTGCTGGGGCATATGAGCTACAAGATCAAAGGTGTCAGCTCACCCTTCCCTAGTGCTGCTTTGTGTTCAGTAGTAATTTTTGGTCTGGCTTTTTTTCACCCCATACATAGAACTTGCAGACAGAGTAGGCACAGTTAAGTCCTAGACACAAAGAATATGTATTATGCAATTTTGGCTGACATAGTATTTTTCAGTTGATCAAAATATTTTTCTGCAGAAATTTCAGAAATGTTGACTGTACTTGTGTGAAGTCAGTTTTACTGGAGTAATTCTCAAGAAAATTTGGCCCTGAGCACTCAGATTAAAAATGTGGCACAAAGTTTGAACCAAGTCTAACCTGGCAGGATTGAACACTGCATTTCACTGAGACCAGAAGAATTTTTGTATAGAAAGAAGAAACTGAAAAGAATTTTCTCACTGTGTCTTATTTTACTGGCGTAGTGTCAGTCCTAATTGTTGCTCCTAATTCATCATCTGAAATAACAAACTATAGGAAAGAGTAGGCTTCGACAGAAAAAAAAAAATTGGTTTGAGTCATAGAGGTTGACATATCTCAATAGCCTTTCTGCTTTTTTGCTTTGTTTCTCAAGCTAAGCAACCAGAAAAGTGAGACAGAAGCACACAGAATCCATGTGCTGTATATGTATGACCACTTAAAGTTTTGTTTTCTCTTGATTTTATTTATTCAGCGTAACAAGAAACATGAAGCCAGTGGCAGCAATGCGCAGGAAACACATCATGGGTATCCTCTGATAGTGAAGTAATAAAATTGGACTGTAGCACTTTCCTTCATAAGCCTCTCTTTTGGGATGAAATATTGCTATTCCACAACCATGAAAGCAATGTTCTCTGCTTCCAAGTTATACCTTTAAAATTTTGTCAAAGGTAAGATGACCATAATAGATATTTTCTTTCTTTACATGGATTGTTTTATGTAACAGATCTCACTTAGGTTTACTTAGTCAGTTGTAGTTTTTTACCTTCTAGAGTCGGTAGTTAGGCCCTGCAAATACTTGAGTATCTTGTTCATCAGATGTGGTCAGCAGGAGAAAGGAAGTAAATATCTGGGCAGAATAACTCACAGATATGAATTCTTCGAGATCTAGGCATTAACTAGCATTCCTTGACTTTCATAAATCAATTGAAGAAAGAACTTTATTCTACAGCAAGAAAAAAACCCTGAAGTACACCTTGTGTGAGCTGGCCAGGTGTCATTAGCATCAGAAACAAGCAGATGAATAACAAATTGTGACTGTACTGGATTTGCTCCGTCCAATAACTCCATCTCTTTTTTATAATGGGGAGCCCAGAACAAGAACATGGTACTGCTGTCTTCATCTCACTTCATCTAGTAGTGTCTTATGCCTCTGTATACTTCTAGTGCTATAAGATTTATTTACCATATAAATATTCACTCTAATTTCTATCTATGACTACCTGTTCTCTGCTTAAATTTGCTCTGCATTTTTATTAAATGGATGTGAGACTTCATAATTTACAAATTACAACAGTTAATCCCTTCTGCTAAGAAAAACACATAATAGTCCAAGACGGTTGTTAAATTTTGTTCAAGAATTTTTGAAATGAAAACAGTAAAACAAGGTTAATCATCACCTATCAAAGCAGCCCTAAAGTTGTCATAAGTTACATCAGACTAGTAAAACAGGGAAATCAGCTATTGCATTGCCTTACATTCAGAAGCAATGCAACTCCCTTTTTATAGTAAGACAACATACAAAATCTCATCAGTGACAGTGCATATATAAATTAAGAGTATATGTTCCCAAATTAATTATGTAAAGAAAAATCTGCAGGCAAGGGCAGAATTGTGTGTAACACTATACTTCTCTTTTTGCTAGTGATGCACTTCACGTAATTCATTCTGATTTTAATTTTGATGATTTTTAAAATAAAGTGTTCTCTCGAGGGCAGGGATAGTGATTAATTTTACCAGTATTTTTGGTACCTGACTTATTTTTGTTTGTACAAGACGTTGCTCTTGTGCCCTTTAGTCTCTCCTATTGTGCGCTCTCCTGTGATTAGGTCTGCTTGTCTAGCATATTTCAATATGCTATATGTAATAGCCATTAAGGATCTTTTCCGCCTGAAATGTTTCTATGATTCTACGCTTGTGTGGATCTCTGGGGTTAGCCTCATAAAGGCAGGCTACTTTCCAATCTCTCTAGAATAGCCTGTTTCTAAAGTAAATAAGTCCCTTGAAAGGCACAGCGGAGCCCTCTTTAGAAAGGTGGACTTCTCACTTTCTACCTCAGTGAATGAAAAAGTATCCCTTTGTCTATCATTGATCAGAAAAGATGAGATGTGCCATTGGAGGTTTTCTGCTGACAGGGCTATCCTTCTAACATGTGTACCAACAAAAGTGCCTATAGTACTTCCTGAAATCTTTGTGAATCAAATGGACTATGTTTAAAACACTCCACAGAAAAGAGTATCTTGTTGTTCTGGGCCCTCATCACTGCAGCTGGCTCTTTTTCTCTTTTATTACTGCTAGTTTGAAGTATCTATAAAGGTTTATGGCAAACTGGAGTACGGGAATGCTTTTATGAACTCAGTTGCATCTCTGTAGATTTGCTTTCTGTTGTGGTACTTTGAGTTAAGACACTGCAGGATGGGGTTTGGCCAAAGAATAAAGTTAAATTAGCAATAAAGCGATTTTTCAAGCTTATTTTTGTGTTATCCTATGGCACAGTAACCTTTTTTTGATTTTTTGAGGGAGACCGCTGAATTGGAAATGGCAGGTTTTCATAGTAGTAAATCCAGGGGAAACAATAAAAAGAAGAAAAAAGGTCTTCCAGAAAATATCAAAACTCTTTTTTGGTGGATACAAAACACTCACTTCTCCTTTCCCCTTTTTTTTTTTTTAATGGATTATAGCACTGGGCCTTAAGGTAGTCGCAATAAAAAACAGGCAAAGGCTAGAGCTGAAGGTCAAGAAACTGACATGAAGATAGTTTGGTAGATAGATCTGAGATAACTGAAATTTATGATATAATATTCCATTGCAAAACAGGCTAAAGAAGACTGCAAGGGAGCTAAAATGATTAAGAATTTAAACTATATGAGACTGTGTGGCAGAGAAAAAATTTTTAACTTAAAAAAATCAGGGTATTGCCCTAAAAGTACCTGAAATATATATACGTGAAAGATGGTATAAAATAGTAAAGCATTTCTGGTTCATTAGAGGGTTTTTTCCTAACTATCCCAAGAGAGATTCACCACAAATTCTCCTCTATGTATATGCTAAACTCAGGTTTCAATACCTTTCTCATTTTATTGAGTCATGATTCTAGGAAAGCATATAGGCCTCCTTTTTTGAAAATTGCTTGGTATAAAATCAGTCTTACATGCTTATCAAATTCTGAAACATTTATGGTTTTTTAATCTCGAGCAAGAAAATATTTATTGATCTGTGAACAACTAATGGGGTTTTCTTAATCTTATCTTTTTATTGCTAGCATTAACAACTTGTTTCCTGTGCACTTTTAAGTCTGAAAATGTCCAAGTCCAAAGACTGCTATAAAACATTGCTATTGCTTATAGATATGTTATTAACTTGCCACTGACATTAAGCCACTGATGTGTTGATTGATCTATGGATTAGGCACAAATTCTCATCATCAACGCCTCATACAACAGTAAGAGGATGGTGCCAGTACAACTCTGTCTCACACGTTCTTATTTCCTTTTCTTCCTGCAGGGCTTATACAATGATGATGTCAGGCTTTTGTGTGAAATAGTGTTGACATCAGAAGCGCTGCAAATTCAAGGAGACTCATGAGAATGTGCAGAGATAGATTAACTTTGTATTGCATCTATATGGGTGCTGGAGGAAAAAATTAAACTTTTTAGTAATGCTGGTGCTAGGCAAGTATACTAAAGAATTTGCAGGGCAGGGCAGTATTCATTAGAAATGGACTACAGAGTATTCCCAGCATATTCAGAAGCAAGAATGTGAGAAATACTCTTAGCATTGTACTTGAATGCCAGCAGCACTAAGAGAGAAAGCAGGCAAGTCATTAGTGTAGACTCCTGTATAAGCTCAAGTCTTGATTATCTCTTTCCAGTACCTTCAGAGAGTAGAGGAGAGACAGCTGCTAAAAGACCTGTCCTTTCTGACAGAGCTTGGGTGCACAGTTATATAGGTTTACCTGGCCTTTTCCAAAGGGAAAACTGGCACCTCTTCTCCAGTCCCTCTCCTTACTAGTCTTTCTGTTCTTCCTTTTTTTCTTAGCTCTCTGTTTTCGTAAGTGCAATACTTCTAAGTCCCTTCTGGTGCAGAGAGTCAAGGATGTCTCTCAGGTGCGAGGATGCTGGGTTTTCTCCCTTGCTTCCTGGCAGTGATAATGTTCTGAAGTAGCTGTGGACAGTGAGAAGATTATTCTCAGTTTCTTCCTTCTGTACAAAAATTCTGGTCACAGAATGAAATGCAGTGAAATGCAGTGTTCAATCCTACCAGGCTATACTTGGTTCAAGCTTTGTGTCACATTTTTAATCTGAGTGCTCAGGGCCAAATTCAGAACAAATCTAATCAGATGCAGCTCCTTGCTAAATAAAGCTGTCTTGTTCTCTGTAAGTTTGATTTTGATACGAAGCCTTTGGCTTTATAATTGCATGAGTGCAAGTTTCCTATGCATGTGGCATTGCCTGATGCTCAGATGAGAGCATCATGTCAGACATGTTTAATCATAACAGTGTTTATTCCTTTTAGTCAGAATGTACCCTCTTCATGACGAATGTATGTAAATGCTGAGATAAAAATAACATTTGACAAGATAGTTGGGTATATTTCATTTTATTAACACATTAGTCAACTTATTCTGCTGAAAGTAATATGTGAATAGTAGATATGTGTAAGATTAGCATAATTTTTCCAGTCAACAGTTGTTCTGTGAGGTTTTTGATTACATTATTTTAATTAAGCAATAAGTCATGACAAGTACAGGATTTCATGGTGAGTATAGTGCTCCTAACAAGGTATTATAAAGCTTGTGGCTGAAAGCTGAATGATTTTAACCATTCAAAATGTGCATTAATAATTCCATAAGACTGACTAGAGTGCCCTTTTGTTTCTTTAATTAAGTATATATCATGGAACAACAAAAGCATTTACTGGGCATAGTTGCCAGGACCCAGACTCTGCTTTTGGACAGTAAAAAGCTCCATTTGTGTTCTAAAGCCTTCTGTGCTGACTCTGCAATTAGTTTCCTTATGAAACCACACTGTAACTTTTAAATAGATTGATCATTTGGCTATGAAGGAAGCCAAATTATCTGTCTGGGATTGCACAATGTAGTAGGTGCCCCATGTCAGAAATAATGAAGATAAATGAAATTATGGACTCAAAGAAAGTACATATTTTCTAAATAAAGCCTGCCAGTCAGAGGTTGGGAAATTGAAAATGTTTCATTTCTTTGTACCTGTCCAGTGGAAACCAAAGAAGAATCCTGAACCAGAAATGCTTTTTATGTAACTTACTTTGCATCAGACTTGAGACATAAAGTAATAAAATGCTGGGGTTAACAAATGTCTGTTTATTTCAAACAGTCATTACATATTTTTTTGCGCTTCCACTTAAAGATGGAAGGTAATTTCAATTTCTATGGCCAGGGTCTCAAAGTAATTAAATGTCTCTGTTGAGATTGTTGTTCTTGAAACAAAAGGACTGAAGTAAACCTGGAGCTTGTAAACCTAGTGCTTATAAACCTGTGTTGGGTTTTGGTATGACTTTCTGGATACTTAAATAGGAAAATGCAGATGATAATTTCTAGAGCTATGAACATGTAAATCCTCACAATTTCATGAAATATTTCCTTTTTGTTGTTATTCACTAGTCTTACCTGTTTTTAATAACCGTTTAATGAGGAAAATGAAAGATGATGTCTTCTCCTCCCCCCAGAATCCATCCTCTCATAGGCATGTGATTCTGTGATATAAGAATACCTTCCTTCCTCCTTCTAGCAGCCTGAATAACTCAATGGAATACATCTTGAGATAGTCCTGAGGTATCTATTATTCTTTTTCCATGTAACAACTCCCTTTTTTAATGTGTGTCTGCCATTAATTGAAATGTTAATATTTTTTTAAATTCAGGTCTGTTCAGAGAACAAGCAAAGTGAGGAAGTATATTGTTATATTGCCTAACTGATTTGCTTATGCTGGATATAAACTGTTTCAGGAGAATTTTCCAGATATTGTAGAAGAGCAGGTTGGGCTCCAGAGCTTGGTATGAGGAAAGACCAAGCATTAGCTTGAAATTCCTTACAGAGTCTACAAAGGACTAAAACATTAGAGTTGGCTTGGACTGGTGTTTTGTTGGTTTGGTTTTGGCTTTTTTTGAGGAGTTGCAACTTCTGATATCTTGGAACTGTATATCACCAGAGGTGACATGATGTATGTGACAACAGAGGAAAGGGAACCAGAATCTCACTGTCTAGTCCTGTGAGAGATTGAAATCTCCTGTCTGAATAGAAAAGGAATGATAAGGAGAAAGTGGTTGCTCTTGGAATCCAAAATGTGTGTGCTTCAAGTGATAAAAACCTCAAGAACTAATGCTTGAATCAGTCTTTTGCCATTTGTTAGCATCTAAATCCTAATCCTGTTTGCAGAAAACTAGGCTTTGAACAGAGATTTTTGTTTCCTATATTAACCTTAGTACTGAGTGTGAAGGTGATTCACCATTCTTACATACCTAAAAGTAATATGAGTGTGATGAAATAGGGTTAAAAAGTGTCATGAGATTTGATAAGCATTCATACATTTTATCTGACTTGGGGCATTGAATCCATGGAAACATTGGCTTTTACACATCATTTTCTCATTCACAAAATTAAGTAATTACATCCTGGGAGAAATGCACTGGCATTGAATATACAGCATCCAGACTATGCCACTACAGGTAGCAGATTGAGTTTAACTAGCCATATGGATTGTAATTGTCTGAGTATGATTAATTCATAATGTTTCTTAATTTTATGCCTTATATTATGGTTTGTTACTATAATGTCAGTATTTTCTATCTTTTTTTTTTTTTGTTTCTTTTTAATCTAGGTTTTGATGAGAGGCCTCAAGGGAATTTAATCTTATTATGACATTCACTAATGATGTCCTTATATTCCGGGGTCTCATCAATAGCTTGTTCCCCTTTCTGGAAGTTTCATGGAAAAGGGTTCTGAAGTTAGAACAGATGGTGCATCAGTTCATTGCAGAACTCTGTTTTCAGCCAGAGGAAAACTTTATACTGAAGGTGGAAATAATGGTTTTCTGCTTAGCTTATTGTAAATTCTAAATGGGGTGATTGAAGACTGTAATGATCACTGCTGTTTGATGCCTATGAGTTTCAACATCTGGCTAATGCCTTTACTAGCCATAACAGTGAGAAAAGGCACTGTAGACCTTTCTGCTTATTTCTCTAAAACAGAATATATATGTGTGTATATATATATTTGTAAATACGCACAAAGCTTGCATATGACGGTGTGTGAGTATATATACTTCATATATATAAATCTCTGTCTATATTACTATCTGATTTGCACAATACTGAAATTGAATATTACATAATAACATTTCAATGCCAACACCAGGCTTTCTAGTTTTAATACCCAAATTTGATTTCTACTTTAACAATTGGAATTGAGTTGACCTCCTTATCTACTCTTGCCTACAGATCCAAGCCATTACTCCAAAGCAAACATATCTTTGCTTCTCATGTAGGTTCCAAGAAGAAAGCATTAGTGGAACTGACAGAGACAGTCTTTGTAAAGGAGACTGAAAATCACTTTCTTCAAAGTGATGGACATCTTCCTGTACACATCAATTAATTGACTTAATTTCTGTATAATCAAGTTTTATATTGGAGTAATACTTTTTCTTCTCTTATTTTCCTCACAGATGCAGTGAAATTCATAACAACATCCACATATTAAGGTTTGATGCATCAATTTCCTTTGCAGGGAGCCAGTAATAGTGGCATCAAATGCCCATTCTTTAGTAAAATAAAAACATTCTATTGCTTTCAACATGTTAAGCTCCCCAAACAGACTTTAATGTGATTTATATGTATTGCTGTAACAATCACCAAGACACATAAATCAATACATAGTAAAGCATCTGTGATTTGGTGAGTGGTCTTTCTGTTCAACATTTTCTACAGTGCTGGTTAGTTATGCCTTTGTGCCTTCCTCAACATGACTGTTTTGTCTCACATGGTGACTGCAATGACAGAGATAATTAGCAGAGTTGCAAGTGTTTCTAATTACTTTATATCAGTTTTAGAGAATCCTAATTGGCAAACTGGACTTGGCTCTCCGAGCTTCTCAATCGGATGGGAAGTAATCAAAGGAGAGTGTCAAAAGTGCTAAGAGATGGCTAGTGCTACAAATATGAAAAAAACCAGCAGCCAGCACTGTTTTGAGTAGCTAGTTCAGCTAATCATCCATTTGGTACACCATTCTCAAAAGTGTATCCTCAAAATACCAGGCCAAGTTGCAGAACAGGGCCATGCTAGACACCTCATAGTGTCTGATGATCCACTAACAGAGCAGATGGGGAAAGGGAAGAAGATAGCAATTTGCGGCATGGTAGTGCTTAGTAGGGGTTTCATACTCCTTGACCTATTGACTGCTTTGCCTTCTATTTTTTTACTTTTTAATCTCTGCTTCAAGGCTCCAACCTCTGAAAGGCATATGAGGCCTTCTCCCCACCAGGCATACAGCTCACCCTTCTGTCTGCAATCCTGTCTTGCTTATTCATGCTTCCTGTTATAGAAACACTAAGGTATGTTTTATTTTGCAGGTGCTTCCTGGGGAAAAAAAATTGGAGGTGCGTTTAATGATGGTTTCTGTGGATTTTCATTTGGCCTAGGATGAAAGAGCTCTAAGGATCAACTGAAGTCTGAGCCAAGCTTATCTCCATAGGTTATTCATCACCATCACGTCTGCTATGCCAGGTCTTGCAGTATGATTGCAGAAACTCTCCAGTGCATAGGTTTACTATACTGAGTCGTATTAACATGCATGGCTGTGCTATATTTGAAGATGAGAATATTTTATTGAAATTGCAGTAAGGATGTCTGTCTTATGTCAGGAAGATGTAAGTATTAAGGTAGTTAAATTCTTTCTTTCTGTGTGCTTAAAACATCTAGATTCCTTTTTAGCTCATCTCTTGGATAAAAAAAGAGAACTGCTGCAAAGAGGGTTGGGCAAAAACTGCTTTGAGGGGACTGTGCACACTTCATGATAATATAACTTTGTTTAATTTATCATTCTCCTTATTTCTTCTCCTTTGTTTGTAATGCCAAACCCTTTTAAACCAATACCAGCAACAGAGAAATTCTATTAGAATATATTTCAGGTATTACAAGTTCAATGCTAACCTTCTAAATTTTTAATTGCTTCTTTTTCTACTTAGATTTTCTGCATATGAAACGGTCAGAAGTCAGGAACTTATTCCCAGCCAGGTAAAGAGAAAATGTAACTATGTAACTATGCTCTGGCATTGTCCTTGTCATTAGAAGCTAAAGCTGCAGCATAAGAACTACAGCAACTAGAAGTTAATGTCATTTTAAAGCAACATTAGCCTTAAGACTATGAGTACGGTGAACATTTGGTATTTCTTCGTCTTTCAGTGGAGGAGTTGGGAGTCTCTGATATCTTCAAGTAAAATAGGATAAATTAATGACTAACATATTACATAGCTATGGCTAAAGGAAATCAACTTTCACAGTTCAGCTGAAAGTTTTCAACATAGTGCAAAAAAACTTCTTTTCAACAAGTGTAAAAAAACCTAAGTCTGCCACAATCCAAGACAACCCAAAATAGATTGTGCTTAGTGGAGATATTGACCGTATTCAACTGAATCAGTGAACTGTCATGGACAATAATGAGGTCAGTGAATTGTTACTATTACTTCTGTATTACTATTACTTCTGTGCAGTGTACACTTTATGTCAGTTTCAGAAATGCCTTTATTAATATTGGTGCAATCAAAGTAAGTGTAATCATGATCAGACTGTAATACGTGAATAACCACACATACAAAAATGATACATATCATGCTATATAAGCAATTGTCCAATACAGAGCAATCAAATTCATAGCTCAAAAACCATCACTTGTATGGTGGATCTCAAAATGGGAATTCTTCTCTCTCTACATGTATGTTTGGTGTTTTCTGTGAGGTGCCTGTCATTTTAACAAAAGTGACATGCAGAGTAAAGTGGAAAGGTCCTGTTTCAACCTGGGAAGAGGGTGGGGCAGACAGATGAATTGTTCCGTATTTTCTATGAAATCTTAATTGATTAGACGATCACCTTTATTCACCACAGAAAGACTTCTTTCTTTATGATGGATACAACAGCAGGAGAGCAAACTGTTGGAATTGATATACTTTGTTGCTTATCTGAAAGGAGATTTTTTGCCCTAATTTTGCACAATAGTAGAAACTTCCTTTAAATCCCATTTTCCTAACCAGCGCCTAGAATAGCTCTTGTTGTTAGATTCTAAGGACTCTATTGTGGCTTTTAAGCCAGAGCCCGCAGTAGGGGTTGTGGAGGGATGCACCGCCCCCAAGAAACTCCTAGAGGGTTTGTACTTGAGGACAAATCTGATGATAGAATTTAAAAATGGAACAGACCATTGTAGATCATCCAGTCCTCCTATCTGCCAGCACAGGATTTTCCCTCCCAGATATTCTTAATGCATTGTTCAATGTAAAAGTCTCAACTCTGGGAGTTTCCAAAGCTTTGCTTGGAAAATTTTTGCCTCCTTTTTTCCCTCAGAAGTAGGAGGACACAGCAGCAGCCATGACCATGTCTTTTAATATATATCAGTGTGTACTTTGGACTGGTTTCTGCCTGCTGGCTGGTGTGAATAGGGGGCAGATGGATACGACATTTCTCTTTACTGTTTCCAGATGACTTAAAAATACCACGTGATCCCTGTGCCCTAGGAGGAGATTTGGAACTGCCTTAAACCATCACCTGTCCTTTAATGAATATCTCAGGTTTTGTAAAGTGTGATCTAAAGTGTAATTGCTCAGTTCTGTAATGTGGTGCAGCTAATTTGTGTTTCAGTCAGAAAATGTTGTCCTAATTTTCTGGGTGGTGATTACTCTCCCAACCAGTGAAATTGGCTTGAATGTTCCAGTGCATTTTGTTTACTGTTTAAAGGTTGAAAACTCCAGTGTATTATTTCTTTTTTGGAGAATAATAATAGTGCATTTTTCAATCTTCAGTGTTGATATACCCATCTTCCAGAAGGATTTTGAGAGATTTCAATTATCAGATATTTCACAGTGCTTTTGTAAGTGCTGTTGGAAAGCAGACACTGAATTTTCAGAAGTTATGCAAGTCTTTCATGTAGATGAACCCCCAATCCTGCAAAAAATATCTTGTGTTTAACACTGTTGCATGTGAGCAATACTGTCAGATTTATAAATATCAACTCAGAGCTTGATGAATCCATGGGATAAACATATTAATGCTGAAGTATCTTGGCATTTACATGTCAGGCAGTGTGTATGAAGTGTCCAGTGTCTTTGGATTAATGTAATAAGTAGTGTAAATGGGACTGTTTTGTAGGGAGGCATGTGGGAAGTCAGTGTTGTACAAAATCTACCACTAATGACTATAACAGTCACAGAAAACCCTGAAGGCATCATGAAGATTAAATTTCCATTGGCGTATGCACCATTGTTATTTGAGAATCAGTAAATTAAACAATATGTTTTAAACCAAGTGATTGGAGATTAATATTGAGCAAACAAAATTTAAAAGGGCTTTTCCACTTTCAAAAGAATGTTTTTAAGCCCTACCTATCTGCACATTCCTAAGTGGGAAAAAAAAAATTTCTCTAACAAAAGACTAGCAAAAAAATCTTTAGAGGCAGAGAGAAGTTTACAAGCAGAAGAAGCAGAAGGGATAGAAGCAGATGAAAAGCCACTTAAAATGAGAAGTGGCCAATTTCCTTGATCTTGTGATATACGGTAGACCTGAGAAATTATCAAAATACTTTTGTTAATGCATATTTTGCAACATATACAGAGAATAATTGTTCAGTTGATAACATTGTAGTGTTTTGTAGGAAAAAAAATGGTTTCAGTTGGACGCTATGAAGCCTGTTCAGACACTGAATATTCTGTTCGAACATTGCAACTACTTACTAGCATGTAGGTGGCCATGACAATGAGCTTTTGCTTTTTTTGGTGAAGCTCTGTCTGCACCAAATAATGAAAGTATTTCAGTAAGGCTTCCAGGGATTGAAATGACACATTTTTGGGCAGCATGTTTGTCTGCAGTATCCAGAGGTGACACTGCCGATGTGAATACATTTGACTCAGGCTGGAGTTCATAAGTAAAATTACCAGATTAATCAAAGCATCAGGCTAGCTTGCCACAAAAGAAATGTTTAATTTTATATGCTAAAGTATTTTCCATTTTAAAGCTACAGACAGACTTAAGGTAGGAAGCCAGATTTCAATATCTAAAGTTCTTTGTCAGTTTAATTAGCTGTTGTCTGGTTTTCTAATAGTTTCAGAATCTGATTTTACATATTACAGTTTGATGGCTGTGGTGCCTGGGAGGAACCACAAAAGAGTACCTCTTGCAAAAATCAGATGAATTTTAGAGCTATTCCTAGAGGCATTTTCCATCTACATCATTGTCCTGCTTAATTTTGTGCCACTTTCAATTTCCAGGTAGAAAAACATGGAGCATTGTATAATTCCTGAACATAATTTCTCTGCAAAACCTCTTTCAGACTTTATGCCTTTCCACTTCTGAGTAAGTGTCAAAGACTTAATAGTTGTCGTGGTCAAGGTGTAAACATAAGGATGCATTTCCACGGCTGTGAAACGGCAGCACAGACAGGATGATTCTTTACCCGTGTATTTCGCAGTTTGCTTGTAGTTTGTTTATTCTTTGCCAAATATTTTGAAGACTGTGTGTACCTGCATTTCCCAGCAGTTCGTTCACTACATTTTGCACACTTCTATTCACCCCTGCAGTGACCTCATGGGCTTTCTGCCATCTGCCGTTGTTCCTTTATTCTAATGTACGGTGCAGTCTCACGTAATTTATGACTTTTCCTGATATTTAGTAGATAGACAGGATTATTGCCCACAGATGGCTGTGGTTCACAGCCAGAGGCATCTTCACAGAACTAGTGGGAAGAGATTTATTCATGTTACCATGTGACTTCTACTGTAAGCTAATTTTAGCTCTGGGTTTCTCTTGATGAGTTAAAATGAAACAAGAACTCTGGGTAAAAATTATTATTGCCTCAAGTGATGCATTTTCATTGATTTCTGTTGAGTCATACCTGTATGTCAGGTGTGAAATTAGCGGTCCATTTTTTCATTAGTAAAATGAAATATATGAGAGAATATTTTAACTATAATGCATGTGTGCAGTTACAAATATTTCTGGTCTTGAAGCTGTACCTTTGGAGCAGAAAAAACAGAAAAGATTTATAAAGTCATACAGTTGTTGCCAGTAGATGACATTGTCTGCCAGCTTTACATTTTCTCTGCTTCTTTTTATGGGCCACTGGAGTCATATATTCTGTCATTCTCAGTGTGAGACTCGGAACATTTCTTTGGCAAAGTCAGGGAGACTGGCGTGTTGAAAGTGAGCCAACGCAGTCAGGTGGTTTCATTTGTACTTGATTTTGAAACTAGTTCTTGCAGCAGATAGGACATGAAAATTGTATTGTATCTTTTTGGTGTGTTTGTTTCATTGCTAGTGAAATAGTTGCTGCTGGGAAATTTAAGAAATCTAATTAGTAATAAATACACTGAGTTGAATCAGTGGCTTTTCTAATATCTGCAAATTCTATTCAGTATAGTGCAGCCTTAAGTGCGTCTATGTTATAACATTGCAACTACCAGTATGCAAATTAAAGTGCCTACATATTTCCTTGCTGTAGACTGAAGCAGAAATTCCTAGCCTCCAGATTGTAATCTATAGGGCGTTTATAAGCAGTTGGGTTTGAGGGGAATGGTGCTTGAAACAAAAGCCATCTGGAATACACATTTAAGATTCTGCTACAGGAGAGCTAGGAACAGAAGTAGATGTAGGAAAATGCTGCATTTTCACCCTGCAAAGTGCTAAGCATCCTTTCCATTTCACTAGGAAGTCAGTGGGAATTAGGAGCACTCAGCACTTTTGGCTTCATGCAATTCAGGAATGTCATATGTAGCTAAATATGTTAAACCAAAAGGTGAAGTAAGTAAATATGCTAGGTGAGGTTCTGCCAGCAGAGTTATTGATGACAACATCAATATAAATTGCCACTATTTGTCATTACTGCTTTTGTTATTATGACAAAGATGATGTTGATAGTATTTTTAAAGTTTTGCTTTTCTGTATTGAAGCTAATCTGGACTGACACTCGTCAAGAGCACATCAGATCATACTTTCTGACATGTACGTTCCCTCTGTTTTGGTAGTGCAACTTTAAAGCCATTGCACCCATTTCTCAAAATGGGACAGTATGGGTAACAGTAAGAACAGAATTTAAATTCTGCTCCTTATTGTGCAGCCTGATTTTCAAACATGCTTGTTATGGATGAGAGAACAGAAAGGTAAAGGGAGCATGCTTGCAAATGTGGAGCATTTGCAGTTGTTTGCTTTGACAGTATGCACTCAACACTGTTTATGTCCTTCTGTGGTCATTAAAGTTGAGATGGTATAGAAAAGAATGCAGTACATGTGCCACTGGAGGCTATAAAGCTTGTGTAGGTGGGTCAGCAGATCTGAGTTCACTGTTTCAGGTGCAAAACCTGCAGGACTTAACCCTATGGAAAAGTATCTCCCCACCCTGTACTAAAGGCATTTCTAGAGGGTACAGGCTAATTTCAGATTTGACATGTCAAGACGCAGATAAAAGTCATTGACACAGCAGGTGCATTTAAATATGACTGTCTAATTATACAGTGATGCAAGTTTGCTCCCAAGAAACTAAATGTACAGTGCCATGGCAAACATGGTATCCGCCTGTCATGCTGTTAAATAGAAAAGCAGTATTTGGCAGTAAGGCACATTTCATGTCTGAAATCCTAAAAATCATGGTGTGGTAAACATCTGGTCATGCCCATTCTTAATCGAGTACTGTGCTGGTTTCAGCTGGAGTGGAGCTAATTTTCATCACAGTAGCTGGTACATGGTTATGTTTTGGTGTTGTGCTAAACACAGAGTTGATAATATAGTGATGTTTTTGCTATTGCTGAGCAGTGTTTAGACAGGGCCAAGGCATTTTCTGCTTTTTGTTCTGCCCCAGTGGTGAGGGTGTTGGGGGTTTGTGGGAGGCTGGGAGAAGACACAGCCAGGGCAGGTGACCCCAACTGACCAATAGCAAGGGATATTCCAGACCATACACCATCATGCCCAGTATATAAAGTGGGGGGAAGAGGAACTGGGGACATTGGGAGTGATGGCATTTTTCTTCCCAAGTCAGTGTTACGTGTGGTGCGGCCCTGCTGTCCTGGAGGTGGCTGAACTCCTGCCTGCCCAGAGGAAGCAGTGAAGTAATCCCATGTTTTGTTTTGCCTGTGTGCATGGCTTTTCCTATGGAACTGTCTGTATCTCTACCCATGAATTCTCTATCTTTTACCCTTCTGATTGTCACCCTAGTTCTGCTGTCATGTGAGTGACTGTGTGGGGTTTGGCTGCTGGCTGGGGTTAAACCACAAGAGGTATGTACACTTATTTCTCTTCTGCAGACTTGGGAGTTTGCCACATCTATGCAGGTTGTTACAGAGAAACGTAACTTCGGAAACTTGAGTAGATATTTTAAGATTTGATTTCAAGCTTATTGAGTTTGTTTTGATTTGAAAGTTGTGCAATAGAATTCTGAATCAGTTTTAAATTGACCACAATAGTAGAGGATAACAGAGAAATGTTCTGCAGCTACTGCCAGTCTAATTCTGGCACATGGAGAAGTTCACTGGTGGCTAAATTTAAATAGGGCCTGGAGCCTTATTGTGTGCTGGGGGTGTGAGGCAAGTAGTTTACAAACATGGTCCTGACTTGAGGGCATCTTTCAGTGATGGAAGTGTTTTCTTGCTCTTTTCACATGCCCTATATCAAAATTCTTTGCTTCAATTGGCAGTTCTGCCCTAGAAAAAAGATACTCTACTCAGTTGTTGAAGTCTAGGCAGGCAAGCAAATTTAGAGGAATGGGAAACACAATAAAAATATTATCTCAAATTATAATCAGACAGCAATTGTTGTTACCTATGGAGAAAATCTAAGTAGTAAATGAGAGTTATTGCATCTTAAATGGATTGTGTTATTTCTTAATTTACTTGCACAGTGAAGTACAGGCATTCACAACCCTTTCATGCCAAATGCTACAGAGTAAGATTGTGGTAGGTTTGTTCTTTCCATCTTTTGCTCAGTATCCAGTTCAGTACTTACATTTACAAATTTTTACTGTAAAAATTTTAGCTAGCAGAGTTGACTCTACAATGTTGACATCATTCAGAATTGCAATGATTGAACCCAATAATCAATTAATGTTTTGAGATAATATGTATTCCCCAAAAAGCCATTACAAAATGCACTACATTTTCTTAGCGCTCTCTGAAAACCCCTGATGAGAAGTAAAATGTTCCTGCAATGTACACATTCTGTCTAAGACTACCTAATTAATGACTCTAAATGCCATCTTCTCTTAGTCATGATGGAGAAAGGCTATTTGTTTTGAGCCCAAAAACATTTACTGAATGACAAAATAGATATTCAAAGCAATCCAGAACAAAGACAGTGAACATTGTATAATAAAGAAGATGAACATTCATGGTGAATCTTTTAATATCTGAGTTTGAGATCTATCTTCAGTGAGATCCCTTGGTGTTCTTGTATCAATCAATTAGACAAAAATTGCAAAGTGAAGGGTGTGACTCATGTGCTCACTGGTATATTCAGCCAAAATTACAGAGCTGAGCAGATCCCATAATTTCTGGTTTTCCAGCACTGTCTCTGGCTCCCAGCATCGTTTCATCATCACCACCCTGCCAAGAATTGCTACATTCAGCAGTCACTAAAATGTCATATATGCAGAAACCATTCATCAGCCTTAGATTTAGCTTATATAGGCTTTTGTTTAGGGCAAACATCAATCCCATTACATTTCTGCTGCCCATATCCCTTTATACATTCACTCTCTAAGATTCTGCTGCCATCTGTAGCCAGTACTTAAGCCACAAATTAATTTGAGCCAAGACACTTCCTCTGGGAGAGAAAAAATTTTTCCTCTGTTTTTTTTCATGTTAGTCATAGTCTGAAGAGTCTGTCCTGGAAGATCTACAGAGATGGAAATGGACTTGATATCCACAGATGGAAATGGATGGTGAAAACTGACTCTCTGATGAGCAAGAAATAAAACAGATGGTTATTACGTGACCTGGTATAAGTTATGTCTTTATTCTCATGCATTTTTCTGTTTTATATTCAGTGTTGTTTTCCCTCCTTGAAATATTACTATCTCTGTAGTGACATCAGTTCTTAAAAATTATGTTTTAATTTGCTAGGATTGTCTTGCAGACTGCTACAGATCCTCCCTAATTCTGACTAAAATATTTCTGTGCCAAGATATTCAGTTTCTGAAAAGAATTTTGCTAATTAGTTTATTGCTTACCAAATGTTTATTTATAGGTCACATTGGAAACACCTTTTTTAAGCATCTTGTAACTATTTAGAAAATAACTATTTTTTAAAAAATTACCTGCTTTTGTTGCTTATTACTATCTGATGGGACTGCATATGGCCACACTGCAGACATCTTTCTCTAAGCAGTTTTCTGCAAGGCTGAATCCTTCTGAAGACCTAGGAAAACTTTGTGAAATCCTATGTTTTCTGGAAGAGAGCAGTTCGCTGCTCTTCACAGACTGCTGATTCTGGTCATAGCCATAAAAGGCCTAATTACAGCCTTTACTGGAAACCCTGTAGTATCCTTGGCACCTGCTGCTGCTGCACAGTGAGTACTTTTCTTGTTGCACAATGGATCTGTCCTTTTCATTGCTCAGCAGTCTTCCTTCTCACACCTTCAAACAAATGCCATTGTTTCCTGGAGAAAGAACATTTACAGGGTGCTGTAGCATTCACCCTTCCAAATGGCAGAGCTGTCTCTATGGAGCTCTGTCATGCTAGAGGGCTCATTCTAGTATACAAGTACTTGTTCCTAACATAATCAGGAAAGGACAGCTAACATATAATTTCATGGTTTAGGTTGTCAGGTGGTTCTTGGCTCCTTAGAAGCTCAGATCACTTCAAGGACAGCAGCTATTTGTTCCTGATGTTTAGCACTACACAATCTTCCTGTACCATCCCCTTCTATTTTAAAGGGAAAGGAAAAGGTGAATTCTCAAAGAAAATTACTAATTATTAAATTTTCATTGAACTAAAAATATAATCTGCAGGAGTTTAAAGCAACGTGCTGGCACTGCTTAAAAGTGGGGAAGGTAGCAGTTCTGATCAGACCCTGCCTGATAAGAAAAGTTAATGGAAAATTGTAGAAAATACAATCTAGAAGGCTCTGGAACATACTGATAATTAGACCAAATCTGTGATCATTTTTAAATCAGAATTTTTTTTGTGCCAAGTTGCTGGTATTATACTTTGTAGTGAGTTTCAGAGCAACTCACAGAGTTTTCTGAAAACTTTTTTGATCAAATGGTTCAGCTGTGAAAAAGAGAAGGCAGAAGTAAAACTAGAGCTTTGTGAACAGTGTACAATGGTCTTTAGTTTCAAATTCAGGTCTGGGTCCAACTTTTGAATTCCTGAGTCTTTGAATCCAGGCTTTTGGTTTAGGGGCAAAAGGTAGTTCTAGCAGTTTTTTGCAGGTCTAATTAGGAGCCTAATCTCTTTATGAAAGAAGAATATGAAGTTGATTTTTTTTTCTCTATTTATTTTATAAGAAAACCGTATGTTCTATGGGGCAAACCAAAGCTAAGTTTAGATGCTGTGTCTACACCAATTGACAGGTGTGATCAGGGCTGTTCAGACTAAACACTTCTCACGGTATATAGGGAAAGAGAATGCATAGAGACCTTTTTCTGTTTTGATGTCCAGACCTAGGAAGAGTGGATATCTGAAGATCAGGGCTATGAATTAACTTACATAATTAATGGAAGACTTTATTTTTCTCTACAGTGAGTTTGCATGTAGTCCTGTTATGAAAAAATCCTAATTCAAAGACTATATCTCATAGTCCTTGGGCACACACATGCCAACTCTGAGTTTGGGAGCATAACTTTTTTCCGTAAATCCCACAGTAAAATATTTTGCCTGACCTCAGAAAGTGTTGTAAAATTTATTACTTATGGAAGTTCAAAAATGGGACTACAGTGCTGGATGTTTATTGCAATGTTAATAAAATGTTTGTGAGGTCTTCATTAAAGCTTCATTAAAGCTTCTCTGTTACTATCCTGTTCAAGGGTTTCTGCTCGTTGCTGGATTGCCTGCTGATGCCAGTCTCAGTTCTGTGAAGTATATTTCATTTGCACGTGTCTGGGTTTAAACATGTTAACAGGAAACATGTCACATAACAAGCACTGCATGAAGAAAAGCTCCTTAATTCTGTTTTTCCACAAGAAGAAAGAGTTTTGGCTTATTATGTTTAAGCTCAGTTGGGTTATCCATATAGTAAATACTACATCTGTATTGTAAATTATGAACCCTGGAAATGGTTAGCTCTTCCCCATTTGCCATGCCTTTTCCTACTAGCTGAGTGCCTTAGGCCCTGCAGTTAATTCCTCATGCAGAGACACCAGCTTTCACAACACAATTGCAATATATTTCCCCATACTGTACACACATTCTGGCCACCTAACTGTTCTCCATTATTGTAACTTTTTGGTTTCCACAAGCCATACTGTTTCTGGAATACTCAAGATTTCTGAGCAGATGCTTTTATCAACCAACAAGAGTGTTGTTTCTAGACAGTTCTTACTATCCCTGCCCCAATTTTATCTTCCTTTTTTAAATTTTCCTTGAGGGAACCCAAATTTTAAGGTGCCAGATGTTTCTGAGAATTTAGTAAGAGTCATATCAATTGCCTATTTTCTTCAGTTCTTTCTTTTGATTTAGTTTTGTCTGTAGTTGCAGGAGAAGCATTACTGATCTTGATTCAGTTTTAATTAGCAGTCAAAAACTAAAACTAAAAGACTTTACAAGAAAGCACTATTTGTTCCTGCTTTTTCATAGTTGGAATTTGGTATTTTGATTGATTAATGCTTTTCACTTTTCCCTTGAAATCGGCAATGAAATGAAACAAACTATGATCATGGAAGTTTTTGCCAGCAGCAGAAACAATATGCCCAGGGGTTTCCAACATGTACATCTTCTCTCCTATATAAAAGATTAAAAACTCAGACCAAAGCAAGTCAAAGAATTTTGAGGTAAGTCTGAAAAGAGTATTTTAACTTCTGGATATGAGCCTGAGCCTATGGCCATTTTAGATTTGGTCATGTCTATGGCTATGTGCCAAAAATATTTATTGATAGTAGCATGTCTTTTGTTTACAGCTTTTGTTCTGTTTCTAGCGAATTGATGATTTCATGGAATTTTGTAACTGATTGATCAAAGAAGAAAAAGCAGTAGAGTTTCCTGCATGTTTACTTCCTTGACCTAATACCCAAAGTTTACTCTTTGTTCTGAAAAAGTTCCAGATGTTAAAAGGGAAGATGGTGCTCCTTTCCAGATATGGACTTGTTAATACAGTGAGAGGAGCAGCAGCATATTTTGGATAGGTACTGCATTGTTGAGATCGGTGGGAGAAAGGCGGCACTCAATATGAGTGATCAGCAAATCTCTGAACTTTATTGATAGGCACACATAGTTATATTGGTGTTAATGAGGCTAATGCATATTGCAAAAGGCGAGCTCATTATTGGTTGGTTACTTATCAGCTAACTACGCCTATTTCTACATTCTTGTGGTTACTCTGTTGTGGCTTTTCTTATCTTTTCTTCATTTTCCTAGCTAATGATCCTCTCCCCCAAACTCACGTTGCAGCAAGGGCATAGTGACCTTGCCGGGGTTGGACACTGACTGCTGACTCCTATCCTTGTCTCCTTCTTGCTTAACTAACGGTATTATTCCAGCATGACCTTTGTCAGCTAGCTAACTGTCCACAAAATCCTCCACACTGCATCATTCAGGGAGGTTTGAAAATCATAAGAGAATCACAGAATCACTGAGTTGGAAGAGACCTTCAAGATCACTGAGTCCAACCCAGCCCTAACACCTCAACTAGACTGTGGCCAGTTGTGTGCCACATCCAGTCTTTTTTTAAACACATCCAGGGATGGTGACTCCACCACCTTCCCAGGCAAACCACTCCAATACTTTATCACCCTTTCTGTAAAAAACTTTTTTCCTAATATCCAACCTGTATTTCCCTTGGCGCAGCTTAAGACTGTGTCATCTGGTTCTCTTGGCTGTTGCCTAACATTGAAGTCCAAGTGACAGTAACCAATGACAGTAACCAACAAAGCAGTAGGAATGCAAAGCCTAGAGATGGTACAAGCACAATACAGAATCCCCAGAATAAACAGTGTTCTCTTTGGCATAAAAGAGTTGTGAATCTGACTGTAAATAATGTAAAATGAACTTACAAAATACTTTGTATTTGTAGGCATTGGCTCAGCCGTGCTGAAATGCATTTCTCCTTAGGCTAGAAAGCAAGAGCTGTTCTGATGAAAAGCAGTACAGAGATGTTACTGGCACTGGGGACATGGTGCCAGTTATCCCTTTCTCAGAATGGACCACATCAATCCCAAGCACTGAGTACTCATATCACTAGTGAAAAATGCAGCCTGGGAATGCAGTGCATTTATTTGGGACAGAAGTGTAACACTGAGTCACTAACATCGCTTTCTGTAGTTTGTTGGAATTTGCAACAGTTTTGTTCTAAATTCAGGGTGGGGGAGGTGGGAGGAAGTGTTATACCCCTGTGAAGTATGGTGCCAGATGACCTTTCTGCCTGAAATAGTATGATCTGTTACAGCATGTTATTGTACAGAGAAAGTAACTTAGTGCTACCAGTAAGTTGTACAAGAAATCATATCGTTAAAGTTTGAATTGGAGTTTTGCAATTATTACTTTTCACCTTCTTAAAAGGATTATGTTCTTCACTCTTGTGTTGATGGGCTGAAGTGAAGTCACAAAACCAGTTACAAAATTTATATCTGGCATGTTTTTTCCATGTGGAAGTAATGGGAGATAGCTATACTCATGGTCTGGAAAAGCTGATGGAGGAAAGAAAGGAAAGTTACTGCCAAGTAGGCACATGCTGGTCGGGTAAGAATGATCCCATGCCTCAGTTATAATGCCTGCTACTACAAGCTCTTCAAACCACCCTCTTAGCTGATTTGATTTATGTGATTGCTAGGATAGCTAGGATTGGGCTTGAAAGGCAACTGAGTATCTCTAGGCAACTTCTGAGTATGTCAACAGAGCCTGGGCAAGGAGGCCTAGTTTCCTTCTTCCCTGGAGGTCAAATTGTTTGTCAGAGACTTCTCTACCTGCTCCAAACCTCTTTTTACCCCAGCCTCCTACATACACACCTGCAAGCAGAGTAGGCAGCTATCATTGGGAGCTCAAGGAGTTTGCTCCTGGCAGTGGTCTTGATGGGGACTGTTCTTGGAGATGAAATTCCCCATTGCACACCGTGCACACCTGGAGAGGGGAGAGGCCTGCCTGCCTTGCCAGCTCTTGCTTTGCCTGTGTTCTCTGCTCTGTTCCCTCCACCACCCAGTCCCTTGCCCTTCCTCCAGTATAGCTACGGTGGGTGGCCGTGAGGCCTTCCTGCTGCTGGCTCCCTGGAAGGAAAAAATTCCTTCGTTCCATTTCTGTCATATGGAAACCAAGTCTATGGCTGGTTAGGGTGATGTGGGAGGCCTGGACAGAGATGAGACCTTGCCTCTGTATGCTCTGCTTCTGTTCCTCCCAGTTGCAAATATCTTTATAGCCTTTTTCTGAGGGGTGGGGATTTACTTAAGCTATGTGCCAGGAAAATAATTTCAGCCTCTGAATCCTGTAAACTGTATAATAGATTATGTATTTCTGAGCCTGTGGTGAGGACAACTTCGTTGTCCATGCAGGAGCGACTTGGAGGACAGTAAGAGGGGCACCTAGGAGCACATTCACTGTCAGGCAGGTGCTCCTTTGCTGGGGACAGAAATGGTGGAAGAGTGTTTTGTAATGCTGGCATAAGGCCTTCACCTCAAAGGCAATGGGCTGGCTGGGGACCAACTCGGTTTCCCTGGAGCCGGAGGGAGAAATACCTGAGAGTCTGGGAGAGGACTGCGAGCTCTCTCCAGGCATCCAGAAGCCTGGGGCATGTAGAGCAACAGCAGTCAGCACCTGGCATTTGGCCTTGGCTAGACATCACTTTCACAGGATCAACAACTTCATCAAACTCCCCCTTCCCCACCAGTACCTTGGAAATGCAGGTGGCACCCTATGTTTTCTTCTGAAACATATTTTCCAGCTCTACTTTTATATCTGTCCAGTTGCTTGAGATCTTATATTTCTATCTGCATGTATGGTTCTCACTAATTAATAAAGACTGCCACTTCGGTGGGCCTTCCTTTTAATTTCTGATGGATGCACCGTTCTTGGAAGAACCTGCCTATGATGTTCTAGAGAGAATCTTGCGGGCATATTAAGGGATCTGATCTTTTCACTAGTAAAGTGAAGTAAAAATGTGCTATCACCAGTCAATTTTATTTGTATTATAGCACCTCAGCTTTGTAATTAGGTAGATTGTGCTGAATTCAGTGAAGTCATAAAAACCTAAACATTCATTCAGTAGCTTTGATTTACTCACTTAATCATTTACTTGTTTGCAAGAATAATCTGTTCTGCATCCACCTGGAGCTTTTATTTTATTACAATTTGTGATCTAAAATTTGTCTAAAAGAAAAACCCTCAAGGTTGACAAGGACTAGGATTGACAGAACTGTGGCTCTTTGAAATCCCTGTTGTCCATTTAAATTTTAATGTTTCTATCATTTGTTCCTCAGTGTAAATTAACAGCCATGGCAGTGTGTTGGGTTTCTTTTCTGAAGTCAAGACTTTAAATTTAATTCAATAGCCTAGATTTACAGCTATTCTATATTTCACAAGGCAGAATCAATAATGTGACTGAAGTGAAGAAGATAAAAATTTATGGTATCTTGCAATTTAATGGTTGAAAAGATGCAATTGGAGAGATCATAAATTGTGAAGGAGTTTATGCTTCATTGCTCCTGATTCAGTGCTTGCTGTTAGAACTTGATTTGTGACTATTCACAAGGTGTGATTAATGGTGTGATCGATGCTTGCTTCAGTGCAGTAAAGCAGTTGTAATGCTCTTCATTAGAATAAATAAAATAAATTGACTGAGGCTTTATAAAAACTGTGTAACATTTAAAATCTAAAATGTCAATTTTTTTTTCCTGTTACAATTTAGGTTTCTTCAGGCAGTTTCCACCTACATCACATCAGTCATTGTCATTCTTTTTGGATATTATAGAAATCCATGTGGGTTTGGGTTAGCTTTATGCAAAGCTCAGTGAAGGGGAAAAAAAAAAAGATCTGAATAGGGCTGACTAGAGACTAAGATTTCTCTCTGGCTGTGTTTTGCCATCCTGGAAAAGTACATGTATTGTCTTTTAGCACATGCAAGTTTAAAGGAATCAAGGCAGAAAATGAATATTCCATATACAGCTCTACTAAAACCAATAAAAATTAATAATGTTCATTGTTTTTAAATGGGATGGATGTATGATTGGTGCCCTAGCAGAGACAATGAAGATAAAGAGTCCTTTTTGAATGGTGGTTTTTTGGTTTAAGGATGTTCCTTACATAATCCAAAGCTATCTCACAGTGTGCTCTAAAACAGACAGGGGAATATGAGAAAACTGCAACAGCCATGAAAGGCAGTAGAATGTAATGATTTTGATGTTGTCATTTAAAGAATTTGGCTCCAGGAGATACAAACAAGAAATAGGGTGGAGGATGCCTTGTTCTATTTAAATTCCCTGCAGTATATGGATAATTTCAAAGCTTTAAAAGTATAAACATGCTGTGTAAAACCTGGGGGAGGGGAAGAAATTGTACTGTGAAACTTAGGGAAAAAAATTCTACTGTGGCTTGAATCTAGAGCTCTTTCATTTACTTTTGTTTGCCTTATAGAGAGATAAGCCTCCAACTAGCTGGAAAAGTTTATCAGGTTTCTACTGTGCACCCTTGCTCTGATTTTCTTTGGTGTCCTTTGTCATGGTGTGTGTAGAGATTTCAGGTTTGTGTTTGATTTTAAGAGGCACTCCAGGCAAATCTAAAGTTACTAGACAACAAAGCACCATTTGAACAACAGCAGTGAACTAAATATTTCCTATAATTTTTCTGTCGTAAAATATGCTGCAACAACTCCAGGCATCAATGATAGTGCATATTCTGATTGGAATTGCAAAGAGAATGAAAAATTTAAGGAAACTAAAAATGTTTTTGAAACATATAGCTATGTCAAATTAATGCTTCTATTATTGCACACAGTATTTACAGACTAGCAGTTGTAGCTTCACCAAAAAAAAATCTTAAAATAGATCATATCCCATCTTTCAGCAGTCTGGCAGAAATTCAGATGTTAACTACAACACATTCTGACAGTAAACACATGGTAAAATGTGTGAGACTATAATGTAAGTAGCTACGCTTTTATTTTGTAGATGGTTTTTTTGCTCTCTCACTGTCAATTGAAAAGCCAATAATTCACATACACATGCGAGTTTCTGTGAGTCATAAAAACTGGGCTGGGTAAGAGCAGACACAATGTCGCTGCAGCCATAGACCCCAGAGCTTTGTAGCTGAAAGATCCCAAGAGCCATGGCACCGCAGTGGGCACAGAGGCGTAGTTAGATGCTGGAGTCATGGTTACTTGAACACCTGAGTTTGCCTCTATCCAACAACTACGCAAAAATATAGACCCACAAGGAAATGTGAAGCTCTCGTTTTGCATGACAAAACAGAAGGTTGACTCAACCCAAAACTCCACCAATTGTGTGGCAGAAAGAATACCTTGTGTGACAGAAAGTGACCCCACTTTTTTGATTTGATTGTGGGGATTTTCTCTCCAAGGAACTGATGACATATCCAATATATTATCATAATTTGTGAAGAAGCAATAGCGTGGAACCCTTAGAACCTGCTGTTTTACTTTATCGTTAACAAATGCATTTCAGTCTTGTTTTTAGAAAAGAAGACTGAGGCATTGAACAATTTCTCCAATATCATATGCCAAATATGCTGCAGTGTGCTTTCCACCAACTCTTTAGACCTTTACCACATTCATAGAATCAGAATATGTTGAGTTGGAAAGGACCCATTAGAATCATCCAGTCCAACCTGTGGCCCACAGGATGCACAGGATGTCCTAAGAATCATCATGTGCCTGACAGGGCTTTTGCATTCCTCTTTGCAATATAGAAAGCCACACCCATTTATAAAGAGTGTCAGAAAGGATGCTGTGATAGGATTTTTTTGGGGAGTTTTTTGCTTACTTTCAACCACTTAAAATAAAATTCTGTTAAGTAGGGATGTTTTCAGCTATTTAGGCATTTTGCAGGTATATTCAGCCAGAAACACATGGGCAGTATATAAAGAGTAGGTTTTGTAATTAGGCTGATGAACTGTGATTTCGCCATATTTTTTTCAAATGTGACACGCCGTAAGAAAATGGCTCAGATTAGGGCAGGTGCTGGAAGCAATACGACAGTACTGAAGAAGCAGAATAATACAGTGCAAGGGTTTTGGGAGGGCTAAGGCATTACACCATAACTGCTTGTTGTATCTAATCTCATCTCCTCAGAAAGAGCTGCACTCTACACTGTGCTGTGTATAGGCATTCTTGTCTGGCTCCACCAGCACTGGAGGTTTTTCCTGGCAGAGGAAATTTTTGTGAAAGAGGAGAGGGTTTAAACTGAAATACTTCTTCCACACTGCCCTTCACAATGGACTTTTCTTCTCCTATTTCCTCCCCCTCATTAAATGCCTTGCTGCAGTCTAACTTTGTCCCCTTCAAAGTGGCCTAGACAAAAGGGTTACCCCTCAGGCAGAAGGAGATTCTCCATGTAGGAAACTACATGACCTGCTTGAAATACAAAAAGGATAGATTTACTGGTGCTGGTTCATCAACACACAAAGGTGTTGATGGTCCCTCTTGATAGTCTATTCTCCAGCTTTACATGCCCATGACATACTATGTGAGCAACCTGACAGTTTGTGGTTTCTATTCATTTTTTTCTCCAGAGGGAAGTTGTTGTTTCTTGTCCAAGCAAATATATTTCCTCCTTGTTTGGGTTACATCTGCAAATGTTGGCTTCTCCCTTGAATCAAATACTCCCTTCTCTGTTTTCCCTTTCTTTGTAACAGTGAAGATTTCACAGTACCATAAAATTCTAAGTGCTTTCAGTTGAGGTTCTTGAATAATTTCAAGTCACAGGCAGAAAGACTGAAACATAGCACAATTTACCCAAAGCTGTACTCTTATTTCCTTGAGCATAATCCTGCATCCTGTCCAGTGGACCATTCGAGCATGAGGGAAATCATGCCTCTATACCCAGTGGTGTCTTCCCAATTTTTGAAGGAGATGCTGGCTCTCCTTGTAGTAACCAGCAGATGCTGCTGCAGAGCATCAATATTAAACCTACTCTTGCTATTTTTATTATCACTGTTAATGCTGAAATGGATGCTATCTATTCCTGTTTAACCTTTGCAAATTTGAGGTGGGCTGATGGGGTCTATTTCTTTGTTTCATATGAGAGAGCGTTTCGTCTTCCCTTTGCTCTTGCCATTTCTTCCTAGTTAAGAGTGTCTCTGTCCAGTGTCTATCTGTTTCTTATAGATCCCTCGCAGTTCATTATGGTGTTGCTCAATTTATTAGGGCCAATCGTGCATTCATACCTTCTTTCATCTGAAGTGCACTTTTAAATGTTAAACTACACACTAATCAAGTTGAACATAATAATGAGAGCACGTTCACATTGTTAAGGTAAATGATCCAATGCATTCATAGTGAAGACATATTTGAACTACAGTTTGTGCTTTTTGTCGCAATATTGAACATTCTGGACAAGTATGAATTGTGTTGTTTTGCAGCAGCCTTGCAAATATGTGATTATTATTGCATTGCTAGAAGAACTCTGGATATTTCATTGCAGCTTTGTGATAAATTTCTAAGTGCAATTAACTGGGCAGGATTTTATTGTGTAAATTTCTTCCAATGGATTAGAATATTAACACATGAATGGCACATCCACCTGTACATACATGCATCTTTACACTTACACTAGTGACTGCTGTATGAGGCTGAGCTTGATACTATGCACTTCTTCTCAGGGACGGCAGTAGCTATTTATTAGCAACTTCAGTGTTGTTAATACAGCCTGTGAAGCTGGTGAGTGGAGCAAAAGAAAAGTAAATTATTACTTTGGAGATAGGAAGATGGGAGATAGTAAATGTATAAAAACTTTATCTTTTTCATGCTTAATAGGGCACATTTTGGGATTAGGGCATTTTGCATTTTTCCATTCCTCAGAAAGAGAAAATAACTGTTTGATGTGGTTATTAAAATTCTATAGGAGAACCTAAAGGCTCTTTGTGCTGTGTGATGAATTCTGTTCCAGGACTTCTGCAAAGAAAAAGACACTTTTACATTAGTGAATTGGTCTGATTACATTCCTACAGAGCAAGTAGAATTAGGCTTCAGCTTTGTAAAAGGATGTCCAGTCTTACGACACTAAATGCACAGCTGAATGATGATGAAACATGTGCAAGATAATCTAGTGAACGTGGGTAGTGACAGCAGTGACCAGTAGCAGACATCAGTGACTATAATACAGTCCCAAGGTCCCGTTGTTGTTTGTCTTACTGTCCAGGCTGCTCAGTAAAGGTGGAGCAGAGCTCACTATTCTTGCCATTATTCTTCCTTCTGGAGAGCAGCAGAGTCCCCAGGGCAATGAAGTGCTTCATTCTGTTGCTGCTTCATAATGTGGGTTGGAACATTTTCTCCTGAGAACACTTCATCACCTACTATCAGTAGACTTATATATACCGTTAGGAAATGTCATGCCAGGATGCAAGTGAGGTGGTTCTCATCTGTCTCATCTGCTATACCTCTTAAGGAGGTATAGCAATCCCTTCTAAGAGGTGTGGACCAGATTTTTCCACATTCTGAAGCAAAACTTTCCACAACAGTTAATTTAATGTAAGTACCACTCCCAGAAATATATCTGTACTGGAGATCTTTCATTGCTGTTATTATGACTTTCCATGCATCAGTTAAGTGTCTCAGCATGAGGTCCAGCTGTGCTTTTAAGTCATTGTTCCCATTTTCAAAGCTGTAGTTTCATTTCTGTATAAAATTCTAGACTAATCATATCTCCTCTGAAGTCACGTGGGCAATTGCACATTAAAGACAAAATTTGGCCTAAGCTTTGCCAGCTTTTTACAGGCCAGGGAAAATGGTAAAAAGAAAAGGACATAAATCATGGAACAATCCAAGCCCTGTACCAAAGGCTCTAAGGCACATTTCTCAGAGCAGCAGTGTATCTTCTCCACATCTTTCACCTCAGAACATCTGGAAAAGAGGATTCTACAACTTAGGACATAGCAATACGAAAAGAAATTTTTCACTCTGAAAACATGTTTAGATATAAATACAGTTTAGAGTGCAGTGGCCAAAATATTTACAGTAGGTTGTTTATCATTTACCACTCCTTATTTTCTTACATTTGATAATCTTATTTTTCAAACTACTATAATTTACAAGGTAATATAATTGGTTTTCATTATTTTGGCTGTACCACTCATGTTCATAAAATAGAGTAAGCAGTGAAAAGTGGGCACTGTGCCCAAAATCTCAAAGTTATTTATATGTCTCTGAAATCCAATCTGGAGGAGGCAAAGGTAAAATTTGCATTTCTTGCAGTTGAAACAAGCTTAACATCTTGCTGAAAGTGTCAGAAAGCCAAGCCCAAATTGCATGAGCACATGTAAACTCAGATATAAATGCTGTACTTTAGTAAATATTATCTTACGCCGCTGATATGAAAACATTTGTGCAGCAAATGAAAATAATTTAATTTGTGATATTTTTTTCAAGAGACAGGCATAATGCATCACCTGGCTGTACTTCATTTTCCCTCTACAGATAAAGCAGTGTCATGCACTGTGTGAGCCCCTGCAGTGCTGTCAATGAGCCACAAGTTCACATGGTTTCTGCAGAACGACTGACACTGAAAGGTGCTTTCAAATATTAAGCTGCCCTGCTTTAATGCATCTGATCTCTTTGGTCAGAGAAAATCCTAATTAGAGAAGAGCTATTCCTGATGACCCTGTAACATTGTTATTGTAGGATAAGTACATTTTCTACTGCTCCTAGTTTCAAATAAGAGAACTGTAAGTTTCACTGTTTTACTTAAGATGACACTGCATAGTCTGATGCATCTCTTTTCTCAGGTATTTAGTCTGTATTCTCCTTTCTAAAATTCTGCTCAGTGCTGTTGGCAGTTTTTTCACTGTTAGTAAAATTGTGGCTGTTACTTTTAAAAAAAGAAAGCATCTCGTTTCTCATTTTGATTCTACTCTATTATTTCTCTGGGTTTCACTCTTTTGCTGTTTCTTTCATTCCTTCATTTCATTCTTTCCTAATAAATAGTTTTCCCTGAAAAGGTGGAGATCAAATAATTTTTTCCTTAAAATTATGCAGTTTACAGTGTAAGCCCATGTTTACCTGTGCTGAACTTGGTTATGGCCTTGCAGGCCTCTCAGCAGCACATTCTTACATTCTGTAGAGAAGGGGGAAAGTAAGAATTCATTCTTTTCAAACATAACACGAGCTTCTCCAGATCCCCACTTTCTTTTTCCCTTCCTTTGCAATTGAAGCAGCTCTCCTGCATGGCCTTGTTGCTGGACCTGGCCGCTCTGTTGAAGGAGGATGACAGTGTTGTAGGGTGTGATGAGTGTGAAGTTCTTTGGCATGGAAAATCAGGCTGTAGCATTACTTTTGTCTCTTTATTTGATGAATAGGATACACTTGTTGCTGGATGAATGCTCTGTTCTGAAAGATCCAGCTGGCTCCTGACCTGCAAGTATACCACTCGTGTTAAATAACTACACATTTTTAATTCTTAATAAAAATATTTATTGTATTACCTGTATACAATTGATCAAATTTTTCTTCAGATGGTGCTCTACTACTTCAGTTTTGCACATGAGGTGTTGTCATATTTCAGCACCTTTCACTTTAGTTTAATAATTTTATAGTTTAAAGCATCTTTCAGATACTTTGTTTTTGGTGATATCAGACTGATTTTTTCATTGTCTGAGAAGATGATTTTCCTCTCTAAGGTGTGCAAAGAGGATCATGGTAGAGGGTCTCTGGCAAATTATCTTTTTTTATTTCTATGTTGTCTCATCTGGAAAGTGAGTATCTATGTTTTGTAGCTTTTGGTAGTGGTAGAGAAAATTTCCAAACAATTTCTTTCACTTTCAGAAGTGGACTGGTTATTTAAAGGTTTGCTTCTAGTATTTTCCTGACTAATTTGCACTGGGCAAGCCCTTGCCATGATAAGTAGTTTGATTCCTCAAGGTAGTACCAGCTGAGCTGGTATGAAACAGTGAATCCTTAGAGTACTCAGTGAATTTTCAGAACAACACTGTGAAGGCTGGATAACTATACTGGCTAGCTGGCTTGTCCTAGTTCTGTAATGAGCTTAGGTAGTGTTAATTCTGTAATCTCCACATCCCACTCAATTCTATGTTATAAGCATTCTCTCTAGCACCTTACTTTTGTCCTCATTTTTCTTCCTTTGACAATTAGATTAATAAAAAAAGATGCAATGTTGCATGCACTCAGGAAAAAAAAAAAACAAAAAAAAAACAAAAAACCAGTAATGTAGCTATTTTTAAGCCAGGCCATTTACCAATCCAGATCTATAAAGAAAAATAATTTGTTAGTGGAAGTGAGTTGCAGCTTAAGCTCAAAGGTGCTGCCATCTGGCAAAATGAAATAGTTGTGTGTATACAGAACTCTACACCCAAGGACCTCAATGTTAAGACCATTAAACCACATAACATCCCAGAAAGGGACCTAATAATACCGTATCTGTTATAGAGATCAAGGAGTTAAAACCGAGTTAAATGACTTGCCCAAGAAATAACTATCTGCTACTGGCAAGAACAAGAAAGGAACTAATTGACCTCGTCTTTCAGAATCTGTTTCAATCTTGAGACAATTCTGCTTACTTATCCACAACTATTTCATTCACAGTTTACCTTAACACATTTTATATAAACAGCCAGAAAACTGTAATGTGTCTGAATTATGTAGCATGTTTTCCAATACAAAGAGCAGATTAAACATATTTATTTTTCTGTCTGGCTCCTCCAGTTCATAGTTTCATCTCCATGATAAGGTATTACGAAGCCCTATATTGTATTTTTCATTTGGAGATTTATAGACTGCAATTTTTTTCTTTTCCTGCCAGCTTATCCACTACACAAGCTAACTTCATACCTCATTTCTGCCATTGATATGGCTATTTTCTACAGTGTGACTGAAATACCTGGCGTGATAAATATTGAAGTGCATCTGCAGTTTCATTTTCACATACAATTGACACTTTTCAAAGAATAAAACCATTGCTGCAGTATTTACTAAGTGTCCCTATTTTAATTCTGATCTTCTTGAAGAATATTTCAATAGAGCAAGCAATTCAACATAATTTCTGTTCATTTATGACCGTGTTATATTATTTCAACATAATCATGCAGTAATAAAATGAGTTATGTTTATGACACACCATTCATATTAGAAAATGTGCATATAGATGCCACAATAATTCTAATATTGCATTTCACTACCTTTTCAGTGTCAGGAGAATGCACTATTCTACTACACTGAGTTACAAATGCTATACAGTGTAACCCTGCTGAAATATCTGTTTGCATTTTAGTTTTGCAGTGTTAATAATCCTGTATTACCAAAAAATTAAGATCAGTTTCAATTCCATGTATTTTTGAGTGCTGTTTATTTCCACATTTTTACTTTGTCTGTTAAGTGACTCCTCATCAGATAACTAAGTATATTAAAAATACACAAGTATAGTGATTGATATTAGTGTGTGAACTCTCCTAGCAGTTTAACGTAGTATTTCTTTTGCTACTAGTGTAGAGATATTTCTACAGCTTGTCTTTGCAAATAGGTTGTCTTCATTCTTACTGCTAAGATAGCTGGCTTGCAATGTTTTGTACCTGTCTTTCTGGAGAAAGGGAAACCACTTATGTTGGTTAGAAAGGCTGTTCTGTCTGCCAAGGTTATCAAACTGTCAGGGAAATATGCAATGGTCCAAGTCCTTGCAGTCACTACATGATGTCTCCTGTGCTTCTCTGTCTGTAGCTGTAACAATCCTTGTGCCTCAGTGGGTCTGGTTCTTTCACATGGCTGGTTTTTGCACCACTGCTGTAGTAGAATCAGTGAAGTCTCTTTTAGTCTCTTTTGTGGAACAAAGTATTAGAATCCCCTATAACTCATGCACAGGCTCTGAGTAATTCAATAAGCTCAATCAATGATGAATAGTAACTCTTCAATAGGAATCCTGTCAATAGCAATTCTGAATTTTTGTCAGCCTTTTAATATATTCTTGATCAAATCTAGACATGTTTTCTAGAAGAACAAAACACTTATTTAATGCAGTATAGCTATCACTCATTGTCATAAATGTGAAAAAATAAATGACTATTTTTCTGGTATAAACTATTAGTTTTATAACCTACATTTCAAGGGGAAGAGAGAGAGAGTTGCAGTTACAGGGATTTTGGCACACTGGTTATTCAGTTTTGAATTGTTGGACATGAAATACCACAGGAAATACTGTGATATACAGATTTATTTTTGCTGCCTTTATGCTAAAGACAAACTCAAAAATAATAGCTATTATATCTGTACATCCTTCAGTACTGCCTGGTTGAGCCAGGTAAAGTTAATTGCAGACATTCCTGGACAGGATTTGCTGGAGCAAAAAAGAATTAACGAAAAATAAGTGTCAAGGTAGTGGGCAAAGAGAATAAGTGTAAATGGCAAAGAAATGGGTGACTCCCAGAATCTTCAAGTCATGGCTTGAGATCCTCCCTGTTATCAGTGAGAAATTATTTGAAGACCTCACTTAACTTTATGAGGTTTGGAGAACCTTCAACACCTGCAGAGCAAAGGTGGCAGAAAAGGCAAAAAGTTACAGGATGTTTTCTGGCTGGAGTGAGATTTTCAACAACTTTGCTTGCACATCTTAGTGGTGAAACTTATTCTCCCACTTCTTGTACTGCACAGTTCAGCACTGTGAAAAACAGAAAAGGAGATTTCCTTTTTGGCATTTTAATGGCATCTCTTCTTTAAATGCACTTAATGGCAAAGCAATAAAGGGAGGTCAAGCCAAACACACAAAAGGAATATTTGTTTTTTCCAAGGTCTGAAACAATGGAAATGATAAATATACTAAAATCTGTAGAGGTATTTTAAGTTTGGTCTGTGATAACCTCTTCTGATTATTAATCATGAGATTGATATTCAGATGACTAATGCGTAACATCACATATGATTTCAGTCAGTTGTATTGTTCCTCTTGCTCTGGAAGAGGAGAAGCAATTCAAGTTAATACTAAAACAAAACCAAAAACATTTAGGCCCTGAAGCAGTTGGTATTGGAGAAGTTTGGGTCCGGTAGATCTCATGGATGGTCTCCTGTGAGGACTGGTACTTAAAGTGAAATACCTGCTTGGATACTTCTAGGCCTGAGGCACGCCTTTAACATTGGCTATAACAGCATCTACTTTGTGGCTGTATTCTCAAAAGCATGGAAGAGAAAACAGAGAAATTATGCCCCTTTGAGCTGTTACAGGTAATTAATTTCATTGATTCCTGATACTAATGCCTGTTCTTCCATGTACTTTTATTCTTTAATCCAGCAATGCCTTGACTATAAAGATTAGTAAAAGTTTTAATAGCTTTCAGTTGATGCTCTTTATTTAAGATGACCATGTTGTAGTGTTTGCCTCCACTTTTGTTATTTGCTTTGGATGTTTAGTGCTGTAAGAACCCAACTTTGAATCAGTCTGCAGCATTCACTGAAAGACTGAATACCTGATATTTCAGAGAACAGAAGTCACAGGATGTGTGTCTTTGCCCTGGATTGCAGAGTGGGAGAAGAAATTTTTAAAAGGCCACCATAAAAGCCATTGATTCCTTTAATGTTGGAGGTAGACTGTGCACCAGCTTGTGCACCAGGTCTGAGATGTCCAGTTCTTCACCTGCTATCTGCCAGTGAAGATTTTTTATGAGAAAACTTCACTGGGAAATTTCAGCATGAAAGGAATGTGTGGAAAAACTAATACAACCTTAGAATCTTGTAAGGTTTCTATTGCTTCCCTGTTTCTATCTGTGGCTATTTCCATTATGGTCTTTCTTCATGGTCCTTGGAGCGTTCCCAGCTGATGTGGGCAGAGTCACAAAGCTGTGAAGTTGACTAATACTTGTCTTTTGAAAAAGGAAGACGATGTACAATGAACTATGTACAAAAGGAGAATCTCCACAAGGGTACAAAGGAGATGTTTCCACACTTGCCAAAGTAAACAAGTGAAATCTAGAGAAATATTCTCTGATCACTTACAGAGGTGGTTACATGTTCTTGCATGTCCAAATAGGACCAGCATATCTGAGGAAAAAGCTGTTACCAGAGTTTAAATGCACAGACTTAGACACATGGGCTCCAGGGAAATGTGGGTTCCTAAGAGTTCCATCTTATTTTGCAGTTTCATTTGACACTACAAAATAGAGTTGTTAGAGATGAAAAAGAAAACCTGAAGAAAATTTTACTTAGATATTGGGACATTAAAAACACAAAAAATAAAAGAAAAAAAAAGGTTAATGTTGACTTCTTCCTGCTGTTTGGGAAAAATATTTTTTTAACATATAAGTTCTACTTAAAGCTTTGCTTGAGAAAGCCTCCCTGATGTGCTGAAAGGTTCAAAGGAGCGCTAGGTAATAACTAGTGCAGCCAAGGCACAAAATTACTGCATGGTGAGCAAAAGAAGCAAGCAATGGATGCAGAGCCTCGGGATGGGAAATACATTTTCAGACATTACTCCTGATTTTCTGTAACTGTCTATTGTCAAATCAAGCAATGTATTTCCAGTCTGGTTTAGAAGGAATACATACTTTATTTGCTTACCTGCAGTATAGTGTTTTGTTGTTATTGTTTTGCTGTTGTTTTGATGATGGCAAATATTTGGGAGCTGGCTAAATGAAAGGACAAAAAGAGATGTTGCTGTTCTTTTTTCCCCAGAAGCCCAACAGTCTACTAAGGTGTGCTTCTGGACTTGTTGCCTTTTTGCTTGAAAGGCTTTGAAACATATTATGGCCAGGAACTCCAGATCACCACTGTGTGCTCTGTTAAATTTCCAGAAGGGTGGGGGAGATGGGAGATGGATCAAGGAAGATGCCCTTTGTCCTCTGCGGTTATTTCACTTTGAAATAGACCTATGTGTCTGCAGGAAAAGTAGTTAAGATGGGTTAGGAGTTTAGAGCAAATACTTTAGGATGCTTGGATCCAAGTGTTAGTATTCTGCATACGGCTGTCTAATAAATTTAGACCACGAGAGATTATAGTCTAATGGCCTATGTTAGGCATATGCATTGAAATGAATCTTTTTTGTATTTCTACTGGATTGTTAATGTGGGAAAAGGAGACAAGCATTCCAACTCTATGAATTTACATTCTCTTCTTTTTTTTTTTTTTGTTTCCTAAAATAGCTAATGGATTTACAGATTTTTTCTGACTCAAAATTATGCTTTTTCTATTGTCAGTTACAATCCAACAGCAAGATTTGCAGTCCTATGCTATTGCATTAAAATTTTTAATATCTCTAAGTAATTTTTTTACTGACACAAATGTTCATTCCTGGAATCTTTTTGGATTCTCAGTGAAGCAAAATTCAACAGATATAATTTAATCATATATATTTACTTTTCCTTCAGGATTCCTTCAGATAAAAAGAACCATCTGGCTTTCTCATATATTGAGAAAATTTTATTGAGCTAATTTGCAGCCTACAAAACAATGATCCAAGAAGTTAACTATCTGTCATTGGTAATCCCATGCAACATGATATGTAACAGAAGAGAAGCCAGAAGATTACTCTGAAAGTTGTAAGTAAAGCTCTGGTAGAGCGCTCATGTGGTGGTAATAAAATAGAGCTTTCAAGGGTGCTGTGGAAAGTTAGAGGCGACAAGCTGAACTAATAAACCCTCTATCCCATAGGTAAATGAGTCAGCAGAGTGATTTTTCAGCCCAGTATCAGCTTGATACATAGGCCAGAAGAGGAGGGATAGTGTAGAACATAAACCTGCATTTTGTGGGACAGAGGAGGATATTGTTTCTGGCTTATTGGTTGACCTTCAGTTAGAGGAGTTAGCCCTTGTCTTGGAGGTGACTGCTGGAATTTTTTCCTATATGGAAGATATTCCAAATCTACAAATATGAATTGGTTGAGAAGAGGCCAAATTTGGACCTGTCAACTTTGACACATCCCTTAAAATATTCCAAATGATAGTAATGGTGTGTAAGAGAGTTGCAACAAAGGGGAGATTTTCAGCTCTTTTAACAGAGAGCTATATAATCACACTTTCTTGTAGAAGCATTCAGTGTGAAGATCTGTCAATAGAAATCTCAAACTGTGAATATACAATTGCTCTTTATTATCCCTTTGTTATTTTGTAACTACATAGGTATGACAGACAGAAACTCATGTTAAAAGAAATCCACAATTGTCAGTCACATGTATGAATCCCACTGCTGGAAGTTTTTCAGTAAATCAGCATCTTTGGGTAGGTACACCAAATGCCATATTTTAACAAAATGTTTTTGCTCATAGTAACACTCAAGCTCTTAATTTAAGGAGAATGAACATCCTAAGGTTTTGTTACTGTAGTGCAGAGCAGACAGATGGTGCTCTGCCTTGCACTGAGCAAACAAGGAACGAAACAGTTATAAGTACCAGATAAAAAGTGCTGAGGGGACAGAGTATGTAGGGCAAGCTTCAGTTAGACCCATTGCCAAGGCATGGCAATGGGAGCCCACATAAGTAAATAAGTGCTGTATTGTAAAACAATAATCAGATGTAAGACTCCCTAGGTTTCCTCCAAAGTCCTTTGACTCTCTACGGAGTACAGTGAAAGAGTACACAGAGGTCTCCAAACCTTCACACACCAGCAAGATTATTTGTTTTCCTTTGTGTCTTAAGGATATATGGTGCTACTGTTCTTGGCAGGGCCTGGAAACCAGCCACACAAAACAGAGATAGATGGAAACATGTGGTGAACTTCAGAGCTCAATCTTTCATGAAAGATGAAGAGACGAGAGCAAAACTCTGGCGTAGGGGTCCTTTTTTTAAAATAATTAACTTCATTTTGTGTTAAAATTGATTACTGAATTCTTTATTTGGAATTTTGGGGAGGATGTGTTGGCTGTGATTTGTCTGCCAGCTCAAATGAGCTGTTTGTGGCAGTTGTATAGCATTTTTTCTTGCCTGGTGCCAAACCTTGGTTGCTACTTCCTATACCTGTGCTCAGGATCAGGGGTTTCCATTTTTAAAGTGGCTAGTGTTTGAATTCCAAAGATTGGAAAAATGTATTTGTTAGGATGTGCATGTAACAATTACCTCAACAGTCACACCTTTCTGAAAGCCAGTGTCTATGCTATATTTATTAAATGCATAGACTATTACAGGAAACAACAATTCAGTTCCTTAATCCCATTTCTGTCAGACCCACGTGCAAATCCTCTGAGAGAGCCATGCACCTGTGACTGAGCTGATGGAGCAGCAGAGCAGAGAGGGGGCCTGAGATCAGCTCCCTAAACAAGCAGACCTCAGTGAGTGACAGCTTGTTTGTGTCCTGAGTGATGTGCAGGAGTCTCACAATGGAACCGCTGCTCTGTGACAGTGACCGTAATGTACTTCAATTCAGTCCCCCCACAGGAGCAACAAAGGCCAAAAAATCCACCACAAGTATGCTTAACTTCAGAAAGAACAATTCTGTGAAAACGGGGAAGCCCACTAAAAAGAAGCTAAAATGGGCCACTAAAAGAATTAAATTCTTCCAGGCAGTAAGAAGGTCTCTGAAGTAGGGACACAGCAGCAGAGCATGCCCCATCCTTTGGGAAAGGCTTCGGAAAGGGTGAAAAGAGCCTGGCATGGGTAATCAGCAACGGGAAAAAAGCTATTAGAAGTAACAAAGATCATTCAGAAAACCGAAGCTGTATCTAAGCTATGTAAGAAGGGCTGCATACTAAAGACTAAAACTAAAACTGTAATAAAAGTAGCCAAAAGAATTTAAGGGCTAACCAGTGTCAGGGATCAGAATTTTCCCTAAACATTTTTTGATCACTTTAGCACAAACAGATGATGACCAGCACATAAAATGTCAAAATGGTTATGCACTTTTGTACTGATATTTGCTGTGAGTCAAAGTGGGTCTGATCCCACATAGAAACATTTTTTTTAATTTTAAGGAGAGAAGGGGACATCAGCATAGGTCTGAGGAAGGATTAACAGTACCAAAAGGGAGATCCGTGCTATTTGAAGATACATGAGAAGTTTGGTGACAGTGTGATGTTCTTCCAGGTAGTAATAATGATAATCAGTTGTGAAAAATTGCCAAAGTGAGTGGGTAATAAAATTACCTAGATGAAATTCAGAGTAGATAAATGTAAAGTACATGTACACTGGGGAAAAAAGCCCTTTTCATCCAGAAGATGATGGGCCTGAACTGATGATTACCACTGAAAAGTGAGATGTGAGGGCTATGATAAATAGTTCTATGAAAAGATCATCTCAGTGCTTGGCAGTAGTTTTAAAAAAAAATGAGTCAATAAAAGTTATTAGAGGACAGAGAAAAAAAGAAAGCATGATTATCCCACTGTATAAAGCCATGATGCACCAGGACATTGAAAATTAGGTGCAGTTCTAGACATGTGATTGCAAAAATGAAGTTTTAGAACTGGAAAAAGTCCGGAGAAGGGCAGCAAAGATGACTTAACCAACAGCTTCTGTGCAGAAGCTGGGAGGCCTGATAGCATTGAGAGGAGGCAACGGGAGCAGCTGTGTCAGAGATCTACAAAACCACAACAGCTAGCAAGAAGGTATGTGCAGACTCACTGCTCTCTCTCAGAGTGCAAGAACATGTGAAAGGAATGGGAGAGAGAAGTTTAAAGCAAGAGGAACTTCATGCAGTGGATAAAGGGTCTTTGCAACTCCTTTCCAAAGGTTTTAATGAACACAGGTTTTCATGCAGTCAAGGGGAGACCAGAGTTTATAACTGGAAGGGTGCTACCTTATGTGTGTAGGTAAAGCACAACCAACACAAAAAATCTCCCGAGCTGAAAATATTCAGAAACTATGTGAGTATTAGGGGCGAAACATGACATGTTCTTGTGTTGGTTTTTTTCTCATCAGGTGGCTGCTGCTGACCACCTCCTAGTCTGATTGAATCCTTTCTCTGGCCTAGTATGGCTTCTCATGTGTGTGTGATCACAGGTAATTACAGCTGCAAACTTTGCACATCCAGACAGTTGTAACATATCTTGCTAAATTAAAGCATGTGTTTTTTGAGATCAAAATGAGTATCAAAGTATCAAAATGAGATTATAGTCTTAATACTAAATACCATGACACTTTATACTTAGTGCCTCACACTATTTTCCATAAGGTAGCTGCTAATAATGAGATTGAGTGTTGGCTGTGAGATTTGAGACAGTGGTGTCTTGGCTGTGGGGAGAGTCTTTAACTGGGCAGGTTCACTTGGTGTTTCAACCATTCATTCATTGCCTGGAACAAGAAGCTCCGGTTCACTTCTTTCCACCTGCTAATTTCAGCTGATTCAAAGATTAACTAAAAAGGAAGGACTTTTTTATCTCCAGTAGCAGACCTTGTGCCTGGCTACCATTTTGCACTGTTAGTCTCCTTTTATGCTTAGATTTCATTGGTCACTCATAAATATGTTTAGCATGTTTTTTTGCCTTACAGTGAGTTATTTCCTAAGCAGCAATTTTTATTTGTGTAGTTTTAGTATCTTTTAGTGCCTGAAAATATATAGATTATTTTTAAAGTGTTTAAGCATTTATTCATTTATGGAAAGCATCTTTCCAGTTTCTGAGGTGTTCTCGGTATTGTATTTGAACTTGTCAACAATATTTTTTTTAATAGATAGAATTGAGAAACACATCTCAATTAGCTTCTCATACTGTTTTTTTCTAACTGTTAAGAATCACTGTTCTGATACAGCCTATATTAGTATGTTTTATAATTAGGTTAATTATGAATGTTCTATGATACGATTTTACTGGAAAATGTTGACTGATAAAAGTGTAATTTCTAAAAAAGGTGTATGAGTCTTAGAAATTTCTGTTTAGCTGTGGTTTTTAAGCTCTCTGATTTACAGGTATTATTTTTTTCTTTCACTCTGAAAATGAGGGATTCTGTGTTTTGCCCAGTCCTACCTGAGCCACACCAAGGGGAAAAAACTGTCCTCGGGTAATTTTTTTGAGTTTTTTTTGTTTTAGGTGACTGTTAAAAATACCGTAAAGATGTTAATAATAGAATTATAGTTGAATCGATCCAAGGTAGGGGATCAATATGTCACTCTCCTTAAGAAATTTAACAACTCTATAGTCCCTTTTTGTTTGATTCTCCACTAAGGTGCTATCTAACATAATTTTTATTTTTTTTAGAAACAACATTCATACTCTGAACTATCCCAATTTGATTAATCATATGCAGATAATTAGTCATTCTGAAAAGAAAATGGCTGCAAAGGAACACACTGCCCTGAAGTCAGGCACATTTGGCAGGCTTCATACTAACTTGATAGTAATTATGATCTCCATCGAGTGAGACAGGCAGTGAATAAGATATTTAATGCTGTGTGCTTTGGCTGTGAAAACCTTTTCGACTTGTGCTTTCAATTTCTGGGTTTAAGTGTTATTAAAATATCTATGTGGGTATATTTTAAAAAGAAATAATTATCCTTTCCTATACACACACTATTTTTAATCTCAGGGAATTTTCTCTGTTTACTGACTGCTCCCCAGAGATGGATGCTCTAACCACCATAGAGAGCAGGACCATAAATATCCTTTTGCAACACAGGAGCTGCAGTTACAGTGTAGTGAAATCTATCATCTCACTCATATGAGATGCAATGTGTCTGCATCACAAAATTACCCAGAACTTTCTACCCACAGTGACTAAATTAAATTGTGGTTTTAATTTTAGGGATTTGATATGTATATCCCAGGTAATATCTAGGTCTTTCTAGGTAGTTCTTTATTTATAAATTGCTCTTCCTCTTTACTAAGCATTATAGATTCTTGTATGATTTATGTAACACTTGTTTTTTTAACACTGTAGTCTAACTCAGTGGACAGTTCCTCAAATATACATGTACAGGCTATGTCAATACTCAGAGTAACTGCTATGCCTGAACATCTAAATTCTGTAATACCATTTTCTCATGGTAGTCCACTGGCCAGCAGGAAGACAGTGCAACATTCTGAGTCAGTGAGGAGCTTAGCCATAAGATATCCAGACTGTCAAGTACAATTGCACTGGATTCGGTTGATTCCAGACTGTTCCAAAATGCCTGAAAAAGTTGCTGTTGTTTGTAACGATTATTTTTAAAACTGTAACGCATTGCATAACAGCCATGATCTTATTCCTAGGTTTCTGTTGCATAAAGCTTCTAGCTGGAAGTCTAGTATTTATTAAATACATTTGCTAGATCTACTAGTAGAACTCACATGTCTTGCTTCTTGCGCTGTTCCAAGGCACTTCTTGGAGGGAAGAGTAACAGGAATGAGAGGAGAAGACCAAATTTTCAGAATGTTGGAGTAATGCCTCTAGTCCAGTCAAGAATATGACTATGATTGATGACTTTGCAGTGATGTGGAGGGCAAAATACTGACATATTACAATAAAAAATTATTGAAAGTTCAAAATTTTGGCACCTATGACAAGCTGCCACATGATTAAGAAAACAGGTTTGTGTTCCAGACTGCTCTGAGACTGAATGTGAACAGCTCCTGCAAAGAGTAGTTCTCCTAAATGTCTTTATTCTGTCTGTACAGCAAGCTACTGCCCTGAGGTGTGAACTTAGAAAAGCTGATTCAAGTACCAGAAACAACCTAAATGTGGCAAATCTGTGGTCCCTGCACACTTGAAAAAGCCAGGTAAATACGTCTGCAGAGATCTGGTTCCCACATAACCAGGTTGTTTTCTTACTGAAGGCAGCTCAGGTGTAAAGCTTACACGGTATCACTCCGCTCTGCTACAGTCTAGGAAGGAGGCATCTAATACATGGGGTCTGACATAGCAAAGGACAGCACTTGGGCTCTGAGTTACAACTGCCAGCTGCTTCCTTCTTTGCCTCTTTTCTCCTCTTCCTGTGTTTGTTTAGGTTTATGTGTGTGTTTGTTTAGGCAACAAACTTAAGCACAACTCTGAGATGTCCTCTCCTCCCTCCCAGTTTGGGAAAATATCAGAAGCCTACACCCAGAGCAGCCTGCAGGGAGGGAAGAGCATGCAGAGTGCTGGGAGTTCAAGGGACTCCCATTGGAGATGATGGCTTCCTTCCTCATCCTTCTCAAGTCTGCCTTCAAATGTTACCATGGTGGTTGTCTTTTCAAGTATGAATGGTCCTTCCATTTCCTTCTCTTGCCTCATGCCCACAAATTTTAGCAGGATCTTATTTGAAAAAGCACTCTGATCACAGTTCCTGTACTGCCTTCTGCATACAGGCAGAAAGTGAGGATGGAGATAAAAAAGTAAGGGAAATCAAAGAACATCTAACAATTCTGAACATACATTTCCTCAAAAAAATCATTAAAAAAATACTATAAGATTTGGCAACTTGGTGAACCTAGTGTTATCATTATTTTTTTTTTTTCAAGCTAGCTTTCTTTTTGTTTAGCCATCCTATCTGGATTAGCTTTTAACAAATTCAGCTGTCACTTTCTATATGAGTGAGAACATTTTTAGTACTTTGGATCAAGCTGGTAACAAGTGAGCAGTAGTGTGAGACCATCAGCAGGTGCGTGGGAGACAGCAGCAATTTGGGAAGCCTGGAAGTGTGCTGGTGAGGGAAATCAATGTTCAAAAAGCATAGTAAAAATTTTTCTGGTCATAAGAGGTGTTGCTGGAGCAACTGTGCTGCTGAGAGCACAATTTGTTTTTCTATTCTTTAGCAGTTTCTGATCTTGGTATGTTATCTCTAGGATTTAAAGACAGTTTTCTTTTTTCAATGCATTTGGAAATATTAATCTTTGGATTGAAGTAGAAATTTTACCCATAGTTCCTGAGGGCCACTTATTTAACATCTGTTTAAAAGCAAGGAGGAGAGCAATTTTTTGAATCGCATACTACATCTGGATCAAAAAGTCACTGCAAAAAGAAGCATTTTAACAAGAAATACTCCAATCATGGAACATTTCCAAATAAAATTTCCCAATAATTATATCTGCTAGATATAAAAACAGATAAATTATATTGAATCAACTTGTACATAAATATGAAAGCAGTAGGGGAAGTATAGTTACATAAGTCACCTACACACCAAATTATTATTAACATGCTTGTTCATTTTAGTCTTAAGTGTTAGGGTGATTCGCTGCTGTAAAAGACCCAGTGAATACATTTGTATTAGCACTTAGCAGCAGAGAGACTCTAATCTGCCAGTTCCTAAAAATGAATGCAACATTCTTGAGGAAACCATGCTGGAACTGGCACTCTGGGTGAAATTCTGAAATGAAGAGGAACATTTTCACTGCCTTTAAGAAGGCCAACATTTGTTGACTGATAGCAACTAATGAGAATGGACAGTTGGAGTATCAAAGAGATAGTTAATGAAGAGTAAAGGGTTGAGTTGAAAAACACATGAGAATCAATGGGAAGTGTCTTAGCCTCAGGTCTGATGTGCTTTTCATAATGCTGGTGTAGTCCTTTGGTATTCAGTGTGTCAGGATAATCTACACTGGGAGTGAAATTAGGAATATTACAGAGCAAAAGAGGCAAACCAGAAAAAAAAAATTTTCAAACAGAAGCTGAGACTCCAGGAGGATACAGTCTGGCTAGCCTAAAGAGAAAGATGTGTGCCAGAGGTAAGTAAAATGGGATTATAACAAAGATGAAAGTCACAGAAAGAAGGGGTAAATGGAAGGATTCTCTGTTTCCAAGGCAAACAAACAACCTAATCATTTACAACAGAACATTAATTGTCCATTAAACATAGGTGCTCTGGAAGTAACTATTCATCTATTGGTGAGCGAAGAATGCATATCACTGACTGAAACATTTGTTTCTAATGAGGGATTGATAGGAGAAATCTAGGTTGTGCTTAAGTTTGTTGGCTAAAAAACACACATAAACCATCTATAAGGAAAAAAGGTGTTTGAATGAAAATGTTTTTGCAGGGAGCACTTTCACCTTCCCAGTCATATACAGGTTCTTATTTCCTTGGTCCTTCTATGGCTCCATGAAATCATCCTGTATTTCCTTAGTTAAATGTTTGGAGGAAAAATACTAAACATTTTATGTTCATCCATGCTACAGAAGGTACTTTCAGGTATGATTCTCTGCTTGAGGTAAGACATGTATCTGCCCTGTTTCATACCTTATTATAATCTAAGTACTAGGAAGATGAAAGGGATGTTATTATACTGAAACTATACATTTTGTTTATTTTAGAGTGGTTTTTTACTCTGTTCCTGGTCTGAATGAATGTGATTTTGATACAATATAAAAGATAATAAAAACAAAATCACTAGAGTCATAAGAACACTGGCTTCTGTTTTACTTGAAGAAGCATATTTATTGAAGTTTCTTCTTTGTAATGAGATTATTTATCTTTTTTTTCTGTTCAGATGCTACCACCTTATGGTTGTATGCCATGGTAAAGACTAGGAGAATATTCATAATCAATGAAGGATACACAGAAGGAGAGTGTACTCCAAGGAGAGCAGAGCAAAACAATAGCATAAAGTGCCTGGAAAAAATAGTCCCATAATTTTGGGATGAACTTGTTTTCCTCCAGAAAAGGAGCTGAAATGAAAATCTATCAACAAAATCTGCATTGCATTTGATAGCTTGTTCAGCTGTCTACAGAGAGAAGACACAGTCCAGGAGATCTAGCAGCCAGAACTTCTAGAAATGGCATGCTGCCAGAGTCTGACAGAAAATAACTTAAAATACTATCTACTGGTTCTATAGCTAACAGGATTGTTCCCAGACTTCATAAGTGCATAAGCAAAAAGAGACAATTGTGATAAAGGGTTAATATGCTGTGTGAATACTTGTTTATATCTCTATATTGTTAGCACCAGGGTGTTGATGAGCACATATTTATCCATAAGCCACTAATTTACTGCCACTTTGCCCATGGTGTTGGAGAACCTCATTACTTCCCAGTATCTGATTGGGAGAAGCTGACCAGAATTTTAACAGAATCACAAGAGCACTACAATGAGCTTCATGCTGCAATGAACCTATTGTCTAAGGCTGCCACACAGCTCATGTAAGTTTCTTTACTTTTGATACATATAACATGTGCTCTAGCAGAGTTTATCACTGATGTGCAAATTCATTTAAAGGTAACTTGTAGAATTATTGAAAATAACCTCCAAGGTTTAGGGATATATACTGAGTACCTCAGGCATTTATCACAGTTTTAATATGAACTGTAACCATTTTAATTTCTAATGCTTCCAAGAAGTCTTCACTCACTGTAAATTGTTGGCTCCTTCTCAGCATGACCCACTGGCCTGTTACTGGTCATGTCAAATGTTCTGTAGAGCCCTGAGGGAGACTCTGGTTGGAGCCATCCAGGTATGTTAAAATTCCTTATTTCAATGTTACTGTGGCTTCAGACATTCTCCATTTGATGTGGATAATACTAAAAAACCCAAAACACAACAACAAAAAAAGCTCTGCATGTTAGAAACATACACAGTGCTTTAGAAAAGAGATTTATTTAATGCTGTTAAACTAGCCCCATATTTTGCAAAGGGATCATGTGAGGCATCTGCTGTCATCTGCTAAATGTATTCCAAGGGGTCATCTCATATAAGAGCAGTTGCTATTATGCAGTTGGAATTCAGAAGGTTTTGAAAAGAAAATTAAAAGGGTAGTTGGGTAGAGAGAATGGGGTTTAAATGTAAATTTGCTAAAACTTCTTTTGGAAGAATTTCTGTGGCATACATTCCATGTTTCTAAATCTGACAAGTGCTCAAGTACTCTGACAAGTACTCAACCACATAAAGTGGTTTGACTTTCCATTCCCATATAGATTTTATTTTTGTGCTGAGATGCTAAATTCTGCACCAGATCAGTGTAATTATTTTAATGATTTATTATTTTTTTTTCCCCACAAAATTTGTTAGACAGTCATTATGTCATTTAATTTAGGATTGTTCATACAAGCAAGGATTTCCATGTCCATTTCACAGAACAAAATACTCATTGCTTTTGCTGGGTGCTGACTTATTGCATTCCTCATAGTTTTAACAGTGAAATGGCCTTGGTTAGATTTGTTTTGTATCTGTTAGTTCACTCTCTGCTTCTCATACAAATTTTAATTGCTGTCAGCTTTGAATTGCTGGCACACTCACACACTCAAAATCTGCATCTCTCCCATTTCATAGCAAGGTAAAATTAGAAATTATTTCTGTTCACATTGGCTCCTTTCTTTCATCTCCTCAAGCCTAAAATGACTTTAGTATAAATTTAAATAAAGTATCTTATTACAAAGGTCTTGGTGCATCCAAAAATTACCCATTCATAGCATTCTCAGGAAAATCATTGGATTTATCTCAGTGCTAAATGATGAAGAACCCCCAAGAAATACATACAGGCTTCATCCACTGGGACCCAAAGCAGAAAGCAAATTAGCTCTTTATCTTGTTTGGATTTTTGTTAATCAAGAAAAATGCACTTAATTACTGTGACAGGAAGCAGTGCATGTAGAAACTGCACTGAGCTTGGAGCCAGATGTCATGCAGTCTAAGATAGCTTAAGTTTGTTGTGCTGCCTCTCTGTCAATAGAAGAGAACCTCCTCAATCACAGCTAGAACTTGTTACTTTATTCAAATAGGAATTTCAGTGACTCACATGAGGGAAACTTTTTTTTTTTCATGGCTATAAATATTTGTTTGTTTGTTGGGTTTTGGTTTTAGATTTTTAACATGGCCTTGTGGGATTTGGGATTGTTCTAAAGCCTGGATGAACTTAACATCTCTGTGACCTTTCAACCTCTCTATTTGTTTGCAACTGGCTAGTGAACATTGCCAGCTTTGAATCAACAGACAAGCATGATGTATTACTGAATGAGAATGGAAATAAAGCAAATTAGCTTCCTTAAAAAAATCCTACCCTTAGAGAAGGTGAATTAACACAAAATGTAGAGCAGGACTCAGTCAAAACTGTGCATTTTGTTCCCCCTGGCTGTTCTGGGAATCACAGAACAGATCAGGATCAGTTGGATCAACTTGAATCAGTTTATGAAGATTTTACTACTATATCATACTCCATTGCTTTTGATAGTTCAACTATCTTAAGAATGCCTGCTATCATGCAAAAAAATAAATACTTAGTCCTATTTTTATAATTATCAGCTGAATTCTTGAGACTTCTCATGGCAATGCTTTCTTAATTGGAGTTGGAAGTAGTATCAAGCCAAGTCTATACTGTTTGGCAGTCTTTCACAGCTCTGTGGAATTTTATCAAGCCTCCAGACTTTAAGAAGGTCAGGGTATGGATTTTGGACTGCTGTGATGTTTGTTACATTGCAATGGTTCATAAAACATTGCTGACTCCCAAATGCCAGCAAGGAGAGAGTGTTTGATTTTCACAAGGCATGACCTAAGTCAGATTGTGTGTCAGCAATGGGATTTAAGTTCAGCAGATTTTAAGGTTTCTTTCTATGTTAGTGGTTGGACTTGATGGTCTTTTCCAGCCTTAGTGATTCTATGAATCTTCTTCCCATCATTGCAGAGCCTTCAAATTTTGCCTCTGGCATACTGCTCTGTGGATTGTCTGGTTTCACACATAGGCTGTTCTTGTGAGTACGTTCCATCAGTAAGCAATGTCAGAACGCAAATGAAGAAGGCTGGTCACAATATGTGTGCATGGTTTCTCATCTGCTCTTTTCTTTTTTATTTTTCTTAGCCTTTGTAAGGATTGCTAATTTAACTTCCACGTTTTTGTTGTTTGGGCACCTATCCCAAATCCAGACCATCATTCAGCAACCTATTACACCAGTTCCCAACAGAGTGCAGGGATTCGTGCAGCCCAGGCAAGGGGTGAAGGCTGTGGTGTGAGAGAAACACTGTGAGAGGCAGAAGATCCCAGTTCTTAGCTCTGTAAGACTCAGCACAAGCTGGGAAGCCACCAACTCACAGACAGCTGATAGGGTACCAGGCAAGTGGCTAGGTGAAACCTCAGTGCCTGTTCCTGGCTCCCACTGCGTTCCTACTATCACAGTTTATCTGTAATTTAGGAAAGAAACATATAATCTTACCAATTGCCTTGTGAAAGTTGTCAGTTCCTTGTTTGCATGGTTCCATGAAATAGATAGTGTTTCAACTAGCTTGTGGTTACTTTGTGACTAGCTTTTGTTCTGAGGTGGCAGGGAATGTTGCTTCTAATTAACTCATCATGTTCATCAAAATCAAATTCTGCAAATCTTTGGGACCTTCATTACAGAGAAATTGCTTCCAAGTATGATGTAGTAAGAAGAAACTAACATTATTTCATCTATTGGAAATTCATAGAAAATAATGTGACATTTGCCCCATTTTGACTGACAAAGTAAAAATATTACAATATTGCAATATTTCTCAAAATATATGTTCATCAAAACTATAGTCATATTAATGTTTAAATTATTATTTTTACATTAATAGAAAGGCTTCAAAGATGGATCTTTTACTAGGAATATGCCTAGAGTTATATAAATTAAATAAGTATTTTATATTTACAGTGTACAATAAAATGTAGCCAATGATGAAAGAATGCTATGAAATGGAGTCCAGAATATCAGAAATAAAATCTGCAGAGAAAAGATTTTCTGCTTTTCTCATCAGCAAAATTTTGTAATTACAAAGTTTGCTCCTATGTGTCTGATGGGTGATAGTCTCTTTCACAGCACCAGGTTGAAGGCAATGCTCATTGAAGACTAATCTTGGTATACTTGTCTATTTTTTACTTTGATTTTAGAAACAGGTACACTTATGGTGTCTTTATTGAATCTGTTACAACTACTTTGATATGTAACAATTAACCAAATTTTGGCTCAAAACCCCAGAGTAATGGCAACTAAAATGTCTTGTGTTGGTTTTGAAGAATTTTTAAAAGATATAAACTATGCTTCCAAGGATTCTGGACTCTTTGCTCTAAAGCTGGTAATCACTCAACTTCTTGGCATGATATTATTTTGAAATTTCTAAATATTTTGGTTATCCCAAAAGCAGTTCCTCTGCCCCTTTTTGGGAAAGCTTGAAACTGTGTAACCTTTGCTAATAAGTAAAATTCTTCTTTTTCAAAAAGAGAATTTCTCATAAAGTTGCAACTCTGATTTTTTCCAGCCTGCTTTAAACCTGCTCTAAAGACAAGATCATGTAAAGCTGATGGTTTGTGAGAAGTTTACAGAAGTGGATTTAATATGACAACCTTCATGGCAGGATAACATTTCATGTGGAACCTCATGCTTAGAGGGCTGAACTGGAAGATTGTGGCTAAAACTCTTTGAAAAGGGCATAAGTCCTCAATGACAACAAACAAGTGGCAAAGGTAACATAAAGTCTTGTCCAACAGCACTCATTTCCTTACTTGCCTTCTGTTTCCAAAATATGTTATTTATCAGTTCTAACTTGGGATCAGGAAAAGCAGCTGGGAATTTCATATGAAAGGTCCATATTTTTGCCTTCCCTGTGGATAGTGCTATTTGATATGGATGGACACAACTCCCATGATTCCTACATTCTCAAGATAAAAAAATGTAATATCATCCCCACTTGCAGATACACCCACAGCATAGAGGCACCCAGTTAAACTGCTCACTTACAAGGTGGCCATGTCCTGGTGCCTACTTAATTCAAACTGCGAAATCACAGCTTTGTTGGCTGGCAGTCCTGCTCAGTGCAGGTACTCTCTCAGCATTCTTTGAGCCTGCTCTGATCGCTAGCTCTGAGTTTAAAGCTCAAGAATAAAGGCACTTCTTTATTTGATAATTTCATAAGGCAGACACTGTAAGTATTGCATTTTCTTGTAGAAACAAAACCACAAATTTCATTTGTTTACCCTGCTGTATGAAAAATCATTCAATCCTAAAGCTGAGTCAGAAAAATCTCATTGTATCAAGGATTCAATTTGTTTTATAAAATCAGTAATAGCTCCCTTTTTCTATTATGCACAAAATAATTATATATATATCTATAAACTTTACCTTTATAATCAAGACTTTAACACTTATTTAATCTTCTTTCTACCCACCCCCTTCCCCAAACAAGAGTATTTTACTGCTGTTCTTCCATTCTGTCTGGTTGCTGTCCATACATTCTGCAATTCCTGCGTTTTACTAGAACATTAAATGATCCTAGAGGAAAACATTTACTATAGAAAGCAGATCGTTTATTCTCTACGGACAAATAGTAGAGGTTTATAGTGTACTCAGGAAGCTGCAGTGAGAACAAAACGCTTGCCCACGTTTTTGGGCAGCAGCCTCCGCCAATATTAATTGCGCAGTGCCCCCTAGGGACTCTGCCACCGCCGGGACGGCCCAGCGCCGCTCGCGCGCCGCTCCTCTTCCCCTTCCTTCACCTTGATAACAACTCTGAATTTCATCCTATTCCGGCTGTCATGACATGACTTGCTCTTTAACTCCTTCCAGGGTTTTTTTTTGTTTTGTTTTGGTTTTTTTGGGTTTTTTTTGGTTTTTGAAGTTGACTGTGGTTCACAGCACTCTGTGTATTTTCAGTGCACGCACATTCGGTTTTAGGTAAGAATTTTCTCTACATTATTTGAATTTGGTGGCAACATTTTAAGACCTTCTTTTCCGGTTTGGTATTTCTAGGAGATAGGTTTTCTTTTGAATTGTTTGTTAAAAAGGAGCTGTGTGAATTTCCTTCTCGGAGCCATGATTTGATCCATGCTGGTAGAAAGAGGCTGGAAACTGCAGTACTTTGTACAGACGTCACATACCTGATGAGTGATTTCTTATACTTATTGATATGGTGGTTTCAGGGAAATAATAGTAATAATGAGACCAATGATAAGGACATGTTTTCTTTTACATCACTCACATCGGTGAGCTGAGATGTCCAAAGAAAATTTGTTCAGAGGAAAGAAGAATTTTGCCTGAAGTATTTATGATCAAAACTGTTCGGAAATAAAAGATGGCAAAATGAGCAAAGGGCAGTAGGTTTTGAATAGGCTTCATCAGCAGAGGGGAGAGGTCATCTGGGAAGATTAGTTATAGGAGCTATTAAATCACCTCTGTGACACTGTTAGAAGAAGCTGCTTAACATAATCATGTGCAATCAGTAAAAATGCTGTTTATTACAGAGCAGTTTTGATTCTCATATTTGGTATTGTTATGTAAGATGGAGTAATGTAAGGCCATACACATTTCCCCAGTTCAAATTTCCAGCATTTATGATTTATGGTGTTTTCCTGACAACTTTTAAAGTAAAAAATTATTGGGAAGTATCTCTCCAAACCTATTTCCACTAATATATTTCTTAGAGCCTTGCGTAGCTTTTTTTCTTTATACTGTAGTTTTAGACAATTGCAACTGATACAGAGTTTATATATCAGTTAATCCTGCATCCTGTACCTCTGTTTGAGTTTGATTAGCCTTCCTGTTGACACAATGCCAGCCATCTCTTTGAAGTGCTTATCATTTAGTGATAAGACGCCACAAAGAAAACCTGTCTTCTAATCCGGTTTCCCAGTTTGGAATTACACTTCTCTATGCATATTTTCCTATGTGTAAAGTAGGGAATAATACCATCACTTACGTTTCTCATATATTTATGTCCATGGATTATCTCAGGATAGACATGCCAAATTCAAGTTTTGGATTTGGACATATCTTGGTTGTAAGATATTAAAAGTTGACTGCCACATTTCATGAGAACTAGATAGAAAGTTTGAGGATGATGGAATCTTTGCCAGGGTGTTTTGTGGGGTTTTAACAATTAGTTTATTTTTTATAAGTTTTTGGCACACAATAGTATCTTGCAAGATACCATTATAATTTTCCCTGAGTTTTCCTTCAGTCTAGATCAAAATCTAGTCAGGATGCATGTTTTTGTACCACAAAGTACAACAGATTTCCAGATAAACTGAGTCAACAAGGGATGGCAAAGTACTTTTAAATCAGTAAACTTAACTGAGTCTTAATTGTTGTAATTCTGCTTCCACAGTGATGCACAGTTGTGGGACCCAATATCTACTAGCAAGCTACCAAATTGCAGCAGATTACAGACAGGCTGTACTCTCACTTATTATTTTTCTATAAGTCTATCTTGTCCATACAAAGTAAAATCATGTCAGAAATATAGAGTTTTATTTTAAAAATTTTACTTCCTTATTACCTCTCAGTTTGGTATAAATCAGAATATTCCTTGCATATTCTTTTACCTCCATTTTTGTGATTTAGCATGTGTTGGCTCTTTCTTTCATTTTTCCTGATAATCTGGCAGCCAGAAAGAGCTAGGATGAGGTACAAGTGTAAGTACATACTTTTGGAAACCATTCTAAAGCATAATATATTGAAATGTTTCATAATGAATCCTTGTTTGCCAGAAAAATATTCAACCATGCCAGAAAATTATCTGTGAGGAATAATTCTAGCCCCTTCTTTCCTCCCCCTCTTCCCAATTTGTGTTGCTTGGAAGAGGAGAAGAAAAATGGCACAGATGCATGCGGTATTGCACAAAGAGTATATATGGACATTTCAGTCACTGATATTTCCCCATTTTCTGATGCTAATGTAAGATATGTTGGTTTTGCATTTGTAATTAAGATGAACAGATGGTGAAGACTTAGTTTAAAGTAATACTGTACATCCATTAAAATAATCTCTGCTGACAGTGATTCTTTACTATAGCAAGACTTAATTGCATATATAACATGTGTACATCAGAAAGAACTCGGTCTTGAGCCATTTGCTCCGTTAGGACAATAGTAAAACAGACGTCACCAAAACAGAATTTGTCCTGGAGACTCCTCTAAGAGTAACAGATGCATCTCTGCTGACAATATTGCCTTGCTTTAATTAATGAACACTTTATGAATAAAAGAACACATAATTTCAGAAAATATGCGGGATTTCTTCTGAAAAAGGGGGCTCAAGTTTTGCAAGAGGAAGGTTCAGGAATGAGACAGTAAAAATTTTAACAGATAAACTTGATTTTGCTTACACTATTTCTCTCATGGTGCAGTACATGTAATTTGAGTGTTCCTTGGCAGGCTTTATAAATGTGTGTCTTTTTGAACTGGGTTTTTGTTTTAACTTAGGTTCACTGTGAAGGGTCTGACTGAAGCAAGTCCTTAAACGTCTGTGAAGTAAAAGCAGACCCCAGCCTGTCTTTCCATAGAAATTATGGACTTTTTCAAATTGTTCATATATAGGTTATATAAAAATATCATTGTGTGTTTCCACCCTAAGATCTATGCTGCACAGGAAATGGAGCTTCAGGTTATGTCCAAAGCAGGTACCTATCCTGCACCTACTGTACAGAACAGCAACACATTTGTTGAGCAATAATACTTATTTTTCAAAAACATCATTTGTTAGTTATATTTATAACTCAACCCTTTTTCTGTTTGCTTCTGCCATCACCACATTGGTACCTATTTTCCATGATAATGAAAACTAGCAAATTCTAACCTCTGAGGACATCATTTGGCAGAAATACTTCCTTCCTTTCCCCAAGCTTCTTTTGTAAGGACATATATTTTACTATTGTTATGATTACCGAAAATTAAGTATGGGGTTTGATTAGCATTTCTGCACATTTTTTTAAACTAAAGTACGTTTCTATTGTGCCAGAACTATCAGCAAAATCACTATACAGTGGCTGAACATGTCTTTACTGAGAAAAACAGTTGTCCACTCTACTTTCACAAAATCTGTGAATCCCCATTTTTTGTTTTGTGCTTCATCTGTTGAAGACCTGGGCTCCATACTCTCTCCTCATCCAGGAGAATGTCTTGGAGATTGTAGTGCATCATGCTTTGGTTTAAATTCCTTCTTTTTTCTTCCTGTTAATATTCTGCATTGTTTAAAAACATTTAGATATTTATTGAAGCAAAGACTTGAACCCTGAGGTCCCATTTTCCATGGAAGTACCACAAACCTCATGTTACTGAGTCATTTTCACTGTGCCTCAGAATATTTAAGTGTATTAAACCAAGTGGAATAGCACCAGCAGGAGAGATTGAGAGAGTCTTTATCCTAGAATATGAAAATTCTGCAACATGGTATTTAAATATTTTTCCAGGAGATATGGTTCAAAACCCCTCAGGCAAAAAAAAAATGATTGAACTAACCTTTCTTCTATTCAAAATGGGCTGTAGGGTAAAGCAGGAGAGAGGTAGTGCTTTCTTTTAATCAATACATTAGTTTTCTCTAGAATGTCTGAAACTGAAATTAAATATTTCTCTTCAGTGTGTTTACCTCCTTCCCATCCCACAGCTAAAACTATCTAAAAATATTTTGGGCAGAAATTTGTGGTTGGGAAAGAATATGGTATGACAGGCACACTGCGAAAGTCTTTCATTTGCACAGATTTCATTCTGGTGACAGAATTAGACCAAATAATTCTGTAAATACAGCTGAGGTATATGGGTAGTGCTCACTGAAAAAGGAAATAAAAAAGGCAAGGAGTGAGACAGACTGGGACCCAAGGGAACACAAAAGGGCTGCAAGTTTTACAAAACATTCATTTGTCTAATTTACTCAACATAATAAAGAAAGTATTGATTTATTTGGGGAGTTAGCAGAAACTATTGATCAGAGGAGTTGTATATGTACTGAATATAGGATGGGTAATGTTTTTGAATGGATATAGAAAAATATCTCTCCAAAACTGGAATGATCCATAAGTCATAGGATGCAGAGCACAAAACACCATCAGACTAACATACTGAGAAAGGCTTTAAACAATAACTGAGTAAATCTTGGAAGAGTTCCAAAGAAACCGGGAGCAGAAAAGGAACTACATGCACAATAATGGGGCTTAGACAATAGAGATAGTGCAGCAGACATTTGTGAATGGAGTATTAGCTCTTTAATTATAATAATTACCTAAGTTTAAGGTCAAGGCACCTGTGCATTTCTGTCTGTGAGAAACTGATTAAAAAATTAAAAGTAGCATTTAATCTCCGTGATACTATTTCCAAAAATTCTCATAGAAATTTGGATATTGCCAAGATTATTACTTATTATTTGTACTGTACCTAGAGACATTGACTGAGATGGGTCCCATGCCACCACCCTGATATGATTCATATCAAGATTGACTCTCTTACCACTTGAAATAAAATATAAAATGAAAGTTCTCCACAGGGAGGAAAACCATGAAAAAGGAAGACTCACATCTTATTTTATTCTGCTTTCCCATTCATACTGAACACAGAAATGAAAGGCTTCATTTTGTTCCCTTTAGTAATTCAGAAAAGTCTATTTCTGGTCTTGGAAATTAACTTTTTAGCTAACCAGTAGGTATAACCTCAGATTTGCTGCAAGGGAACCCTATGTGAGAAGGGGTGAAGGTGGATCTTGTCACCTGGGCATGGATGGAGTACAGAGTTTTGCAAAGTATCTCATCTGGAAACAACACTACTCACATCACCCCAGTTAGGTTCATGGCTGTTGGGGGCTCTGTCCTGATTCCTGAGCAGGAGAATGCAACTGTGGGAGAAGTCTGTGCTTTGGGGACCCCTCGTGTACCAGTGCAGGACACCAGGGCTGGCCAGCGGTGTTTGTGCCGCACAGCTCCGTGGTTTGCTCGCTGCCTGCCACCTTGGGCAAGTTCAAATCTGAAACAGAGTAGGCAGAGATCACTGAGGTGCATACACAGGGAGAAAGACTTTTCCCTTTCCCCTCCTCCCCCAAGGTATTTGGAGGTGGATTGCAGGTAGCAGAAGAAAGCCAGTTCCAATAGGAACAGATAGCAGCATTTTTATTGAGAGCACAGTCAGAGGAGAGTCGAGTGAGGAATGGGTGTTGAACTGAGGGAACTAGGGGAGAAACAGAAGAGACAGAAGAAGGGATAAAACAAAGAGAAGGAAATATGAGAGGTGATGGAGCCAAGGTATGGAGATATGTTATAGAGGAAGACATTTACTAAAAGCTTACAAAGATGAAGAACATAAGGTTATTTCTAAAAAGAAGAGAGCGAGTGCATGAAAAGAAGTCATAGGAGAGGGCAAGAGGAAACCTGGAAAAAGAGACTGAAAAAGAAATGTGACAGTTTGGAAGTGAATTCCTGTAATTTGCTATAACTATTGCTCTGCAACGCCATTTCTGACAGAAGAATATTTCCATCCAAGTAAAAATTTGAAATTTTAATAGGGTTTTTAAAATGAATTATTTCCAGGAAAACACATATGGAAATTTTAGTATCCATTTTTATTTTAGAAAATGGTCCTGATTTCAAAATTTTCATTTGTGGTTTCTTGACTTTCTCTATTTTTTCTACTTCCTCCCTTTTTCTTTTCTCTCATTCTACCTCAAATCTGCACCATCTTCAAAAAAGAAGTGTATTCTTCTGTCAGAAGGAATTTTGACAAAATGTCGGAAAAAATGTCAGAAATTAAGATAAAACGTCTCACAAGTGCACTTGACGAGAAAGAAGGAGCTGCTTTTGCAAAAGGCCACACAAAAGAATAAAAAATACAGAGTGAAACAAATGCAATAGTATTTTCAGATGAAAAAGATTTAAGTGACATGTCCAGAAAAACTTCGTTGGGAAACAAAGTCATTTTCTAGTTTGTGTTTCTCATATTTCTGAATGAAAAAGAAAATATTGAAAGGATATGTTAAAACAAAATCAACCTTTGGGTCCCTTTCTGACCCTGAAGCAAGTGTCAGGCTATCATTCATTGCAGAGGGAGATGTTTTCTCTCCAGCTGTGGCCTGTGGTTGATAACCAGACCTTTTACATTTCAGCTGTAAGTGCTAAAGATGTCATAAAAGAAACAGAATTAATGTTTTTTCACCATTGTACGTGCTCACCCCCTTTTGTGCTTTCACTGTTTCAGGGGTCATTGTTTACATTCACATTTGAGGTAAAATCCACTAGAGATGATCACTGGAGAAAGAAATTCACAGAAGATGAATTGAGAAAATGAGGTGCCTGTGGTGAAATTCTGGGTAAAAGCACAAAATTAACTGTCATCCAAGCCAAGGAAGGTGAGTAACTCCAAGTCAGTACCACCATCACTCTGATTGAAGTAGTGAAAGAACATTGAAAGAGCCTGTTCTAGGTGAGAACAAGGCTAAAGATGAGGAAAATGGTTAGAAGATGAGAGGATGGAAAGCTTTTAGTGAATCAAAAGCACCTGTTAACAATAAATAAATAAATAAAAGTGAAGAAGAAGAACCCTTCTTCATTTTCTTGAACATTTCAGTCAGATAAAACCAAGTCTTGCAGTATCGTTTGACAGTATCTTGTGAGAGGGAATGCAATAATGTAAAAATATGGCAGGAAATCAGTAATATTTCATTATTAGAATATTGTTACAGTGAAAGCAGAGACCAGGGGCGACTGTTTTCAATATGATTAAAACCTGAAAGTTTGCCTAGAGCAGAAAACTAAAAATAAAGCTCTCTAGGATTATTTGCTTTATAATGTCATCTGAAAACTTCAAGAAGGAAGGTTCTGTAAGTTAATATACAACCATACTTAGAAGCAGTTGCTGTTTTAGAAAGCTTGCAGTTTAAAAACACAAGTGAAAGGGTAGGAGGGAGAACAGAAAAGGAAGCTAGTATACTTTCCAGCAGAAGTTTATTCTGGAAATTATTAAGAAAATATGATTCTAAAAGCAGCTTGACAATATCTCAGGCTATCTGGAGACACTGGAAAAACCTTACTGAAAAACTAAGCAATGTGTCTTGCATAAAATGTGGTTTTGTAAAGTGGCTGGACTACTTTATCTTTCAGGTTGCTTCTAGCAGAACATTTTTTGACTGGGGAAAAAAAAGAGTGCTGGTCTCCTGACTCCAGGCTACTCAATATCTTTCTCACTGACTTTTTAGGGGAAATAACATGAAACTTTGGCTGTCATTGCAGTTGCACTGTGAACAGCTTCTCCTCTGCTGGTATGCAGCTATTTTCTGAAACAGTCCAATTAATTTAAATATGCAAATAATTTCTAGCAGAAGCAAGAACAGATTCATAATATGGCTTAGTTTTGGGGTGAGGGAGGGGTGGGGATTCTGTCCTAAATGTGATTGTTTTCTTTCACCTAAGAATTTAATTTGGAAGGCTCTTATGAGGCAGAATTTACTTAATTCTGTAGAGTGCTCTGAGATTCCAAAGTCAGAAGTGCTGAAACCTTTGCAAAGTTTTCTTCCCCACTAATTAACATCCCAGTGATCATATGGGAATTTGTAGAGTAGGCTGACAGTTCTATGTAATGATCTTACATTGTCGATGAGAATATTTATACTTTCTGGTAATATTTGCATTGTTTACTCAAGGCAAAGTAGAGAGAGAGAATCATTCTACTGGCATAGAATTACAAGGGATTAGCAAGGCAGATATGAGAGAGAAATGGTGACAATTTTTTCATCGAAAGAACTTGTCAACAGTTTAAGGTGAGAAAGGACAATAAGTGGGAATTATGAAAGCTTTTTCCTTTTTTTCCATTTTAAAATTGACAAATAGCTTCACCAAGCAGAAACACAGCAGAATGAATGTGTTTTGGTAAATTATCTTTGTTAGTGAGGAAAAATCAGTGTATTGATTTATATTTTTTTATGTGCAGAATCTAGTTATAGAATGCTCATTAAAATGATCCTTTTAATCCTTGTATAAGAGTAAGGTAGAAAAACTCCACTTCTGATCACAGTGTTTCAGTCTCTTTTTGCTTCTGGAGAGTAACTTTGAAGGGCAGAATGGTAAAACCATGTTCTTACTGATTTTGAAGGGTACTTAAGAGTAGCTCCCTTAGCTTCAAGTTGGGGTAAAAAGAAAAGGTGTGTGTTTGTGTAAGTGAATTTAGCCCCTGACTTTCTGCAGTTGCTCACCAGAGTAGAGATGCTAATGGCAAAAGGCTCTGTAGACCTGACCAAGGTACCTTTCTGCAGGGCAAAGGAAGAGGGTAGGTGTTTTTGGAAACTTTAATTAAACTTTGTGTAAGTGATGCCAGAAGGCTACCTGAACTGAATGCTGTTCTCTGTGTCTTTTATGCTTTCCAAAGATACTGGAAAAATATTTCAAGTATCTTAATTTTCATCTCTAATTTCCAGCATACCTCCAATATTGTTTCCAAACACTCCTGGCATGCTTCTGAAAGTTGTAGGAATAATTTGGCAAAATTAAAAATGACAAATTTGACACCTGGGATGAAGTAGAGAGGATTGAACACAATCACCTGACTCTGTATTATTATTGGGCAGTTATAAAAATACACTTCTATGAAGTGGGCAGATACATGGTACTGTTTCTACCTTGTTAGTGTAAATGCACTGAATCAGATTGAGTTATACAAGTGTAAAGGCAGCATAAAGGGGAAAAATCAATCTAGAGTATTCTGAAAGCACATTAAATCTCATTTATGCTACTGTGCTGCTGAAACCAACTCAAACACTTTTTGCATAGTGCTTGTGTAAGCATTTTGGGCCTGTGTGAGAATACCCTTCCCTGGATTTTAGCATAGAGCAAAAATTCACAGGCTTTTTTTTTTTTTCTCCTCTGGAGACTCAAGGAGAAAAAACGTTAGCTTAGTTTGAGGTGGCTCTGGTTTCACCCACCAGATTTATTTTGCCAATTAGAATCACGGTGAGAGCCACTATGAAATGATGCTGAAGAGAGTGTTCAGTGAAAAATGCTTCACCTATTTGTTTCAATTCTCCCAGCAGGTGTTCAGTTGTAAAACAGTAATTTAACATATAGAGTAACCTAGAATCTCTGCCAGATGCTTATTCACATATGCTGTTGGCTTAAATGAAAATACAGATGACTGGACCAAACTTGATGTTTATAATGTCATTAGTCATGGGAATAAATGGGATCCTTCATGGTTCGTTTTCCTTTAAAAATAGAAGGAAATAAAATTCAGATGAGTGAACATTGGAGGCATAGAATTTCCTGTATGTTTCTAGAAGTAATTTCTTATAAAAGTTTTCATGCTTTTGAGTAACATGTGGTCTTTAAGATCCTGATTAATTAAAAAAAAAAAGTAAACATAGCCTGTTTCATGTGGTTTTAAGCATAATCCCATGCTCTACAATTTTTTCAAGATACTTCCTCAAGTTTTCCAGCCTGCTTTAAGCCATTTTTCAAACATTTTTTTTATTATCTCTGTTCTGCAGTTGGACTTCTTTTTCAGATTAATGTCTTGATTTGCAAGATGTCTTAGTGTCAGGTTCCTACTTGAACCAGGTAGTGCCAAATTTATGGCAGTAGCAACCAGGATAGAGCACACTTGACTAACAGCCAATGTCTGATACACTTCCCCGTGTTGTGCTGGGATGAGCAGAGGCAGCGAGAACCAAACCTTCACAGCCTCAGCAGCTTCAGCTCAGGTACCAAGGAAAAGTTACTTGGCAACAGCTCACAAATGGGGGAAAAGCTTTTGCAAAGTAAAATGAGAAGCATGTGTGCCTTAAGGACTGTATTTCTTTGTCTTTCAGCAATTCTTTCTTTAATGCTCATCTGCTTCAAATATATTTTGTATATTCAGGTTTTGCTGTCTGACAAATTCTGTTCAATAACTGGTAGAAATGGCAGATCTTCAGCAAATGTCTCAGGTTTTTACACTTACGGCTGTGTAAGATTTTCCCTATTTTTCCTGTCCCTTGTTCTACTTCATATTTTGGCATTCATATGCCTCATCTTTTTGATATACAGTATATTTCCATGGTGCATTTGTGTGTTTGTGCACTTGGTGAAATTTCAGTTCAGCTGTGCTACAATATGCATGCTGTGTATATTGTAGAGTGAGAATCTATTGTCCTGCCTTTGTCATTTGATCTTGATTTCGTTCCTTTCCAAGACAGTGTAACTTCCATGTTTTGACCTTCCACCCCCTTTCAACATTTCTCCAGAGAACTGATCAATACCTGCTGCTTTGCCTTTATTCAGATGATGGATAGTTTTGGATAACTCTGTAATCTTTTCTCTCCTGTTCACCATCAGATTCTCCAAGCACTGACCTTCATAGAGGAATTCTTCAATGGCATTCAGGAGCCGTGCCTCTTTCCAAATGTTAAAGAAAGTTCAGTGAGCTTCTCTTGTTATTTATTTAGATTTCCTGAAATAGAGGAAGCAAAACATAATAGAAGTGAAACATTTGAGTTCTGACCTCTTGTAGGATTCCATAAAGCTTCACCAGCTGAGTGTCATTTGATCTCCTTCTCTGTTTCTGTAATCTGTACTTGACCCAGTTCTAAGTGTGATCCAGCACTTTCCAGGGTTAGTTTCACGTGACTGAGCATTAAAGTATTTACATGACAGTGCCTAAGGGACAAAATAAGGTATTTACTGCTCAAAGAATATAAGTCTGGTGTTGAAGCTGCTTTCTGGTTCTCGGAAGTGACTCACACAGGGCTAGAGATGAGAATAATTTTCAGGGGAATTTTTCATAATCCTTCAGAAAGCCTCTCCCTTTTAAGTCTGAAGATTCAAGAAGAAAAGCAGATCTGTTCTTGCCACATAGTAAGGCAGAATCATGGCTAAAATGGAGAGTAGAACACACCTACTTGTGCTTAAAGTTAGGACCAACAGAGCACTATTTTGAACTGAAGGAAGGAGAAATAATGAGCAATTCGTATTTTGTGAGGAAGTGGGCGCTGACCAGATGATTGTAAATCTGAATGCAATGGTGTCCAGCTTCCAGCAGAGAGGCAGCTGGAATTACCTGTGCACAAGGTGGTAACCAGGAGGAACTGACAAACCTGAAAAAAGATTTTAAATGAGCACCAAGCCTCCACAATAACTTTGAGAACACTCTCTATAATATAATTTTCAATTGCCTTTTACAAGGGTTTGTTTTCTTTTCTTTCTTGCGGGTTTGTTTGGCTTTTTAAATTTCAGATCTATGTAATGTGCATTAATTTTTAGATCTGTCCCTTTCTGCTGTTTCTCCTTATTCTGTGGTATATGTATATTTGTATCCAGCTGTGTACATGCTTGGGTGCACCATGGATTGGTCTGTATAGCAGAGTCATGAAGTATTTATGACTAGATCTTAGTCTCAGATGGATAAAATTGCACCAATATCTCATGATGAACACAAAACAGACCGATAACATGTCATAAATATGACTGAATTTTGACTTCAAATAATTGAACTGACAATACACAATAGTACCAGACTCAGAAGACCTGCAGAAATTATCTTGATTTTAAAAGGGCTTTGCCAGCATAACTTCTTAACTGTCATATTAGAAAGCAGCAAAAAAACCCCAAAAAGCAAATTTCTGGTGGAGCGTGTGTGCTAATTTTTAGAACATTGCCCCTTCCTACTTTCCTTTCAATGTTCCCTTTTAAAAAGTATGGGCTCTTCCTACATGTTACTAGAAAACAGAGGGACTTACTTTGAAGGTCCTCTTGACGTGGCAGAAACTGATTTTATATAAAACCAGATAGATACTTACACATGCACATACATACTTTTACACCTATGATTTCCTGTGTGTTTTATTAAATTTTCAGGCTGAAGGAAATGTTTTGTTGAGCAAAACACAATACTGATATTTCAGCTTTTTAAGCTGAATTTTTAAAATGTAACTCGATTTAATTTTTGTTTTAAATAGAAACCCTAACAGTTTAATTTCTAAATTGCATTGAGTAAGAAAATGTGATTTTCCTTCAGATAAAATTATGTGAAATCAAGATAATGTTCTGAAAGGTCTGTCACATATTGGTGGGGAAGAAACGCACAACACAGCCAAAAGAATTGCCCAATTGTCTGAGTTTTAAAGTAGAAAAAATTTCCAGTCCTGGTGAGCTGCACAACCATTGACTGACCCATGTGGTGTCTCGGAGCCTTGGGTGCTGTCTCGAGAAGGTAGAGTTACATGATTCACCTTGTGCCACTTCTTTCACATGTTAATATGATTTTCTCATTCTCCAGTATTGTGTTGTTTTGAACAGCAATATTATTTTGTGTTATTTCAGACTATCTCTTAAGAAGAGCTTCAACCAAAAGCTGCACAGTTTGCTACTATGAATAGTTGCATAGAATGCTACTAAATATAATGCAGATCAGCAATGAAAAACAATTTGTTAAATATGTTCCCAGGTCAAGCGGACTTCTCTTAGATTTATTGAATTTTATTTTTGCTTAGTCCTTCTGAAAGGTGCCAGACTAAGAATAGAGAGTAAGGCCAAAATTACACATTATGCACAGTGTAGGAACAAAGTGATCCAACGCTGCTGTTTGAACACACCCAGTGTGGGAACTTTTACACCTTTATTGGATTTTGTGATACTGACATTTGTGATGCCTGTCATCTAGGTTCTTCTTGAAACCTTAATTCTTAAAATCTAGGAATTGCTTGGAAAATTTGGCTTTTTCTTATTTTCTCTTCTTGTTTTTTCTTTTCTTTCCTCTCTTTATTTCCTTTTGTTCTTCCTTTTTGTTTTTCTAGCTTGTTTTTTTCCTGTCTAATAACTTTTCTTCTTCCATGGCTAGAGAAAAGCTTCAAAACATATTCTGAATAAGTTAAAAAAGAATTGTATCTTCATTACTTTAAAGCCCATTCAGTTTTTCAATGGAACATAGTACACATAATTATTAGCAGAATTTTCTGTCTCTTCTTCTGTAAGAATTTATCCCAATGTCAGCACCAGCCTCTCTCCTCAGATGGCCTTGAGACCCCATGAGCTCAGGGAGAAGCAGAGAAAGGAGTATTCTGGAGGGCATTGCATGACAAGGGGAAAAATATATTTGGGGCCTCTGGCTGCTGCTGTAGAACGTTCTGCCTGATCTCATTACATCTCTGCCCTCTGCACCAAAATGAGCACCAGATTTAACTGATCTGCAGAGTTCAGTTGGCTGAGATGTCATGAGAGCAAATTCTTGCTTCCAATGCACCAGGAATGGTTGTTAGAACTCAGAGGTCAAGGCTGTGTTGCCAATATGAAGACTGACTAAATTTGACTGACCAACATTCAGGCAGGCATGGATTCAATTTCACCATGGAGAAGAGGATGTAAACTCTGGAGCAAAAAGTCTTCACATTTTATATCTGTTTAAAAATAAATATACATGCATTGACATACATTAATGAAAAAGGTGCCAGGGGTTTGGGATTTTTTTTCCCTCTAACTTCGTAGTATAAATTTTGTGTTCACTGGAAAATGACAAGCTGTTTTTAGTGATGGCTTCATGTCAGTGCTAAAGGCTGCAGCTATGATTGCCAGAGGTATGAAATGCCCATTAAAGATGGCTATTTTACTAGCACTATGGGATTCCTGGGTACAGCGAATTTAACCATGAAAACAAAAAAAAAAAGGGAGGGGGGCGGGTTTAGCAGAAACATGCACTTTTTCCTAGATTCAATTTATAAATACCAGTCAAAGTATCATTGTCTTTATCTGTGTAGGTGATTACTTTCAAGAAGGAAAATGGGCATTTCCACATAGCTTGAAATCTGTGATCCTTGAAAACCCATCTTTATTCTCTGTCAAGGATGACTGGAGTAGATTACACTGGAGTATTAAAAATACTAAACCACAAAAACCTTGAACCATTGCCACAACTAAGCTACCATTACAATGGTAATTTTTTAAAAAATCTAGAATATGCAGTAAGTGGGAGTTTTCTTTTTTAAATAAACTACCACTTTATCACTATAAGATAATTAATCCTTGCAATCCACATTTATCAGTAACATTAATGTAAAAAAAACCCCAAACAATTATATTTAAATGACAGAGCTAAATATTGTGCCAGTGGTATGAAGCAAAATGGTAATGTTGCTCATTTCTTTATGAATGACATATTTCATGAAAGCTACTTTTCCAGATTATGAAACCCAGCAGGGCCTTTCTGACAACAAGCTACAACTTTCAAGGAAATTACATAATGCAATACCAAGTTTCTGTATTTCACATGGTTCTGTACACATTATGTGTGATTTTTTTTCCCTGCTCAGAAAAGTTCTTTGAGTTAGATCCCACTTCTCTGCATACTAATGTAAATTGTAAAAAAACCCCAAGGAAATTAACACTTAAGCCATTCAGCTATTCACCTACACTCCACTCACTTAGTTACCTCCATTCTGTTACTTCCCACACACACATCTCCATCCTCCACTTGAACAACCCACAATTATCTCCATAATAAACCACTGTGTTTATAATAATGGAGCTGGGAGCATCATCTATCAGTTTAAGGCAAACTTACCATTGCATGCCCATGTTTTCAGTTATTCATATGAATGAATTTCAGATACCTAATAGAATTTCAGTTACTTATAACCTTTATCAGAAGGATTTTTTTCCTATGTGCATACCTCAGTCTAAAATTTTGGGAAAACTGCAGCAAAAAAAACCATTTACAACAGAAATGCTGAGGCAAGGTGAGTGAATTTGCTCAAGATAATATACACTGGTGACTTTTTTTGAGCATGTAAGAACCCTAATTATTTGGGCAAGAGTCTGAATTGATCAAGAAAACAAATTTTTATCAAATCTGTGGAATTCTACAAACTTTATATAGGCTGGAACCATTAGCTGTGTATAATTGGATCAGACTTTGCAATTCTGCCTGAAATGAGGAAGGCTCACCCTGAAGTTGTAGGTGATGGACCAGAACTTTTCATTCAGTAACAACTTGCAGCTGATATGAGCTTTGCAATGCCTGCATCTGGGCCTTAGAAACCAATAATGTATGCTTTCCCAATAGTGCTTTCTCTTGCTCATTATTTTTTGCATTTTTTAGACCCCACAAAGCTCAAGCTGTCAGCCACAGCTCCTCCACTGAGTTGCGAAGCAGGGCACACACAAACTGCATTTCCCTGTAGAACAGTGGCACCAGTGAGGAAGCTCCTGTTGTGCTGTGAGTGTTGCCCTGACACGTGAACAGTCAGGCTCTTGCTGCGGTTTCTGAAGGCCAAGTGAAGATCTGAGGGGGGATTTAAAAAGGCAGAACGTGAAGGCTTTGCAGATACTGATAGACAATCCCTTCCCCACAAGTGAGGGGCAACAGAGGAAAGAGCATGACTGGGCTTGTTTTGAAAGCATTGCAGTCAGAGGAAGGTACCTTGGCTCATAGACTAATTGGAAGCGAGCACTGACCTTTGATATTGAACATGAGAGGGTCAGTGGTGAGCAGAGAGGCCACAAAGGGCTTTGGAAGTCAAGACAAGTCATTTGTGTCTAATTCAAGAAGGCTACAGAGAGCCAGTTCTAGGGAGTGGCAAGGGAAGGAGATTTGTGTCGAGCTTTAGAGAGAAAGGGCTGAGACTGGAGGCGGGAGAGGGAGTTGGGAGAGCAAGGGAAGTGACTGGACAATCTGAGATCAGCAATAGCAATGAAAGGGGGAGGGAGGACGGGATGTTTGAACCTTCATATGAATGAAAGCTTGACAGAAATGGCAGCAGTTTCTGAATTATTATAATATATTCCAAAGACATGCCAATTCAGGAGTTCACAATGCAGCTGTTGTTTCTGAGGGAATGAGAAATTATTTTACAATTTATGCAAAGGACGATTAAAAAGGTGGCAGACGAAGAAAAAATGTCTGCATAAAAAGGAAAGTTAATTGCTTCATAAAATGACTCACTGAGTGGTTCAAAATCTTCTCATGCATAAACAGCAAAGTTTTACTGTTTGGGTTTTGTTATTTGGTTCCTTCATGTAGTGAAAGAGTAATTTTCACAGGCCAGTATCTCTAGAAATAGTGGTAGTTACATAATTTGATGTTACAAAACAAAGCTGATACCTCTTAGCTTAAGTTTCCTGGAATTGGAAAGTTATAGAAACTGAAAAAACTGGTTTAATTTCTATTTGCTGAATTTGTTCATGGAAATTTGCTCAAAGTGCTCATTATATGCCTAACCTTCACCTTTCCTCTGGGACTATCAAGGACATAACTTCAGCTGAGCACAAATCTTTTGTCACCAAAAAAAAAAAAAAAAATTGCAAAGTTATAGCCCTTGTAAATTACCAAGATAAAGTAATCAGTGTAATTGGCACTGGACTTCTGGTGAGCTTAAATGCTGTTCTAATAAATGGCCACTATAATCATTGAAAGTTCTCTGTAAGGTTTTCTGTCATTTGATTCTATTTCTCATATGGCCACACATGAAGAAACTCTGAAAATGCTTGTTGATACCCTCAAATCATGGCTGTGACTGGCAGTGTTCTGTACAATCCTGAATCCTTTGTGATCCCAGGTGTCTCATACTGTTCTACAACAGTTTCACTGTTCAACAGTCCAGTGAAACATGGGCTCTATTCTGATGTGTGATATGCAGATGTGGAGCCAAAATTATGCTGGCTTTGTGGTAGCTGCCTAATTGTTCATTTTAGCATGGAGACTGATTTCAAACCAATGTTCTGCAGAGAACCCATCACCAACAGAATTAGCAGGGATGCCTCTCATGCATTTAGGAGGCTAGTAACAAATCATAGACCTGTTCTTTTATTGCAAAAGCAGCAGCTGGATGTTGTAGTTAGGCCAGTGTCTATGAATCTATCACCTACTCCAAAGAGGAGAGCAGTTTTCCTAACAAATTGTAGCTATCAGTCTATCCAAGTTCTTTGACATGCATTTTGTGAGAGCTGTATGCTCACTCTCCTCTTATTTTGTGCTCTTAGCTGGTTTTCATGGTGCTGAAAGATATTTCTGGTCACACCTTAATTTTTTACAAAAGAATACATTTTTCATGTCCCATTAAAAAAAAAAGAAATCTCCCTCTCAAGAATCCTCCTTCTTTGAAAAGGTTGTAAAGAATCAGAAGGTGGGTTACTGGGTTTAATTTATGATGATAGAGCCATTTAGTACACAATGTCCTTCTCTCTAGTAACTTATGAATTGACATTATAAAATAAGATGTCCCCAAAGGTGTCTATATCCCAGTTTGCAAGGAGAGCATACTCTGCTATATAAAGTGAAGGGATCTCGTATTAAAGGACTAATGCTTGGAATATCTGAGAGCTCTCTAATGTTATTTACTCAGTGTTGGCTTGAAGCCAGTGACAGAAACCCTTTAAATACAACAGTGAAGAACTGGGCCCTGAGAGGGGTTGTAATAACAAATTACCTCTCTCTTTCCTGTTTGTGAGATGGGAATAGCCTGTTTGTCAGAGCACAGTTGTGAGATGTAATTCATTAATGCCTGCGAAATGCTTTAAGATCACTGGATGGAAGTCTCTGTTTGAGTGTCAGGTATTATTAGCTCTCAGACAAAATCTATTTTCTGTTGCTTCATCAGAAACTACTAGGACATTCCTGTTCCATACAAGTACTGAGCAGTACATGAGTGACATTTTGTTTGGCTTAAAAGGATACTCTGTCCACAGGGCAGAAGGAAGGCTGTGTGCAAGCACGGGGACATTAGGGAGTGCTGGTAACACACTGAGCAAAGTCACTCATTCCAGATATATTTTGATTTGGGAATTCAAAGAACCAGGAAAGAAAGAAAGTAAATTAGAAAAAAAAAAAAAGAAAGACAAGAAGACATTGGTTGAGGCAGGAGGTAGGAGAGTGAGGTGGGAGGAAAGGAGGAAGGCAGGTAGAGCAGAGCAGATAACCTGAAAAAACAAAGATAAGCAGAAAAAGCAGAAGAAGTTGTAAAAAGTGACTTTCCAATTAAAATGAAAAAGCAGTTGGATGTTTATTGCAAAAAAACACAACTTAGAAAAACAAGGCTGTAATGCCATCTTGGGGTTTCTGGTGACATCTCAATCCAGCAGAGCTCTGCTCATTTGGTTTGTGAATGTCAACAGAAACCCCTTGATGCTATTGAGGCTCACAGTTGCCTCTTATTGATTCTGTATTATTTCAACAGTGGAAAAATAACACCTTTATTTTCACAGCCAAAGTATCTCACACTGTGATAGAAATGTACATGAGCTTATTGAATCTCATCTCTGTTCATTTCTATCTAGCTTCCAACACCCAGGTAGTGTTATCACTGTGGGTTAGAGAGATATGTGTTCTTTTATGGCTATCAAGTGAAAGACTATTTATCAAATATACCGTAGTCCAAGTCTTTATTAGGCTAAGGGATATAAAGTGTCTAGCTGTCTTCTGCTGTTCATTATTTTAAACTCACCTTGTCATTACAAATATTACCCCAAACAAGCCTCTTATTGATTCTTCTGATGTGTTGTATACATCTTCCTCATTTTTCACAGACAGGATAATCAAACTATTTTGTGAACTGAGTGAGAATATGCACCGGTTAGTAATGAATTTGTATAAAATGTATTGGAGCTTTGAGCCCAGCTCTGCAACATGTGAAAAGTCTTTCAATTTTGCTGAAAGAGAAGCAATTCAGAGGTGGCATCCCTGAGCAAGTAGTATGTCATCTCTTGGTTTTCAAAGAGTTCAGGTAAATAGGTGTGTTGGGTGGGGCTGAGCTGGAGTTCATTTTCCTCACGGTGCTGTGCTTTGTGTCTGCAGAGGTGTAGGTAACACACAGCTGTTTTGGCTGCTGCTGAGCACTGCTCACACAGCACCAAAGCTGTCTCTCCAGTGTTCCCCCTCAGCCAGGAAGCTGGGTGTGGGCAAGATCTTGGGAGGGGCTTTAGCCAGGGCAGCTGAGCAAAGGGATATTCCATAGTGAGTGATGTCTCCTCGGATATAACAGCTAAGGAGGGAGTTAGGATGGGGATGAGGTGAGCATTTGCTATTATGAGGTATGTCTTCCAGGGCAATTGCTACACTACTGAAGCCCTTCTTCCTGAGAAATGGATGGACATTGCCTGCTAATGGTAAGTAGAGAATAAACCTTTTGTTTTAATTTGCTTCCCCATGTGCTTTGCTTTTGTTTTACTGAACTGCTTTTATCCTGACCCTTGAGTTCTCTTCCATCTTATTTTGTCCCTGCCTGTCATGCTGAGGAGAGGAGAGATAGAGCAGCTTGGTGGGTGTCTGGCATCCAGCCAGGGTCAACCCACCACAACAGGAAACAAATCCATTGTAAAACATACATCCTGAACTATACTGTCCTGGGCATGAGTCACAAAAACTCCATTAACTAATTGGAATTGAATAAATTTACTGTCTGTGTTGCCAGTGGAAAAGACTAGCAGTTAAGTTCTAGAAAACTGAAATGTTATTCTGCATATAATGCTTCTAAAAGAGACATTCTTATATTGAGAAATAATCACAACTTTTAAGTAGAAGTTTTTTCTTTAGAAATGGCAAAATCCTCAAGAATTTGATAAGGTAAATTGATATTCCAGTAATTGAACTAAATTTTTTTTTGTGCCTCAGAAAATAATTTTATCAGTTCATGTACACCTAAACTTTCTGCAACAATTATCCGCCTAACTAGCCTAAACTAAAATCCCTTTAGTGCTGAGAATTGTACAACCTTTTTATCCAGGTTAGATATGTGCTTTTCTGTCCTTACAGCTAGGAAAACTTTTCCCAATTTTTCTTCATGGCTTCAGACTGAAATGGTTCTCTCTTGTTCTACTTGTTGTAGACATGTAGGAAACTGATCACCAGTCCAACTATAATATCTTTCTGCATAAGTGAAGATGTCATCATATTCTTTTCTAAACATGATTACCAATCTTTCCCCATTGGTCATTTTTTGTAAATTGCTCTAATTTTCTGTTGCTCATCCATGGATTGTCTCTGTTGTCAATGTAACTTGTGAACAGTGATGCCAAAAACCAGCCATCTTGCTGAGACCTTGTACACGCTGCGTAGATGACCTCTGTTACACTACTCAGATCCTACTGCTAAGACATCCCAGAACGGTGCTTTGTGTTTTCCCCAATGTCATCTCAGCGTTGGCCACACTCTGCCTTTGGCCTTCTCCACCCTGCAGTGCCGCTGTCTGCTAGGTATTCTTTTTTGTGCTCGTATATTTGATACTTGCTACCTATGTACAGAACATATTTTTGCTATTAAACACAAAAAACTCCTTCAACTGAGTGAGAATTTTGAATACAGAGGCACTACATGTTCTGGCTGAGGACATGGATCTGGTTCGGTGAATTGCCTTGAGACCCTCTTAGTGCAGTAGAGAACTCCTATTATCAATCTTAAATATGTGTATATTGCTTTGCATTTGGGGGGAAAAAACAACAAACCAACAACTTGATTTGAGAATTTTAAAATTATGTTTTATTTTCTTTTTCTTTTTTTTTCTTAGCAATGAGCACTTTATTCTGTCTTTAATTACCGAAACTTTATTGAAAACATCAAGAGTTAAGTGAAGATACACTTGACCTGGAGTGAAGTATCAGGAGTTTTTAAACATTTAACTTATAGTGTATATTAGTATGAAACTAAGTTGAGCAGAACCCATTAATGTCACAGTGGTCGGTTACCAATGGAAATAAATAATTCATGATGAAGGGAATTAGTCTAATTAGCAGGCAGTTTGAGTCCTTTGATAAAACCCAGCTCTAATTCCGTGAAGGGCAGGAAGTGCTGTCATCAGTCAGCCCTGAAAAGATTAGCATCTATTATGAATGAGGTTAGACACCCTAGTGAAGTCATGTGTGTCCTGGAGACAAACTTAATATGTTCCAGAATGGGACACAGTTTGTCTCACCAACACATCATGATTCCTACTGGGCTATTGTATGTAATAACAAGCAAAGATCAGTGCTCCTTCCTATCATTCTCCCCTTGTCCATCATTCTGACAACTGTGCAAATACATTTTCCATGCAAAGCAGGGAATGTGCCCTGAATACTTGTAAAATTGCATGAGATGTCAAAGAAAATGTATTACCTTTTCTCAGCAACCTAAAACCAAACAAACCAAAATACCACTACAGAAAGAGGTATAAAAACACATCTGATAAATACATGGAGTGTAGAGGAAGGTGTATCAGTTTAGAAGTACATTGATTCCATTTGAAAACATCATTGCCATCTGTCACAAGATGTGTCAATAAAGCTATAGATGTAGATCTGTGTGATAGACAGGTTTTAAAATAACTGGCGATGCTATAGGGTTATAGTATTGGATGGAGAGTGATATTTTGCAAAATTGCCTTAAATTCTGGAAGTATAAGCTCAAAAAAAGGGAGAAGCTTCTCTGTGTTATGTATTTCATTTAGAAATGTTAACTGCTTCATTTGAGGAGACTAGCTGTGAGCTGTGCAAGCTTCACAGTTTTGTGCTACATGCTGACGCAACATCAGCTGTGTTTCCATTTTTGCTTATGAGCCTTTTGAAATTATATGTTTCCGTTTTGCAATTTGATGCAATAATGAAGAAACTCCACATTTGTACGTTATTGTATTGCCTGTTTTTATTGTAGGAAATTAATTGCTTCTTTTATTTATGTTATTAAGGGGGGGAGAAAACAATTTTGCAGTATTTTATCATTTGCTGTAATAATTATCCTACTAGTAATACAACGGAGGACTTAGAAACAGTATATTATGTTCAAATGTCTGAACAGTACTTAATATGTTGACACTTGTGGCTGGGGAATGTTGGTCTCCAAGTTATATTGAAAAAGGTAACAATAAGTGATTAATAATACCCCTGACAAGCTTAAGATGATTTATAATATAGAAATGAAGAGGAAAGGAATAAGTGTAGTCAACACAAGAAATTATTTTCACAGAAGCAGAACAGCTTAGCAACTCTGCTGTCCAAATACTAATTGACAATGAAGCACTGATATTGCAGTGTGCCAGAATCAAGTGCTACACTAACTTCAAGTAGATTCCCAGATGACATTAAAAAATAGTGATCTTCTCTGTAGGGTTTCTTGCTCTGAGTTCCTTGTAGAAGGAAGGTACAAAAGTTATTCAATCTTTATTTGTTCATTTTTGTCTTGAATTCACCGGCTAATAAAAGAACAAAATTCAGTGGCACGAGCATTTTTGGGTTTTGATTCTTTGATCTCTGTGTGCATCTTAAAAATTACCTGCAGTGTGGGTGTGCCCTGGGCTGACAAATGGGTTCATTCAGCTTACTGAAATGGATTTATTTCTATTTTATGTGTGAACAGGTGCATACAATAATCACCATTTTATTCCTGTGTTGGTAGGGACATGGTGCTTGGAAACAGAAAATTTTTATGTTGTAGAAAACTTGCAGTATTAGGTACCAGTTTAGGAAAGTAACCACATGTGCCCTGAAGTCAAATGAGACAATTGGAATAAACAGGCAGAAAGAAAAGGTTTGTAAGAAAAAAAACATTATTTTGTCAAGTCTCTTGAGGTCATTAACTGGCTACCTAGCTTTGGTTATTGTAACAGAATACAGGAGCTTCTTGTATAGTTCATGGGTATATGTTAAGTCTTCCATGGGTTTCACAGACTGGCTGGTACACTTTTTTCAGGTTCAAAATGCTGCTGAGTGTTAACATAAGAATATATCAAAACAATATTTTTTCCATAGATGCCAATAAACACCCACCCAGGTTCTACTTTGGTAGTATCCACTACAGAGAGAAGTAGAGCAATGAATTTATTCTTCCAAATCTCTCCTGTCCCCTTGTGTCGTGTCTAAGGAAAGCTGAAGTGACCCAGCATGGATACTTGCCTTTCCTGTCTGTGTGATATACTTCTCAGCAACTGTTGTTTTTCACATATCGTTCCCTTCAGAATTTGTAGGGTAGAGCACAAGGCCTGGGGCAGGGTCAGTGCCCAAAGGCTGCTTCCATCCAGCTGTGCTCTGTAGCTCCGTGCCAGGCTTCCACCAGGCAACGTGTGGCCTGAGTCACAGCATGGCAGAACAGTTTGGGTTGGAAGAGATCTTTAAAAATCATCTAGTGCAGCTCCCCTGCAACAAGCAGGAATGTCTTCAACTAGATCAGGTCACCATGGACTACTTTACTTCTGCTTAATCCAGCCCTTTTGGTAAATAAATCACAAGTAGTTACACAGCTCAATATATACCAGCTCAGTTACACAGTATGTACCAACTGAAGAAAGATATATACTCCCAAGTGCTACCAGAGGATAAATTCTTAATCTGCTCATTTTCCTTGAAAGATGTATTTAGACAGTATCTTATTCTTATTTTCTGATTACTCTGCTTTCAGTACCAGGAAAGTGACCCTGGAAAATGGCCAGTGTCATCAGCACAGCATTTCTGATTCTTATACTGTACTTATTTTGCTGTGTTCCTGTGGCAAAATCCATGTTTTTGTCTGGGATAGATGGATTCCCTGTGTCAGTAAGGAAAACTTGGGAGGTCACAGTAGTTCCCACATCATGGGACAAAGAGGGCACATGCCTCAGAGAGCCATGGATCCACTCTTTCACATTTTACTGAAAAGGTGAATTCTGCAAAACTTAGATATTTTAAAAACCAGAAAGCTGATGAAAGAATATTTCTTTACTGAGGCACTCTTTATCTCAGCAGCTGTCTCCCCTGTCCCCTCATCAAGACATCCTTATGGGAGATCATCCATTAATCAATTCCTCTCCTTCCTGCTATTTTGTTACCGGTGTTTATGTGTCATCCTGTGTCACTATTGTCCTTATTGTTCTCACACCCTCCCACAACAGCAATACAGCAAGATACTGCAGCAAAGGACACATCAGCCACATTCACAACTAAACCTATGGCATGTTGAATCCTTGTCAAGGTTTACAAAAGTGTATGTAACAGCCCTGTGTATTCTCCTTACTGATCACGTTTTTAAACTGTTCTTGCTGCATGTTTTATTCAGGCGCCCTTGTCACACATATCAGTGTGAACCATCTCTTTTGTAAATAAAGGACTGTTTAGATCTTGTAATTTTATTAACAAGGAGCTAAAGTTGTTCTGATGAATGTAACATATTGGTGAAATTTTAATTCTCAGGTATGTTTTTGATCCACAATTCTTTTAATATGCTATGCTGTCTAAACAAACAGCTGTCCATTGTCCTCATCTCAGATCACCTTATGTTCTCAATTATCTCCTAAGAACATTAGATATTTGCTGCTTCTACTGAACAGAAACATGAGCAGAAAAATGTATGGCCCTCAGTTTCCTAATTCATCATGAAGTTAAATTCTGGGGGTTTTATTCTGCTAGTAATGTACTCAAAAAAGCTTTTTCTGTATTTAGATCTACTAGATGATTGTTGTCTTTTCCAAGTAAAATATTCTGTGCTAGAGCAATGAAGTGTAGCAGGAAAAGGAAAAAATACACAGATTGAAGTAATAACATATTACGCTGTTATCAGTATGTTTATTGGAATCAAACTCACCAAAGTTTACTTTAAGTTAGAGAAACTGGATAGAAAGGGACTTCAGTAAGGTTGTAGGAATTTTCATCAGGAAAGTATCCAATTCTCAGGGCATTACTGAACATACAGCAGCATGACAGGCAGGAAAAGGAAGGGACCATGGAGGTTAATATTGCAGCAACACCAATAAAACTGCAATGTGAAGTCAGTAGCATACACTGAAGGAGCTATCCTGAGCCCCATTACAAAGAAGCTGGACCTTGAGATAGGTAGAAAAATGGTTAGGCAGCTAAGTCTTTCAAAAATTACTGGGAAATAATACTTGTGCATTACAGGCAAGTGAACTTTTCACTGCCTTAGTTCTAACGGGTTGTCCTTCGTGTCATATCCTGTCTGTCATCCATGGGTTTGCAGGTGAAAAATGCAGTTCGTATTCCAACTCTCTGTGTGAACCCAATCCAGAGTGAACATTTTGGGACCATTTCCTGTGTTTTGGGCAGAATAGAAGCCCTGGTTAAATGAAGAGAGAAATGTAGCCACCCTTTCTGACCCAAGAGGAAGAAACAGGTTTGTCTTCATTTTAACAGCCCAAGATATTCCTATGTCAAGTTTGCAGTCCTGATCAATGGGAGATTCTTGCTTATCCATCAAGGTGAAGTCTGATGTAAGTAGCCACAGTCAATTCAACTCTTATGAAAAGATTTGACTAAAATAATGTTTTATATTTATTTGCAGATCGCTGTCTCACTTTCTGCTTTTTCATTTTTTCAGCTCCAGTTCTTTCCCTGGCAGTGCCTCAGGCCCTATTCACTGCTGCTGCTTTTCTGCAGACTCACAGCATCACCTGGAGCCTGCTGAGAGTGCCACCAAATGAAGGAGCAGCGAGAACCCACTGGTGAGATGCTTTCAGTTACCACTCTCAAATATCAGGGTCTTGTCTGGGATTTCCATCAAGAAATGAAAAGAATAGGAATTGGTGCTTACAGTTGAACTCTAATCCTGCATGACTCCCTTATATGTGCAGCCTCTCTTATACAGAGCACACTGCAATGTTCTTACAGAACTCTGTTGAGACTGTCTCCAAAGTGAGTAGCAATGTGACCTTCTCCTATAGCACAAATTACATGAATGAAAAATGTGATTTACCAATGCACCAAACATTTGAAGCTAACAAACCTTCTCTGAGCAGAGTACTGTAACTTCTGTTCCATAATTAAATCAGAACCCCTCTCCTGGACAGGTTCACTCAGCTTTGCCTTTCTTTGAGTAATACACCTTCAGACCAGTGCCTTGTTTTGATGTATTACAATGATAGACTGAAGAGTTCATGTAATACATCATGACAGTCAGCAGTTGCTGGACTCTAAGGATTGAGAGACTGAGCCAGCTGTTTTTCTGATGTGTTCTCGTAATGCATCACCAGCTGATGGAAACTGGTAATGTATTACTTCAAAATGACACCACCCAGTGAAGGAAGAGTCCAGAGGTGCAGATTCTGTATAATGAGGCATTGAAAGTATGAAACAGGGCTGCAAACTCCTGGAACAAGATGTTGGTAATAAATCAGCTTTCTGTAGTATTCCATTAGCTATGTGGCTACGCAGCTACACAACTGTTGTCTGATTTCCAGTGCCTCTCTGTGGTGCTGGTTTTGTGCAGACCAAACACAACCTACAACTAAACAGTTCACAATCCAAGCAACCTAGAACAGGGGATAGGGCAGAATTACATTGGCTCAACAAATTCAAATATTTGGGATTTCTCCTCATCTTGGGGTACTGTCAGACCTACTCAGACGCTACTCTTCTAGTGAATTAGGCTCATCCATAACAATGGCACAGACAGGAATGGCCCCTTTGCCCTTTTTTTGGGAGTGTAGCATCCTAAATGGACCAAATGGGCTGGCCCAGAGCACTGCAGTTGTGTTTGACTTTTTGACTGGCAGACTCCATACAGGATGGGGTAGAGATTGTGTGCTCATGTCTGATCCATTGCCACTACTTCAGCTTCTTCACCTTTGGTACTCCAAGGAGCTGGGGGTTTTCCACCCCTGCCTGCCACTCATCTCAAAGCCAGTGCTTAGCACTTTGCAAGGACAAGTTCTGTAAAATCACGTCTACTGCATAATTTCTGCAGTTGTGGGTACAAAATTGATTTTGGCTACAAAATTCCAAGTGCAAAAGATCTCAGTAACCTACCAAAGATTCCTTGATTAAAAAAAAGAAAAACAAGAATTTTCTGTCTTGCTTTTTCAAACTACCTTGTTTCATTCCCAAGATTATGTACATGATTGGCCATCAACATTGGAGTATCACAGAAACATTTTTCTCAGTCTTAACTGCTTTTTTTTTTTTAAGTATTTTTGCTTTACCTCTAAATATTCTGGCTAACATACATGGGGGAAAGTTTTTATATCAGGAGTCATGTTTGCAAGGGACTGGTGGAGAATGTCAGGTGTATGTTCCCTCTGTGACAACATTTTGTCACATTTAAGTAATGATTATTAATATCTCCTTGAATGAGACTTCATGGAAGTTGTAGTTCTGAACATGCAATCAGCTCATTTATGGGCTAACAAATGTTTCCCTGAGCCAGCAGTTGACTGGCATTTGATCATTTTTGTAAAATACACCTTATTTGCTACTATTAGACACTAAGATGGCACTTTCTCTTACAGTTTTTGGCACACAACAAGCATTTCTACTCTCTGTGAGGAAAAATGACAAAACTTGTATTTAGCTGTCCTCATAAACTTGGACAATATGACAGGTTTCTAATCCAAATAGTTGTTTAAGATTATTACAATGATAATTATTGTAGTGATAATAACACATTATTTCAGCTGACAATACATTAGTTCCATGGGGAGATAAACTGCAAGGCCAATGGATTTATCTTGATAACAAAATGGATTACTATTAACTATAATGGTAATTTTTCCATCCATGCACAAAGAAATCTCCCATTGAGTTCATTGTCTTTTGACTGAGTGCTGGTAAGAATTTAGTCTACATATATGTAACAAGGCTGGATTCTGCATTAGTGCAGTGTTGTTACTGTTATTCTGTATTGTCTAGGCAAGCTCCAACAGCCTACAGCTTTACTTGGCACTTCAGGCCCAGGATTTCTGTCTTTCAAAATCACTCTTAAAAATTATGAAATGCAAGACAAATGAGGAATTAGAGCAACTGTGAATTTATCAGGATTTTGCAGGGCAGATTTATACATGAGAAAAACAAACCTTTAGCAGCATGGAAGAGATGGCTTTCCCTCCATGATCTTCCACCATAAAGCCATAACTTTTGCTCTGCTGGTGATACAAGCTTTGAACATTACAGTTCCAGCTCCTTATTAGGATTTTGGACTGTAGCAACTAATATCATTTGTCCCTGTTTTCTTTATTCTAATCCTGGAAAGTATATAAGGACAGTTGATCTAGAGAATGATTTTGCCAGTGATTATGTTTCTGTAGGAAGGCAAACATACAGAACTGTATTGTCAGAAAATCTACAGACCAAGAGTCTTTAAAGAGATTTGGATCAGAATCTGAGTTAGGACTTAATGCTTATTTACCAAATCTATTATAATTCATAGTTTAAAATCCATTCTTGTTTTGTTTTTTTTTATCTGGTTCATTCCTCTCCTATATCTTTATCATTGTGCTGTATTGGCTTTACTTTAAAAAAAAATCCAGGTAAAATATATTATAAAATTCTTTGGAAATTTTGATAATTGTCATGGACATTTATTTGCTAAAAAATACATTTTACACCATAAGACTGACATTAATATGCAAATCAGTGGACTATAAAATTCATTTTCATGCCTCCAGGGCAGTATTTTTATAAATACAGAAACATAATCATGCATCCTCCAGAGAACTAAAAATAATTATACAAATTTACAACAAAGCCCAAGGCAGTGTCTCCTTTTAACTGTCTGGTTTTAATATCATTTAAATCTTGTTAAAACTTAATTACCAATTCTCTTCCGTAATTTAGGTGGAAGAGCTGAGGTCTAAGCTTGCTGTTTGAGAGAGAGAACTTCATCTGAGGAACAAAGACACCAAGGCACAGATTGACAAAACAAGATAGTACATAGAAAAGCTTGGTAAAAGAAAAGTCATCACAGGTAACAATGAAGACCAGAACTTATGTCTGTCTATCTACATTGTCATAGCTTAACTCAGGTCCACAATTAAGTCCTGTGCAGCCACTCACTCATCCCCTTCCCTCCCCTCCTGCCTGCCTGTGGCAGAACAGGGAGGGGAATCAGAATAAAAGGCAAAATCTGTGGGTTGAGATAAGAATAGTTTAACAATTTAAATTGTTTAAAATATAATAATAATAAAAGTGAAAATGACAGAGGAAAAACCCCACAAAATGCAAGTGATGCCCAATACACTGGCTCCCCACCTGCCCAGACCCAGCCCATCTCCAGCAGTGATCAGGCCCTCACATCCCACTCCCCCTGTTTTTGCACTGTCCATGACATTCTGTGCCATGGAATATCCCTTTGACCAGTTCAGGTCACCTGCCCTGGCCACACTCCCCCAGCTCCTTGTGCAGCTCCTCTCTGGCAGAGCTGAGACACCAAAAAGTCCTTGACTTAGGGGAAGCATTACTTAGCAACCAAAACATCAGTGTGTTGTCAACAAGAATTCTGTAGTAAATCCAAAACACTCTGCTGTACCAGCTGTTAGTAAGAAAATTAATTCTGCCCCAGCCAAACCCAGGGCAAACATCCACATAAAATGGAACTGAGCTGATGTCTTGTGTGACAGAAATATAAATAGACTAGAGTATATATAAACCTACATAATAATATTTACATCCACACATTCATACTCATATAGAGATGGTGATTTATTCATTAATGCTGATATAGCTCAAGCTGTATCCCCCTGGGAGGGGAGTTGCGGGACCAGTGCTTTCATCCTCTTTGTTCCATGGCTGTTTTCTGGGAGATGATGGCTGCTCAGAGCAGGTGTAATAGTGAGTAACTCCAAATTCAAAGCCAGCCTGGCTACAAGCTTTAGGTGATAATTTGGAGTAGGCACCTTTTATCAGGAATTTCTGCTGTATGAATACCTGTGGATATATATTTGTTTTCTAAGGCTGCACTTTGGAACAAGATAATCTGCTGTCTTCCTCCATGACTGATAGAAGAGGTCACAACAGCAACGCTACCCCTCTATCAGAGGTATGAGGTCAGGGACAGGGCCTCAGCTTTGTACCCCAAATAAAGCTGCTGGTAAGCAATTTTAAAGTAACATTGTACTGAAAAAAATCTGTTTCTTTGGACTGATTTACAGAAGATTCTATATCCTCAATGTCTACTCTCTTTACATTAAAGGTAAAGCAGAGAATAGAGCATACAGCTTCTCTGCACTGTGGTGCTGTGTCCCCTCACACTCTTCCCCCAGTTCTGCCTTTGCTGCCAAAAAAGACAAGGAATCTTGAAAATGGTATTTTCTTTATTTCCTCCATCAGTGATAAATATCCCATGAACACAGAGACTGCTGCCTCAGGTCTATTCTTTGTGCCGTGTTTGCCAGCCACTGTTTAGTAACAAGTGTCACTGTCTGCTCTCCTGCTTTGAACTGGAACACATTCCTGTGGCCCTCACATCCAACTGAAAGCAGCTTTGTATTGATTTAATTCACCCTTTTTAGTATGACCATAGTCACAATGAGGGATGTGCATCCAAACTTCCAGCTATTGCACAATTGCCACTGGGCAGAAATTCAAGTGCTTTGGCACAGCATCCGGTTGGGAATCAATTCCCATTGGTTCATTCTGTCCAGTGCATGCTTGCCTGTGATTGAAATGCCAGGCATTTGTTAGCAATCCTGATGCCAGTATTGACAGCCATCCTCATAATGCTGCTCTGTCCTTTCGGGCTGCGTATTCATCGGGTGTTCATGGAAGAAAAAAATGCAAAATATTAGAGAAGCCAGTATGTTACAGATTTGACATACTACTCACATTATTGCATTAACCTGTTCATTTACAGTTATACATAAATTCATGCAATTTGTGATGGACACTTAGTATGCCTCATTTTTTCCTAGAATGATAATCTTACATTTTAAGATGTCAAAATTATTTTTTTGTTTAACTGCATAGACTACTCAAAAATCTTTCATATAGAAAAGGTATCCTTCACAGCTAGAAGTATAGTATATTTAATAAGTCTTTAATAAATAAGATTTAATGAGACATTTAAATCAAGTGTTAAATAGGCTGTCATTTGCAGTTGTGTGAGTTTGAAATTGAGGAGTTTCCTGAGCTGGACTAGGTTGTAAATATGTTGGTTTCACTGGGCTCTGAATCCATTTGTGTCTAATGATTTTTTGCCATGCAGCATGACTGCAGTGGGTGTGAAAATGGAAGTGTGATATTTTCCAGGTTGTTACTAGTCAGGCAAAAGTTAGAAACAGCAACAAGAGTCCACAGATGAACTTGCTAAATCTGACTGTGCTGTTAATACAGAAAATGCTGCTTAAAATATTTTAAATATAGTAATGTGTCTCTCTTTCTTGCTCTAAGTTAGAATGATCAGATTTTTTTTTTGCCTCACTTGGAAGTTCTGGATCTATACTTTTTACAACAGAGCTTTGTAATCTTGTCAGCTTTTTAGATAAACCTGATGGACTTGGAAACTTTCCTGAACCTACTCAAGCTACAACTGGTGTGACACAGCACTGTGGAGCCTTGTATCTGTCTCTGTGGGGGAAAATCTGAGGCTGGAAGATCTCAAATATATATGGGGAGAAGGTAATTGAAAAAATGGTGAGAGCACATTTAAGAAATGTGATTTATTTGAACAGTCCAACTAAATGAGGTTTTATTGCTAGACATAGCTTTTCTAGTGCTATTTCAAGAAAATATCAAAGATCACAGAAATAGCAGGATTTTGTCAAATTCAAAAATTGTTCCCAAGTGAATTGCAATCACCTTTACCATCTTATTTCTACAAAATGTGACATATTTAAATATTGCCAAAGAATACAGTTCTTAAATGTCAGTATGTTTTTAGGAAGTATAAAGGCTCCAAGATGTGTGTCAAAAAAACAGATTCCTCAGATGGGTGCCAGAGAAAATCTTTTTCCAAAGAAGCTTCAGAAATTTCAGTCTAATGTGTACTATTAATGTGATGCTGTGACAGCTCTTCAGAGAGCTGTCATTATCAGGCTTGTTTGGACTGGACTGTGTCAGGCAACCACAGGCTGAGAACTCAGTGATGGCACTAATGTACCTTATGCAGGGATTCAGAGAGGAGCCAGTGCCTACCCAACAGTGTACCCTGTTCTTGCCATAGCTTGGAGGCCTCCAATTCCAAATAATACCCACATGTGAAAAGGGAAAAAAGCTCCTGTTTGCTTTGTTTGAGGCTTGGGAAATGCTAACTCTTATCATTCATCTGAGGAGCTGGTGACAGCAGTGCTGAAATGCTGAAGAGGTGAGCAGTGAGAGGTTTACAGCATGTCTGTTTATATTGTCTCATCTCCTTTGTGCTGAATTCCTCTGTAGCACATCCTGTCCATTCGTCACCAAGAAATAAGATGTAGTGACCAAGAGAAAGTGGCTTCAAGTGAAGGATTAATTTTGTATCATGTATGAAAGATGGCTATTGATACTCCATGCAGGAACACTTATCATGCTGATGAATTTGATGTACCTGGTAGCATCAGACACCAAAGATTCAGTTTCAACACAGCCTTCCTTGCAGCTTTTGCAAGTTCTGAGGCTCAGTTAAGCACCAGCACATTTTGAAGTTGAAGCCTTGCTTGGTAAGGTGGCACAGGTAGATAGAATCCTACCTATTCAGCATAAGTTCCAATTCTCAGTCTTTCTTTAATAGCTGCGATGAGATACAGAATACAGAATAAGGTTTCAAAGCCTTTAGTTGCTATATATCAATGGCTGCTAGTTATGGAGAGAATTTTTTTTTTATTAATGCTAAATAGAGCTTTAACATATAGATAATAAATTTCCTAGAAGATAAAACATTTCCTTTGTGCCCCACATCCCTGAAAGGGAACATGCAAACATTTTCAAAAGCTTTCATGGGAGATGAAATATTGTGGATTTTTTTTCTAATTGCCAGGAGCAGTGTAAGTGCACCAGCCCTGCCCATGGGTTTGACTGAGAACAAGGCAGGATGAGACACTGGATGCCTTCAGGTGGGTGAAGTTACAGCTTCCGTGAGTGCTGTTGTGATGGTTCCCAGCAGCAATCACAGCACAGCAGACTTCCAGTGTCAGGGCTGTGTTCCAGCCTCCAGCCTCTGCTCCTTTCTCCAGCTCTGTGCTGCCTAGCCCATGTTATCGAAACTTAAATGATTGAAAAGTAGAAATAGAAAGAGTTGAAAACTCATCAGGAAAAAGACACACTTCCCATCATATTAGACTGCGAAATTTCTGATTCTGTTCTGATTTAGGATATAAACATACCAGCTCTGCCTTTTTAATTTTATGGTGTTGTAAAGGACAGAGGAATTACAAAAATGTGTTAGACAGCTATGAGGTGGATGCTAATGTACACTTCATGGATTTCCCTGTCTTCCTTGGGACAATGGAAAATCAAAGGCTTGTGATATTGGTCCTTACTGCTCTACAAGTGTTTGAGACAGGGGTGTGGGGCAACATGTTTAGGTTTCAAAATGTCCAGATGTCACTATCTGTATATTTGAGAATATAACCTCAGTCTTCAATTAAAAGGAGTGACCAGAAAATTGTTGATAGCCACACAAAGTAACAAATTAAAAAGTAAAATAATCGACAGTCATAGATGACCATAAAACTGCCGAATGCCCCAAAAGAGTATGGGGTTTCAGCTGTCTCTCCTCCTATATGCTTTAAGGTAGTGTCAGTGCAGTGTTGCACACATATTTTTCTGCAGAAGTCCCATGGAAAGAATACAAAGCAAGTCAGAAAACCCTATGTATGAAGATGATATCTTAACTACTGCATAGGTGGAGCTTTAGTTTATCCCAAGTTATTGCTCATAAATAGTTTAGCAATCAGTTCTATCCTAGGGATTATTCATGCCACTACTTGAAAGACTGTTTGATCTATTGATCAATGATGAAAGTAAGAGAAATCAAGCTGTTGCTTAAAATTAGGTTAATGATTGACCCACTGGACCCACCAATCTCATTAAGATAAAACATTTAAAAGTTACGCTTCTGCAAAGTAATGTATTAAAAATAATTTTGTCATTTTTATTTCTTACTGATCAGTTTCTGAAAAGCAACAGTCCCTGGTAAATAACAAAAAATAATTACTGCAAGTTTTAGGTGGAGTTCATGTTAGTAAATCAGTCATAAGTTAAATTAATTACTGTTTGTGTCCAGAGATGAATTGTTTCTCATATCCTGGAACAACGAGAATATCTCTAGGATCACAGACCTTTAAAACAGTGATTGCAAAATACATTATTGAGATGTACAATATTTGCATCATTTGCATGTAGAGTGAAAATTTTCTGTTGTCTTTTCTCTGTTGAAGCTGTTAGCAAATTGCTAGATTACTCGAAGACTTGAGATCACAGAACAAGCCAGCAGTTTTTTTTATTTGTAACAAAAATTAAAAATAACTAAATATGTCACTATATTTTGCTTTCTTTGTGTGTAAGATCACTTATTTAATTTTCCCCCCACTAATATAATTTTTAGATTTTACTAGTTAAACCCCAGGATACTGTGTTTATATAAGGGAGATAAGGAAAAAAGAGTGGGAGACAATTTATTAGTAAAGAAAGACTTGTATTTGCAGGTAACAGTAAGCTTCAGTAAAGGGAAGGTTTGGAAGGAAGAGCAGATTCAGTGTCAAGAGAAGTATCCAAACTAATAATCAAAATACATAGGAAAAACAGTTCTGAATAATTTTTTACCATTTCTGGTAATGACAATTTATCAAGCTGGTATTTGTTGAACCATATTGAAATTTCCACAAGCTTCACATTTTGTTACCTGATTATTATCTCCACACACCATTCCCCTTTTCTTCCTTAGGCAGATGGATTTCTGTGAAACTGCATTAATTTTGATAAGGAATACATTTCTGCAGTTATTGTAAAAGAAGATTGTCTCCATGACCCAGAGTTCAACTCAAAATTTGTGCAAGAAAATTTCAGTGGCTGCTGCACACAGTGCTTGAGTTAACATCATTAGAGTCCAGGAGGTAGGAGTTAAACCAGTGTAAATTTCTTCAGCTCAAAATTTTAAGATTTTGCTTCTTTCAGCTCCTCTTCTGCTATTGCAAAGAACTCACTTCATAATTATAGCCATTAAAAAATACTAGAGAAAAACTATTTTGAATGTCATAAATTACTTTTAGACTGTGAAAATGGGTTGTGTATCATGGCCATGCTTCATATGGAAGCTTCCAAAAATAGCTCAGCAGAAGAATCTCCGCACAGAGACCCAAAAGGTCTGAATTTAATCCTGGTTTTCTAACTGATCTGCAGGGTGACCTTGCACAATCTGTGTGCCATTTTCCTTCTTGCTAAAATGAAAATAATAATACTTATTGCCCTTGCAAAGCACTTCTACAGTAAAGCATATGAATCGATAACATCTCCTTAAGTATATGAAATAGCAGAGGAAACTCTTCCCACTTGCATTAGTGTGCTTTTAGCATTTAGAAATGTGAAATTATAAAGATTATTACATAGGAGGAAGAAGCGCAGAAGTGTTCCCCTAATCAATAAGTTACCAGCTGGAATGCAAAGGAAAGCAAGTTAATGTACCATTTAGTGTAACAAAGAAGAAAATACATGCTTTCAATGTGAGTATGGCAGCTACCTGTGCAGTCATACTGTATTACCTTGCTGGCTTGCGTGCTGGTGTGGCAGTAGAGCCGCTGTATAAAACATACAAACAGTTTGAAATCCCTACTCTAGTTTTCAAGACTTCCAGTTCTCCTGGAGAGATCTGTCAGTTTAGACAGAAGGGAAAAGCTAGACTTAAGTGCTCTGACCACGTGTGTGTGCCTTGTTCTGCACATGGGGACTTCCTTCCTTCCCCCTGGAAGGCTGCTTTGCTTCCCCCCAGCACATCACCAGCACAAGCTGTCTTGGCACAGTATGCTTTACAAGAATGTCAGCAAACACAATTTTGCACTTGTGTCCATAGGCTTCTTGACCTGCAGAGCCTTTTTGTGGTCCATACAGATGGATTCATTGAGCTCGAATATTCATGCATTGCTTGTATAATATCTCTCAGTATTTTATATCAGCATTTTGTATCAGGCATTACACAAGTCCAGTGTCATCTGTTGTGCAGCCTAGGTGAGCCCTGGCAGTAATTAAAGTATTTTAAACCATCTGCTTAATTGCATAAAAAATACACTGATGAGCTTGCACTGTTTGAATGATCTTCAGGAAACTATTAGGCTAAAGCAATTCCCTCTTGCAATGTTTAACTAATTCACAATGTTTGTTCTGTGAATTGCAGCTGTCTTTACACCATTTGTTAGTCTTACTTGTAGCAGAGCCCTGCTTGCTGCTACTGAGCCAGAAGATTTCTCCTGTTCTTCTTCCCTCTGCTTTCTCATCTCTGCCTGTCAAGCTCTTCATTGAAGTAAAGACTTTGGGAGCAGTGAATGAGAGAAGCTGGGCAGTAAAATCCAGCCCTTTCCCTTGCCAGCCGTGCTTGGAGCCTTGACCCTGAGCGAGGAAGGATCCTTGTGCCAGCTGTTACCTGTGCACTCTGCTCTGTGCCAAACACCCACACTGCTGACTCAGGGCACCCCAGTCTCTTGTGCCAGGGAGAGCAGGGAGATGCTGGAGCAGCATAACCAAGCTGCACTTCCAGCTTCCTTGTCCAGCTCCTCAGCTGAGTGTCTGCTCGGCCCCGGCTGGGTCCTGCAGCAGAGCACGGGTACGTTCGCAGCAGTGCCATTAGGTGATGGAGGCACACTGCCAGGTGGCCCTCCCAGAGAAACAGGACAGCCTGCCAGGCCCAGGTGCCTCAGGAGCCATTCAGAGGGCGGTGGGTGAACAGGGACAGTGGTCTGGCATTGTCAGCTGGGGGACCTTCCCCTTTGGGCTGCTGTAGAAGCATGGCGTGGCATGGCATGGCACAGCACGGCATGGACAGCATGGCATGGCATCTGCACATCCCAACTCCTCCAAATTGGGGAGGCCCCAGCTGCCTGCAGCTCTGGGTTCTGCAGGCACAGGAGGCAGTGTTGGCCAGTCCTGCTGCATGCCTGGCTCCATCACCCCTCTGCCTCCCAGCCAGGAAAACCAGGAACACAGGAGAGAAGGCTACTGGAGATATAGATAAGAACTGCAGGCTAGCAGACCTGCTTCAGTTTTCATTAAAAGTCAATAAAGTAATCCTTTCATAACCATTGGAGTCAACCCATCATGAAGTTTGTTTGACTATTCCATCCCTGCTACACAGGCAAGAGTCAGTGGGTAGTTTGTCCCAGGATCAAGCCCCACCCTTTCTGTTCAGAAATTCCCTTTACTGTTTAATTAAACTGCCTGAATGTCTCCCAAAAGCCACGATGTAAGTATCTAATAGTCTGGATTACGAATATTAGGATAGTATGAGGTAATACCATTAGATTATCTCACCATAAACTGAAATAAATGTTTATACATTTTACTTGATATATATGCAAAAACGAAAATTTGCTGTTGGGTGTGGTATAATGTTTATGATTAAATGCTTTATTCATACTTGTATGTCAATCTATTAGTGTGCTGTTAATTCAAATGTTACTATGATGTATTCTATCGCCGTTAGCACATTTATCACAGGTAGATGTGAAACTTAGACAAAGGTGTACATTCTCATTAATGATGAGCAGCCTATTCATCTTACTAGAGTGTAATTAATGTTAGTTACAATACTTAATTTTTCACTGTTTGTCATGGTGCATATTTAGCATTTCTTCTGTCCTTTATCAATCTGCTCTCCTATCACATGAGCACATCAAAAAGATATATGTATCTGACCTGTTTTGATGCCTAATTTTTATACTTTTCCAAGACCTGGAATATTTTTAATCTTATCCTGTAGGCAGCACAGTTAGCTAAAAAAACAGACTGGAAAATGTTGTCCATTGCTTTGGGGTTTGGGTTAATTTCATTTGCAATAATAACATAAAAATCAGAGCGTGAAGCAAAGCAGGGCACAATATGAAGACACAGGTACTACTTGCTGTAGTGTTGTGCTGTGCTTGTGTGGGGTTGTAGTGGTGCCAATTGTTCTCCTGGCTTTTCAATTACATGGTTTTTGTACTCTAAGGCTGTTGGCGCTAGTTAAATACGTTGTGTGAGTAACACAGCTCCAAAACCAATAGAAGCATGGAGTATCTGAAAAGTGCACGTTATTCCATAAATGAGTGCTACAACAGCTCGTTGTTACACTTTAGGAGCATTGCTTTGTCAATAATGTTGTTAGCAGTACGGAGCCAAACCACAGTCCCGTGTGCAGTGGTGCAAGAGGGGAAGAAGTTACGGCTAATGTGTCACACAGCAGGTGGGAAACAAGTCCTGCAGAGGTGGGTAAAAGGGACTGAGCACTGAACACATTCTTGGATTTGCTCCCCAGCACGCCAGTAAATCCAGCTGAGCTGGAATCCTAGGATAAGTCCATACTTTTGTATTGGTCCCAGAAAAAATACAATCACCTTAGCTGAAACCTGGGCATCAAAGCATTTTTATTTCTTGATCATCTATAACTCCCATTAATCTGGATTGAAAGAGAACTGATCCTTCCATTAATTGTTGTTGAATGAAATTTCTTGGGAAAAATATTTGAGTTGGGTCAACTGAATGCATGAGGTGCAGAAGGGATTTGGGATGTATTTTCTCAAAATTTCAAGGAACTGTCTCTGAGAGAAAGCACACCAATTCTTATTTGTTAGTCTCTTCATTGATAGATATTACACTTCTAATACATTAGGAATTAGCTGGGTTTTTTTCTGTGAAATGACTTCTTTTGTAAACCACTGTTCATGCCAGGCATGAAGCTGATCAACTCTCCAACATAATGACATCCATCTTAAAATTTCATTCAAACTATCAAGAGCTTGCAGAAAAACAAATCTATTGTAAAACCCTTAAAATAATGCATTTGTATGCCTTGAATTAATTTCCTTTTGATGCACCACAATTGAAGTGTAAGGGAATCAAACACAGGTATTTAACATATTTCAGAATGAAAATTCAATTTGGACACAATTCCAAGTAGGTTTAATTGTAGTTTAGTAGCAAATTAAGAAGAAATACCCCAAGCTAGGTTTAGGCATTTTCAACAAAATGACAGTTGAAGGTGCTCCATAGTGATTGAAGTATAAAATAAACTGTAATGTGAACAGAACTGAGTAGGGTTTTTTCGCTTGCTACCAAAGTAATACTTTATAACAATGACTTATATTTTTATGACTGCACCAAAATCTTCTTACTAAAAAAAACCTCTTCCCTGGAATTTTCTATGGCAAAAAGACCAAAAAGTTTTTCATCTAGTAACAAAATTACTAAAATAATAAACTCTGACAGTCTCTTTCTCCCCACTTGTCCCCCAGCCCTGACTCATTTGAATAGAGGGAATTGCTAAAGCTGAAATGTCTTTTTTTAACAGATAAAGATTAAATACAAGGAAACAATGAATTTGCCTTTAACCTTCATAGCATTACAAAGCTAGGTATAACAAGAAGCTGTAAAACACACCAGAAAGATGAGCATTTCACTCCATTTTGATTTGACCATTTTGCTTTCAAAAGGAATTTATAAAAACACCCAGGAACAATGAACATTTGAACTCGAAATGGTCCAGGTTTATTTTTACTCCAAAAGAAGAAGTCTCAATAGAGATATTGATTTTCTAGCATTCATCCAATATTGCACAGAAAATGGACCTGACCTTGCAATCCCTAGTGGAGACATGGAAGCAGTCATTACAGTCATGGTTCCCATTGATTTTAGTGGGATTACTTGCATAAATAAGGGTTTTCAGGATGTGACCCAGTGTCCCATTAGCAGTAAGACCAAGCGTATGTGGATGTCAGTCCCACTCCATTCAGCAGGGTGCAGTTTACGTTCCTGTCCTGTATTCATCCTATGGTTTTATTCCTGCCTATTTGTTCTACATATTTTTTGTTTTCTGTCCCCGAGAGCCTCATCACTATGAGTTACCTCTGGTGAGCAGTACCAGTCCTCCTGCCTGCCTTAGTGGTTTTTTTCACTGTATCTTCAAATGTCATTTTGAGCTCAGAGTTGATGCTTGCACTTACAGATCTTTCTTACTTTGGTTCTGTTGTTTATGATGATTTAAAAAATACTTTGGACTAGGCACTACCTCTCACTGTATTTTTTTTTAATCTCTAGGACCAAATGAGAAAGAGACATTACTGTACTTTGCAAAGTAAACACGAAGTAGTGGAAAACTAAAAACCTCAAAGAGAGTGATTTTTTTTCTCTTAACCTTTGGAAGGTTTCTTGTGCCCCATGGCTGCTACAGGAACACTACTCCAGAACTTCGCTGCTCAGATGGATGGAGTCCTCTTAATTGTGACTTTAACCACAACATTTCATTCAAGTTTATTCTTGTGACAAGCTTGTCTTTTACCTCAAAAGATTCTTTTCCTTCTTTAGTATTTCCTCACTGATGTAGCTATGATACATCTTTTTGTTTCACTAATTGTGAACAAGGTGCAGGAGAGGTGTGCAAGAAACAGGATGACTACATGTTTGTACAGTGCCTTGCACAATTGCCCAGTCATGGTTCAGGGCTCCATAGGCTGACTTTGTTTCAGCAGTGAATAATAATGACCCTCCAGAACACACTGCATGCTTTATTCCAGATGGACACCATTAATTCCTTCAATTTTCATTGAGATGCAGAGCTTTAGAACAAGAATACTAGCAACTGATTATTTTTGTCAGTGGTATTTTCAAAGAAATGAAGAAATGAAATGTACAGTATATTTCAGTTTGCAATGATCATTCCACTGTTCCATTTGCAATGGAAATGAGCATATAACATATTCATGTGTACAGATAAGGAAAATGACAAACATTAACATCTCTTGCTCTATTCATTTATAATATTCAGTTTAAAAAAATCCTTCCATTCCATAGTTTTTAGTTTTGTTCCTGTAGCACGATGCACAACAAAAAAAGAGAGAGAATTAATGGATAAAATACATTTAATTACTTTCCAAACAAGTTTCCTGAAAATGGCTATCATCTAAATCACAAATTCTTTGCAAATGTATCTATTAAAAAGATATAATTCCATGCCTTTTTTTTTTTTAGATTTTTATATGTCTTTTAAATATACAGTCACTTATGAAATCAAATAAACCAGGAGTGTGTGTGTACGCACTTATATTTTTGTGGCCAAGCAGCCTTTGATGTGCGACTCAGCCTGTTTAAGCAGACTGCAGTGTTTGCCTTCTCAGTGTCAGTCCATTTCTGCACAATTTAATCTGCCACTAAAGAGAAGTTTTTTGTTCTTATGGATATAAAACAGTATGCCAAGGATAAATCAGTGCAGCTTGCCTTCCTTAAAATTTTAGGCACAACCTGAAAGTGCAGCACTTTCCTTTTCTCATCTCAATGGGATGCTAACCTAACAATCACAATTTTAGGACAGGGAAATTGTTTTGAGCAGAAATAAATTGTCCTGCCAGTATTGTTTCATGGGGTAACATTAAGGCACATTGGGCCTGGGGTTCACAGCTTATGATATCTGGTTTTGGAGGACTGGGGTGAAAGTAAGAACATGTAGAGTAAGAAGAAGAAGAATTAAATTCGAGTTCTAGATAGTTCAACTGAGTTGAAGCAGTTCAGCAATAGACATCCCAGAATCCTGCAAAGAGGCTTATTCTCCAGCTACCTGCCCTGGCACATCGCCATCTCCTGTCAGAGCTCCCGAGGAATTATTCTCTTTAAGCATGGATTCCCTTTCTTCCTCTTTTGTTGAGGTATCTAAAGATATTAGGCTTTCACTTATGGCTTGTATTTGCTGAACAAAACAGGAAAAAATATCTGTAGTTTTCTCTGCAGCTGCCAGGAAAGAGAAGTCCATTATTTGTAGCTCTAGGGGAGCAGCAGAGGAGGGGTCTTTTTGTCTGCTTTCCAAGGCCTGGAGTGGAGGCTATTGAGGTCTGGGAAGGGCAGGCTGCACCAGGGTTCCCCAGGAAGGCTCAGGCTGGGCAGGGATCTGCGTGTGACATTCGTACCTCAGCTGCTGTGAAAGAGTTCTCAGCTTCAGATCTCAGTGGAGACAAGATGAGCTGCCCCTCAGGAATACGGAGCCGAGGCTGGCCTGTCCACAGCCCTCCCGGCCCCGGCAGCACCTCAGGGCAGCTGCTGGCACCTGCAGAATGTATCCTGCAAATGTGGCCGCAGAGCAGCAGTGCCACAGGTATAAAATCCTTACGATCAGACGCTCCCCATTGTGACCCTGAACAAGTTAATCACATCGCTCCTCTTGAAGGTTCATACTGCCACGATATAATTTATGTGGGCCCTCAAAGATAGATGGAGACGTCAGCTATTGATCACAAGGAATTGCTGCCAGTCAGTCTTTTTGTTGGTTTCCATCCTTGTGATGTGTTTTAAAAAATATTGTATGATTCAAAATTATACCTGTAAAACCTACAAGTAGAAAATTACTGTGTGCATTTATCTTTAATAACAACCTTGCGAATATTTATAGTACTAGTAGAGTAGAATGTGTTATACTAGTTTATTTCCCAGTCTGTTTTAAATGATATTATTCATTAGTAGTTGTGAAGTGGTATGACATATTTTTTATGTTGCTTGTTTGTAACAAAGGTTCTTAATACCTTTTCATAATGAAAGGGGATAAATGCTAACATGGAATATGGGAAATTGTGCTTGCAAGAGCACAGTGTTGTCTTAGGGTATTAAATTAGCATTTGGTACTGCTCTGCTTTGTGTGCATTTCTAGCAAATGTTTCAGCTACAAATCACTATAATACACCTGTATTCTGGTTCTTCAATTCATATAGCATTTAAATCCTGCCAATACTGTGTCTTATAAATATAAATATGCAATTTAATTTAATTCAAGCATGCAACACATAATTTTTTCTTCTAATTAAAATATGATATTGCAATACGGGAGCTGCCTGGGGCAAACAGGACGCATCAGATTGCCAAGCCAAAGGGAATTCTGAGGCAGCTCTGGGGGCTGGCAGGGGAAGGGGCCAACGCGCGGAGCGCTCGGCGCAGGCACCGGCGCTGCCCGCCTGGAGGCCGCGGGGCCCGCGGGCCCTCAGGCGCGGCCTGGGCGGGCCGGGCCCGCGCTGCCCCTGCCCCTCGCTGCCCAGTGCTGCCCCTCGGTGTCCCTCCGTGCCCCAGCGCTGCCCCTCGCTGCCCAGTGCTGCCCCTCGGTGTCCCTCCGTGCCCCAGCGCTGCCCCTGCCCCTCAGTGTCCCTCGCTGCCCCGGCGGGCACAGCCCCGGCGCTGCCCTGCCCGCCCTGGGCCAGCTGGCCGAGGCGGCAGGGCCGGGGCAGCGCCGGAGTTGGCTGATGTGCAGCAGAACTCAGATCGTTCTGGGCAGGAGGAACTGCCCCACGGCAGCAACTGGAGGGATTCCTATAACGCTCCCTCAGAATCGAGCAAAACAACACGAGCAGACCTTCTGCATAATGACTCGAAAACTGTTAATGGCCATCTTTAGTAACATAGCAACAGCCAAACCCTTGAAAAGAGGAAGTTTTCATTGAGAAAGCGTTTCATTTTAAACATTGAAATTTGGTATAATGTAGTGTCTGAAATAAGTTTTGAAAGGAAGCTGATGATTAAGAAGAAATGCAGTGGGCATTTAATAAATGGAGGAGCCGCAAGATAATTAACTGGCATGCATAAAGATTCATGCTTTATACCAAAATTTTAATTTTGCACATAAATGTGCCTGATGTAGGCAGCATTTAATCACCTAGCTGACAGGAGTAACTACTTTCATTTAACCTTGACTGAAGATCATGAATTCTAACAGGTTTAATTGGATACATCATTTAACAGAATGAACAGAGCAAATTTTTCTCAATTCATAGGTTCTGATTGACATGCACCAGCAATAAGGCGTTGCACAATTAAAGCTGATCTGTATTCCTGGCCTGGGCAGCAATTGCCATAGTGATGTGACACTGTTTGATCACTGTGGCACTGAAACTATACTGAATTTCCCCTTGTTTTGAAAAGGGCAATGCTTTAAAAAAAAAGAGAGAGAGAGAAAGATAAAGAGATTTTGGCACTTTTTTTTTTTTTTACATTAATCACATTTATATGCACAAACTGTAAGGGAAGGAACTTGTCTTGTTATCAGTAACTCAGAGGAAAGAAGGAAAAATGGTATATTCTTTTATCCATTTAGCACATTATTTACAGAAAGTCAAAAATGTGGATAGTCAAATGAATTGTAACACATTAAGGGCCTGATTTTTCTGGGCTTCCATTTGAATAAGAAGTCATGCTGTGCATCTCCCCTATTCACCTGCAGTTTGGCCTCTCTGTCCTTGCCCAAATCAGTTCCACATCACAGACATCTTGCCAGCTGAGTCAAGGTACTGAGAAAGGGTATTGCAAACGAAGTAGAAACGGATGAGAGGCAAGATGTGGTACCCAACAGTAAGCTGCTACATACTTTTCCTGGCACACACAGTGTTTCATACGATAAAACCTTAAAAAAAATACATGGAGGAGTTGGCAACTTCCAGTTCTCCATATGGCTCCTGCCAGCACTTTCACTGCCTCTGGCACCTTTCACAAGTTCTGGGTTTGACCTTCATGAACTGGAATTGTTCTTCTCTTGTTCCACCATAAACATATATATACATATTCACACACACAGAGACACATATATATACACAAATGTGTTCTTTTATGTCTCTTTTACTTTAATTTTTGCTTCCAATACTTCCATTCAATTTTTTCTTTTAGAGGAAGGTTTGCCAAACACTAAATGGTCTGAGGGCAGAGAAGCGCACAATGTGTTTCAGCCTGGCTCAGTAGAGCCAAAACTGCAGTAAAAAATCCATCCTAATTCCTGAACGACCTCTGAAAAATCTTCAAGCAAGTTCTGCTCCCCACCATGAGCATTGCAGCATCCATGCTCAGAACAGCAGGTAGCTTTTCCACTTTTTTTCTCTCTGCATTCCCTTAGCTTCAGTGCCTAAGTGCTGGTCCTTGATCTCACCTGAAGACAGACCTATTGCTATCCATCTGACAACCTTAATTTCTGTTTAGGCAATGTATATACATATCAAGCAACAAGATTTGTAGGAGTGCATTGCAGTGGAAGACAGAAATCTTGAGGAAAGCTGGAATCCTTTGAGCCTGATTGGCTCAAAGACATGAACTTTAGAGTCAGGACAACTAGATGTATCAGAAAAAGACTTTTTTTTGGTCATTTTAGAATCCTCTAAAATTCAATTACTGGTAATATCTTCCTCTGTCAGAGGTATTTCCCACATGATTCATTATAATACTGGCAAGGTATTTGTCAGTAGAATTCATCACTCACTAACATTTTTAAGTTTCAGGTAAATGATGGGATCACATCCCCAACCTCTGCAGCCTCATAATGTGCCTTGGAACCACAGCAGGTGCTTTTCTTCATGCATGGTGAGTTCTCAGTCGGTGCCTGGGTCGTCCCTGTGCAGGAAGGAGAGGCAGGGTTCAGTCAGCGTGGCCTGGCCAGCAGGACACATTTCTAGCACAGGTTCTGCCCGTGCTCCCCTCATGCAGCAGCAGGGCTAACCTGTCCCCACTCTGCCCACTCCTGAGCCCCTCTGGGCTGCGTGGCTGCTGCTAAACTGCTGGGGCCCTCTTTATAGGGCGTCTTTGGGCCCCATTTAGAAATGCTTGTGCTGTAATTTACTCTACATTTCTCCAAGCCTTCCCAATATAACAGACATCTGTCCCATCACACAGCTCCCTTTAATGTCCTGTTATACACACAGGTTCCATCTCATGGTGTCCTCAAGGCAGGCAGACGTGAGGCACCCATTCAGCATTTCTCTAGGGAGATTCCTGGGGTGCCCCTTGGCCTTCCCCGAGGTGCACTGAGCTTGTCAGCAGCAGAGCTGGGATAAAGTACAGCCCTCTGCCAGGAGCAGTGCTCAGCTCTGGCTTTCCCTCGGGAATACAATGGAATTCAGTAGAGCTGCATGGACACGTATTTGCCAGGCTGAAGGGAATACAAATTTGCTGCTGGAGAGAATCGTTTCTCTGGCTGCCCAGATGGCCCCAGCCCCAGCCACTGGCTCTGTTCATGGGCACCCAGTGACACCAGTTCAGGAGTGCCTTGCTCTGCTGGGGCCCTACAGCACCCTTCTGACCTCTCCTTTATCAGCTCCCCAGCCAGTTCATCCTCTGCACTCAGAGTCATTTGGGTGCTCTGCCCGGGACTCTCTGCAGTTGCACGTCGTTCTTGCCTTGTCTCCATGTTCAGCCATCCATGCTGAATTATCTTCCACTCCTCCCTCTGGGAATAACCAAGGCTTTGACCTAGTGGGATTGTTTGTGTGCTCAAATGTTTTGATGTACCAGACACTGAGCTGCTTGCTCCCAAATCTAAGGTGGCTGGGGATTTCAGGCTGTTTTCAGAAACACTGTGTGCACTGGGAAGCATAATCGAACTGAAAAAGGCAGCAAAGGGCGCTGACTTGTGCATTTTCAAGTATTTTGTCTATCATCTTTAAACCCTTCTGTTTTCTTTAGTTGCAAACAGCTGTCTTTTCAAGTTTGGGATGTGCTGTAGAAGATATAAGCTGTAATAAGAAATATATTTAGATTCATTTCAGAATCCTTGGGGAGAAGGGGATATTCCTTTTTTACTGATATAAGATCAAGTCTGTTATTTCATTTTGAAGGCTGTTCTGAACAACTGGGGGAAATCAGAAGACGGGCCCCACTTTTCCCCAGGTTTTCCTGAATCCACCTTTGGACCACAACCTAAAGAAAATTCTGAGCACAGTTAAATGTTTACAGCTTTCTTGCACTGTGTAATTTAACTTTCAGCAATATAAAATGGGATAGCAGAAATATTTTTATGTGTTCTTACAATGTCCGAAGTTGTTTGTTACTGTTTTTATTTGAAGGAACTAGACACAATCCTGGCTGCCTTAACCACTGCTTTTGAGAGAGCTACAGCTGAGAAAATCCGCTGCCAGGAAGAAGTGAATAGAACTAACAAGGCTATTGAGCTGGCCAACAGATTAGTGAAAGGTCTGAGGTGAGGTCCTACAGGGCAGGCTAATGAAGCAGCCTACAGAAAGCACTTCTTTGTTATACACTACTGATCTGGCAATAACAGAGGCACTTAGCAAAGAACCTGATGAGCTGAAAAAATTATGTCATTATCATTCATTTTTTTCATAATAGAAACATGGTTTTGACCTTTGCATTTTCTTACATTTTTGCTTCATTGGGGTATATCTTAACTGTAAGATTACCTGGTAACTAACCTGTCCACCAGCTAAGGGAAGTAGTCAATTGTGGGTATTGACAATGAAGGCAATTTATTAAAATGTGATGACTATATTTGTAACAATTAAACAACACTAATGATTCTGTCCAGGATTGGGATACATAGAATCTAATATAATTTGCACTACTTAGTTAAGCAATATGATAATTCTCTAATTATCTTTCTGAGATTTGCAATTGGTATTTCAGGAGAGAATAAATAACGGCAAAGCCATGAATTATCAAAAGTCCATATTGTCTGTTGATCCAGTCTGGCTCAAGGGAATCCATACTCACTGATGGATTTTTTCATTTATCCTTCATCTACTGATGAGACTGCTTTTTATACACACACACACACACACACACACACACACACATACACTTTTTACAGATACTTTATTGCAACATTCATTTAGGAAATCTCACAGGGTGGCTCACTGCCATTACAGTTTTTGTCCTCTTCTACCCAATACTTTCAAGCTGAGTTTGATAACCAAACACACAGTAAACAGCAAAAATAGAAGATCCATTTGTTATTGAGCAAAATTACATGGCTGAGTGTAGCTAGTGGAACTTAAAATATAAAACAGGGTTTAAGAGTTATTTCCTGAATCAATAGAAAGGATTTATTGACTAAAGGGGAGGGAGGGCAGTGCAGAAGACCCATTGTTTCTGTTTAAAGAAGCAAGATGAATGCATTTAAAATGTTAACGTCCTGGCTGAAAGTGTAATGTATTTTAGTGATTAATAATGCCTGTAAAACTAAACCATGTACCTAATACAGAATAATAAAATAAATAACATAGCAGACCTCTTTAAAGTGTGACAATAAATGATTGTTCTAATATTTTCTTCCACCTAACATATCATATTGTTTGGTTCTCCCATGTGCCTCCTGCTGGGCCTGACAAGTGCTGGAATAGCATACACAGAGAGATGAAAGGCAAAGTGTGGGTATGCTGGGGGGGGAGGCATAATGAAAAATAATCTAAAGGAGGAAACAGACATGAAAGGAGAGAAGGAAAGTTGAGCCATGTGCTAGATGAAGACAGTAAAATGAGTTTTAATGGAAAGTCCTTCAGCTAGTACCTCCCAAAGCACCAGCCCCATGAAGAAGGTGGCCAGCTCGACAGATTGGTGATGGGAAATAGAACTCATTCCTGTTGTTAGCTGCACCACACTTGGTCAAAGGCAGTAATAACCATATGACAGCTATTTAGTGACTTATAGGAAAAAATCCATTTTTATCTACTCTGTGGTAAACAATAGGTCACTGTTTACTATTAGTAAACAGTGTAATACTGACACTGCTGTACTGTCAGTCCTGGCTGTTTCTTTGCCTTATTTTTTGCTGAGAGGACACTCTCTTATTTCTCTAGTTGTATTGTTGTGAGGAGAATTTCTCAAGAAATATAAAATTATTCAGAGCATTTTTTATAATAAGCAAACATGTAAACATTCCTTTATTAACTGGTCTTTATAAATCCACCTTCACCATGACAATAATAGCAAGTAACCAAATATGTGAGTTTTCTTCTAATTCTTAGGGAAAGTGTTGACCAAACAGCAGAAATGCTGATGGTGTCTAGCCAGGATCCCAGGGAAAAGCTTACACCAAGTGTCACATCAAATCTTTTATTGACTTTATGGCATAAAAGATCCTGCCCAGAAGTAATTTTTTTTTCTACCTTCTTCTCTGAGCCCTGGCATGCAAAGACTGTTCTGGGGTGGTTGCATGAGTAGCTGTTACTCTGTACCAAGGAATTCTTTGCTTCTGACAGGTGCCAATTATGCTGTGGACATCTGCCCTGAAGGCATTGAATCAAGCTGACAACTCATTTTATATCAATCAAACAGCAACCATTTTCAATAATTTCCCATCCAGCTGGGACTGAATTTGCACAAGTGATCTATGTATTAGAGACATTACCAATCCACAGAGACATTCAGAACCATGATTATGTTCTGTTTTCCCACAGAAACTCTTGCATCTGCACGAGAAAGCAACAACTTCTTCCACTATGCAGGAGGATGCTGACAACTCAATTTTGGTCACTTGCTGCCAAGCTCAACTTGCAACAGTCAACTCACGTCAGACTGGAGGAGGTTTTTATGCCCAGGCTTGCCATTTGCAATTCCTGTCTGTTGATCCTCTAACAATGTGGGTCTGTGAATCTGCAAGGTAATACTTTAGTATTCACTGCTGTTTAGCCACTGTAATGGACATTATTTTAACAAACACATAGTAAATGAGTGGGAGTTTTAATCCTGTTTTCTGAGTAGAAAAGAAGACCTGGACTTATCACCAAGGCATTATTAGGAACAAGACAAAATATGATGCAGAAATGTTCCAGATGGTAACATTTCTTCACTGTAATAGTTTTTTTTCAAAGTGGTACTGGCATGAGCCCAAATCTCATTCTGCTTTGCACAGATAATACCTTCTTCACAGATATATATTTTTAAAATACAGGGGTGATCACAAAAATGCCTGGCACAGATTCCATTCCCTTTTTGACCCCTTAAACCATGATGTTGCTTATGCAAATTCCTTCAAATACTTTATTTAATAGAACAGTACATTTGGAGGCAAATAATTAGTAAAATGTTCTTCCGGAAAGGACCAAAACATTCCCTTTGCTAGTGTTTGAAGTACCTTTTGCTATCTGACTGGAGCTAGAGACAACTAACCCACAGACCTTGGGAATGTGGTTAGCAAGCTAGAACAGTAGGCAGGCTCACCTTCTCCTTGTATCCTCTCAAGTGCTGTGCCTGCTGTTTGCATAAGGGGACCAGCTTTTATTATTCTACTCTGTCCCTGCCACTGTGCACTAGGGCAGCACAAAGCAAGATTTAGTGCTTGGATATGGTATTTGCTTGACAGCAATTGTTATAGTTAAGGCTGCACTGAGACTTCTGTCTTAACCTGCTGTTCTCCCATGCTCAGAATATTCTTCTTTTAAAAAAAATCCCTTTCATCTGAAATTTTTCATGCTTGTTATCAGCTGAAATATAATTTTTTTTGGCAAGCCTGAATAAAATTCATTCATTCATATTTGAATTATGCAAGGAAGTGGGTGTGAGGAGAAAGGTCTCTTTTTTGCACATTCATAATTCACAAAAAAAGCTGCATATTACAAGCTGAAACTTTCCAGGTGGCTAGTTTTGACTGAAGGGTAGTCTTCATGCTAATTACAAAGAGAGAATGACTGAAAGAAAAATGAAAGAGAAAAATTAAAAATGACACATATTGTGATTAACTCATTTGTTTTGTAGGTGTGTCATACAAAAATTACATTGTGAGCCACTTAGAGCAAGTTTAAAGTAACAATTTCATTTAAGTTAAGATGAACTACCATAATTACATAATATCAATGTTTTGTGCTGCAATTTCACTAAGAATCTCCCTACAGAAGCTGCAGAAGCTTTTACTTATGCAAATGTGGAAGCTCACAGTGAAATCAGTGCAGAATCTTATGAATCATTAACTTTGGCCAGAAAGCCAGTCTGGGGAAGGGGGGAATGGCGTGCAGTGGCAGCAACTGTTCCTATGCTCTGGGTCTCCCTGAACTCTGGACTGCTGAGGAAAATAACTTGGGCTTTTTGCAGTTTCTTCCAAGTTAATACACTGACTGTTAGGGACAGCAAACCACTGAAGCTTTGTTATTGTCTTTTCCTTGCTATATTCCCATATACTTTTGGACATAACAAGCAGCACGTAATCTGACCAGCACTGTGTGACTGACCCTCCATGGTAACAAAGGATTGCTTCAGCAGAAGGGACCTGGGCAGTAGAAGCTGGGAGTGTTAGAACAGTTTCCCTTAACCCATGGAAAAATGTACTGTGATATGCAGCTCCATGTTCTCATAAAACACCTGGAGATAAAATACAAGCATAAATAAAGCAATATAGCTGTAACTTTAAACATCTGAAAGAATAACTGGCAATGGTTTGCATTGTACTTGCTGACTTTGCTCCACACAGAGCAAAGATGAGTTCAGAACTTCCCCACTACTAAGTTCCCAGTAACCTACTGGAGGCCAAAGAAGGACTGTTGGATTCAGTGCAGGAATCCTCATCTTTTTTTTATCTCTTGAATTTTGGGTGAAGTGAGGATAAATAAATTTTTCCCAGTGACACTGCTTTTTGCCAAAAAGAAAAATGAATGAATTCTAAGACATACCAGCTTCTCTAAGTAGAAATTTAAAATTTAACCTTTATTATTCCAGATCCCTATCACAGGAACAAAAGGTCTCAATCCAGTCACTAAGTGGGTGGATGCTACAACAATTGCTAAATAGAAAAGTGAAAGCAGTGCCTGGCAAAAATATGGCCACATAAAAAGTCCTTGGTCTTACATTTACAGTCATCATTGGCATAAGATCAAACCTCAGCACTGGGGAAAAACTGGATAAGAGTCACAACTGTTTCAATATATAAATTATCTATTTTAATAAAAAAGGGACCAGTGCTAGTGAGAGTAAAACTGATGCAGAGCTATGAAGGAAACATGGCAACTCTCCTTCTTCTGAATGCCTGATATTGCCCAAGGTGTTAATGCCCCAGTAACCATAACAACTCTGCTCAAGCCCTTTCCTGCTTTCCATTCATCACAGTATAATGAATGGGATACCATATACTGGCATCGTATCTCTTGTTTTTCACCAGCCCTGTACTGGGATGACTCTATAGCTGTGTGTCATACTGCAGGTATTTCTTGCTGGTGGTCCTGTTCTGGCAGAAACTTGGAAGAATTTATTCATCTTGTACTTAACCCAGTACTTGCAAGTTATTTTCAGAGTATTTTTAATAGTCTGTTATTTTCTTCATCAGGTCTCTCTCTGATTATGTTCTACAAGTATTCAAAGTAGCTTCCTCTGAAAACTCTTCCTGCACCTATATCATAGTTACATTAACTCACAAGGATTGCAGTGCCCAAAACACGTTGACTCCAGCTGGATTTTTACTTGTCTATTTTTCTTATCTTATTTACACCCTTGCATGAACTACAGTTCAATGACTGTAATTTGAGCACTCCTTTCTATCTAGCTGAACAATCTTCCCCAACACACCACCATCCTGATGTGTAATCACTCAGGAGACATAATCATTCACTTAGAACTAAAATAATTCTCCCACCGTTTGCTCCTTGCCTCCATTCTGCCCTTTTTCTCTGATTTATTGCACTATATTCCTTATGGAAATATTTTGACATCCATCCCCTCTATTCAAGTCTTATACCCACCCTTGGAGGGAGTGCTTTGAACAGAGGAAGGCCAGGATGAGTGTGTATCTCATATACTCACCCTTTTATTCCAGTGTCATTTCCCCCACCTCCTCATTATATTCTTGAGTCCTTCCCCTCCTTCTAGTTTAGCTGTACCTACTATCTTTCCTAGAGCTGAGTGCTCCCTTCCCTCCCCTGCCCCTCTAGTAAATGTCAGAAAATATTTCCTCACAGCCTCTGCTACTCAGGATTGTGTCTGAATACAGGGATCCTGAACCCCAGCCTTGTCTAAGCTCTTGACCCAAAAAAGGTTGCCACAGGACAGCACTTACCTACAGTGCAGGCTGGAGAGAAAGTGCTGTTAAAGCACCGAATTCCTCCAGCTCCGAGATCTGCAGCTTATTTAGACTGCAAGAAAGAATTTAGTGAGCCAGAGCACTGAATTTGTTACTCATTAAGCTTAGTCAAAATTACTGTGAAATTCCTTAATTAAACAGCTCAAGCTGAGAAGCAAAATGCTTTCTAATCCAGCCACCACAGTGCCCCACTCAGTCCTGTACCTTTGCCTCTTCTGTCTTGCTGCCCTCATGTTGTCATGTTACCTCACGTGCTGCCTGTTGGTTTTGCTTGCTAGAGTGTCCCCTGACCCCCCCTCCACTGCACCGACAAGCAGAAAGCTCTTAATGCCAAGTATTGACCTAGTGGTGTGCACCAGCCCAGACTGGAAGTGCATCTTGAATTTCTTGCTCTCCCGGGAGCATTTGATTACAGGAGGATTTTCATGGTGTGTTGAGATTCAGAACGTGGTGCTATTCAGTAGCTGCTGGTGGCAGCTCTGAGCTGGAACACACTGGGGCTCCACTCCCTCTGTGATGATAAACTGAGTCCTGGGACAAGGAATTTGGCACGATTTTCCCCAGTGTGCAGAAGAGCACAAACAAGGCCATGCTCACACTTGCTGCCAGGCTGCTGTTCCTGCACTTGGAGACACAGGTTTCACCAGATTTTCAGTGATTCTCCACAGAAGGCTTCCACACCAGCTCTCGAATGTGTCTCTTACAGCTAAAGAACTTGAATCAGCTTCACTGTTATTTGAGATGTGTGAGGTCAGTTTGGAAACATTTGGAAACTGAGGACATTTTGTGAGAGTCTGCACACCTGCACAGGGCCCCAGACCAGTACCTGCAAATGCAGGAGACCTCACAGCACAGAGTGCCTTTTACAGGCCTCAGCAGGCTCAGCCTAACTCACACACACACACATGTGCTCCTCAGAGTGCTCACAGGAATACACAATCTAAATTAATTTCTGCTATTATAAATCTTGAAAAACTTCTCTATAGCCCAAGAGATGGCTCTGGAGTCACAACTCAGATGTGTACAGTTTTAAAGAATACAGTCTATAATTTTTTTCTTTCTTCTCTTCCTAGTGACTGAAGTTTTAATTAATAAAAACTGTGCTCACAATGAAATAGGCAAACAGAATATTTTAAACAGAGGTATGTATTTCCTTTATTTCCTATGGTTTGATTTATGGATTTGAAAACTTACCACTTCATCCAGAACTCATAAAGAAGAAAAATTACTTTAAAATTGACAGTGCGTTAGGATGAATTATGGATACTTTTTCTGGCTTCTGACGGATATTTGCTTCAGGATATTCTTCTGGCTGAGAAGCTGTAAACAAGACACAGTAGCAAAAATACAAGCAAAGAAAAACAACTAAAATAATTAGATCAGCTATAGTATTAAATCATTTTGATGCTGAATTTGGCTCCTCTGAGTCTAAACCAAACCAACTGTATTTATTTCATAATCTTTATTTTTCAATTTATTTATCCATGGTAAATATATCCATGTGTATGTGTTTTCCCTCCAAGAATCACTGTGTCTCCATCATGAGGAAAATAAAATAAAACTTCTTAAATTACCACAAAACTCTTCAATTTATTTAAAGTAAAGTCTGCAAGAGGGGTATTCTAGAGCTCCATTCCACATATCATCTAAACGAAGCTTTCCCTGGCACATTTTTCCACAACTCCTTATGCTGCTAACTTGTTGAAAATTGTGCCGCTGCTTATATTATTAACTGGAGCCCAGGACTACAAGGAGCTGTTGAAGCACTCACCCAAGAGACCAGCCAGAATACAGGCACTGCAGTGGAAGGATGCTCAGACACTCATTTCCAGCTTGGAGTGGCCACAGCTGACTGCAGTTACATCTGGCCATGGAATGTACACCTCTCTGTGAGAAAGTTGTGGATACTGAAAAGTTAATGAAGGTATTTTCCAGCTCTGTAGGATGTATGCTGTTCCTTTCTGCTGTGCTGATGCACGACTGTGTATCTTGTGCAAGCAGTCACTGGACACACAAACCAGGAAGTGGATATTCAAAGTCACTGTATTATTAAATGAGGATCATATCTATTTTAATTAAGAGATAAATATACCCTTTCAAGTAAGCAAATGTCATCAGGGGATATCAGTTATACTTGCATATCTTTCCAGTCATCAGAGTGCTTTAAAACCCTCCTCATTTATGGACAGTATGTTCTTTGAAATAGGAAAACAAGGTTTTTTCAGGTGATGCATGAAGCAAGGGTTCAAACAACTTGACTGAAGAGTATCAGCAAGTAAACTAAAAATGTATCCTATCAATAAAATCCTTATGGGAATATGTCATAAGGGTGGTGTTTTTGCAGTTGGGTATAGGATTCAGGGGGCCCCCAACGAGGGGAGAAGAATGACGCATCTGATGGATATCCATGGATATCAGAAGGCTAATTAATTACTTTTTTATACTATATTATTCTTTATTATATTACATTACATCTAAACTGAATCTGTCAAGCACTGAACTCTGCACACAACTGCACTTCACTCGTGACTGTCAACCCGACACACACACACACACACACACACACACACACTTGGCCTTGATAGGCCAAGGAAACAAAACACCATCACTTTGGGTAAACAGTCTCCATGTTGCATTCTACTTTTGCACAAACACAGGCACAGCAAACGAGATAAGAATTGTCCTTCCCTTCCTTGAGGTTCAGAGAATGTGAATCTCAGAAATATTCTTGGGAAGAATCGTGCCTTGCTTTTCTCTGTGAAGAGAAATGTGGCGACAGTTGGATTGCAGGAATTTAATGGGCAAGGAGTTGAAAACTATGACCAAGACAGCTGGCTCTTGTAGCTTTATGCTTGCTTTGCAGTCTGCATAAAAAATTTGGAAATTATCTTGGAGCTTCACATAGTTATCAGTTGTGAGGTGTCCTAATGACCGCAAGTAAGATGTTTCCAAGAAACAAGTTGATGATGATCCAGGTGCTCATAGCATGCGTTTGCCTTCTCATGGGATTATCATCGTATAGTCTAAATTTAGGCGACCTCAGACATTACAAAAATCAGTGTTTGCATTGCAATTATAAAATTTCTTACTTCTAAAATCTAAAGATCGTAGAACAACTATTTCAGAGCGTAGACAATAGAATATTTAGAAGAAGGAAGTAAATATTTTGTTAAAATTATTTTTTGGGAAAAGCCTTCAAGGGTTTTGAAAAAGGCACAGTCCTTCTTTTTGACCATGTGGAGCTTAAAGGGTCATCGACCAAGTTCTACCATCGCTACATTTGGACGATAAACTGTTGGGACCTCACAAAATCCCAGGCAAGGAGATTCCCCTTACTTTGGAATCTGTAGATTTTAGACATATTTTTCCACAGCACTTTGTGATATCATGTGTCACAGTACTTTGTGCCACCACTTCACTTACATGGGTGAAGACTGGCAGCAATCTGACTGCTCACTTTGAACTGAACAACCACATGAGATGCTGACACAGAAAATCACCCTTTGATTTCTCAAGAGTTAAATTGCATCTTCAAACCATGTCAAGTTCCATTTGGAGTAAGCTATGGTGTCTTTCTAGTGCATTTCTGCCACTGGTTATTCTTTCTCTTTTTGTTTCTTCAGATAAGAAATGTCTGCATCCTAACTGCTAATGAAAGAAGAGCATAATTCTGAAATGCTTAGTCACTTTTATTCTTTTTTTTACTGATGCTGGGAAGAAGTGACAGAATGCTATAGTTAACATGATTCAAAAGACAAGGGGGAGGAGAAGGTGGAGAAGGATTATATAAAATATATTTATATTGCTTCTACAACTGAATTGTTTTCAGTATAGTGTCACGCTCTCAGTGTGGGGGAATTCTGCATGTGTCATGATTCTACAGATGTTCCTGCACACTACATGCAGCTGCACTATTTGTCATGGGCAAATTTAATAGCAAGATGCTTGTCTTGTGTTCCCTCTAATCTTAGTTCACAAAAACATGGAGGGGAAAAAACCCACTACCTGATAGCTTGCTTGCTTCCTTCTTTATATAGTCTTTTAAAACACTTTAAAACAAATATTAGGAACACCCATCTTTTTTTTTTTTAATTCTGTAACACCTGCAATTACAGCTCTATTACCTTTGCTAGAATGATCTTGTTCTTTCTAATGTTTATAATGCTAATTAAGTAATTTTAAGTACTTGAAGAGGTCATATTTCTAACAGTGGGGGTTCTTCAAGAGCTTGATCCTTCAAAAGGGAGAATAATTTCTGCTAAGTCCTGAGTATGCTCTGTTCTCTGTGACTTGCAGGTGAAACTCAGAAGCACTCCATAAAGCAGCACAGCAGAGCCAAGTGCTGTCAGAAATTTTACGGAGTCAAACTCAGAGGAACTTTCCTACTCTTACCATTTTAAAATCCTGGATCCTCTCCCCTAAGTATTCTCTGTCCTGAACTTTGTTGGTCAGTGGGCAGTGTGTTAGAAGGAACCATACCCTTGGGTTCCAGCTTCTTGCAGAGGTATCTAGGAAGCAGAATAAAATTCTGCAAATAGAGAAGAAAAAAAGAAATAAAGTGATGGGGGAGATGGACGGGGGGGTGTGCTTTCACTTGGACAGCCTATAACATGCTGAAACATGGGTTGTCTAGTTAGTGGCAAGGGATGTAACTGAAGAACTGGCAGTGCACGGAGAAATTTGGACTTCAGAGAACAAAACTGACAGGTGAAATAGAAGCACATCTGTTGTGATAAGGCACGAAATGATGACACAGACACTGCTGCTCTTGAGGGATCCAATTACACTAAACAGGACAAAACTCAAAAAGAAGGTACAGCTTACAGAAGGTGTTAGGAGTGTTACACTACCAGTAAGTGTATGAACAAAAACCAGATGTTATAAATGAAAAATTCAAATTTAGTTACTGCATCTCCTACAGTACATTAACCTACTCCAGTGGAGGCTAGAGCAGGAAGCTTGTGAAGGAGAGGCTGAGGGCACTGTGGTTCTTCAGCCTTGAAAAGGCCAAGAGGGCAGGGGGAATCTACTGCTGTCTGGAAATATTTCACAAGAGGCTACAAAGAAGACAGAGACAGGTTTTTCTTAGATGTGCACACAGACAGAAAAGAGGCAAACTGCAGAAGTCAGATCAAGAGAAATTCTGACCAGGGATAAATGGTTTAATTTACCATTTATCATTTACCATGGTAAATGCAAAATCATTTACCATGAGGGTGGTGAAACATTGGCAGAGGATCCCTGGAAGGCTGTGACTCCCTCACCTCCAGATGACAAGGTCTGTATGTCCTCTTCTGGAGAGTAATCACATTTAATAGATCACCTAGATATTAATATCTACTCTTGTAACATTAAAATTATATATATTTACAAGTACAGCTGAAACTCTGTGTTCTTTTAAAACATAAAAGAAAAGATGGACCCACAGGTTATTTTTTCTTATCACTGAAAAATCACATTTTCAAAATAAATGTACCATTTATGTACAATTGTATGGGAGGTACTTTAAAGCGTCTTAAATTTTGTACATGGTAAAAACTGCATATATGTAAAATACACAGTCATGTATCAAATTGATGGAAAAGTTCTTGTTTGTAGGAAGCTGATCAGATAATTTTGGAAATGTGTAACAAGTGCTTCAGTTATTAAAGGTGCGCATCTGAAAGCACAGTATGCCAAAGAAAATGGAATATTTAGTCTTTTCAGAAGAATGCTGACAAATAACATTGAAATATTTACTAGAGATGTGAAGATATTAGTTTCCAGTCTTCAGATGATTACTTAGCTCAAAAGGTAAATAGGTGTGACTATGACATCTCTAATTCTGTTTCTAATCAATCTCAAATCATAGATATGAGATCTAGTTGTGTTTGTGTAGAGACCCAACTTCAGAAATTGTTGTGAACTACCTCAGGTAAAACCTGGCTGCTAGTGCCTGCCTGTGTGTCTGTATGTCTGATGTATCTTAGGTTCAAGCATGTTTCTTAATTAGCCTATACCTTTATCAGGTTACACTATGGTCTCCTGCAGCTAAAAGAATTTTTAACTTAGCACTACAAACTATAGCTCTCAGTTTAATAATCACAGCATTCCTGCTGATTGGGAAAATTATATTGGCAATGAAAATCAAATACTTTTTGTTAGCTGGCCTCCTGTTGGCAATGAAGAATTACAAGTCAATCAGAGTTTGAATTACTCTAATTCAAGAGAAGTTAGGAAAGTGTGAATGTTTCCAAGATTTGCTGTTCAGTCATGACTCTGCAGTCATAGCAAGGCTTGCAAATCCTTGCTCTGCATTTCACAGACTATTCAAAGTGACTTTATAGCCCAATAAATGTGATTTTGCCATTATTGGTAAAAAGCAACAGGGTTTGTATCGAGGTGACAGTGTAGGGACTCAGCAATGCCCTGGCTTTTTCTGGGCCTCGATAGATTTTAACTTGGTTTAGCTGTGATAGCAATTGTCCAGCTGTCAAGAGGCACTCTTGACTAGATTTGTTTTAGTTTAACTCTAGTTTAGGATAATAACAAATAGTTATTCATTGTGAACTGAACTGCCTACAATTCTAGAGTCAGCTGTGGGGAAGAGTGCAGATATATTTGACACAAATCAGCCATTTAATCATAGATTATAGCGTTAAGAAAACATATACAACTAAATCCGAGCAGATACCAGGCTCAGAAGAAAGACATTCTTCTCCCTTGAGTATCACATGAATCCTGGTAATAATTCATCATAACACTCCCCCATTTCTTTTGAGGAATACCAATATTAAGACCCAAAGGAGAACTGGGGGAGTAAATGCAACACCAGAGAAGAGGGAATTTTTAGTGTAGCAAGTCTAACTCTATTTTTAATGAGGTCTTCCTATACTCATTAAGTAATTTTGACTATTAGACTGTTTAAAACATTAACTGGACTAACAAATTTTTAGATTAATTTGTATTCTTCTGCCAGTACATTTTTGCCAAACAGAAGACATAGAGTGTAATAGCACATCATAACATGACCAACATCTTTAAGAACCTGGAAGCTGAACCCTGAAGCTCACAAGCACTTTTGGCCAGTTGCAGTCAATGCTGCTGTGCTCTATTTTCTCATGGACAAGCTGAATAAAATCAATCCAGTGAATTAGCTCTCACTGAAGGTTACCACTCAGGAAGAAGTCAGTGTGTTTGCGTGCTGCTGTTTTAATCAGTGCTACCACTAGTGCTACCACTGGCTTACCACTTTCCCTCTGGTCACAGGCTTTTACTGCTGATTTCACAAGGCAGTGCAGTGAGCAAAACACTCTGAGAACATGAGGCTGAGTGTAAAGAACCCAACTGCCTGTGTAATGCTCTCTCTGTCATTTACCTTGGTCTGTTTGAAAGGGTAAAGCTTACTTTCACAGCCCAGTTAGCTCTCCCAGTACAGCACGAGCCCTGCACGAGCTGCCATTTACCACTCTGTGTATGTACGCCCTGTTTGTGTGGCCAAGCAGCCCACAGAGCAGTCCTTTGCCTTAAGGTTTTCAGGTCTCCCTTGCATGCCTTCCCAATTCAGCACAGCACAAGGGAATTATGGACAAGTTTGTGCAGCTCTGCTTGGGTCCTCTTGCTGTAGCTTGAGCTGTTCATGCTGCCAGCTGGCTCTGCCAGGCCCCTGGAAAACTCCCTCACCAGGGAAGAACATCAGTCTGAAATGCTTCCTACAAACTGCGTTTGCTCTGAGCCAGTCCAGGCTGCTTTCTTGTTCAGGGTAGAAAAGTATGATGGTTTCACAAGTATTGTGGCTGGGGGGCACCTCTGCAGGGACAGCCAATTTTCTCACTCTCTACTTTCCATCTTCGTCTCAAACACTGGGAAACGCATCAGCTTTCAAAGTAGCTCTTCATGTCCTGAGTGCTGCTGCCACATGTATATATTCCCCCTAGAACGAGCTGAATGGAAAGTGTGTTGTATAATGATCTCTCATTTAGCTTAAAGTATCATCTTTTCCTTCACTGCATTTTGTCTGTGAGAAGTATGCTGAGTCTTGTGCAGCTGCGTTCTCGCTCTTATTCGGCACAGATCTCTTCTAAGTTCTGCACCCATAGCAAGAGTTTCCTTCTTCCCTTTGAAAAGAGTGACAAACGGGTACAGAGCAGAGGAGCCCAAAGCCTACATGCATATGAACCAGGACTAGGATGAAAATATTAACCTGATAAAAGATTTCTTTGGCTTCTAGTGCATGTGTTCTGAGCTGGAAAATAAAATTCCAAATGGAGAAGCAAAAGGGAAGACAAAGAAATTCAGATTCAGATGCTGACTTGACTTGTTTTCCGAGCACAGAATATCTACTGTACTGAAACATAAATCAGCCAGCCAGTGAATTCTTGCCCAGTATCCTCAAGGCTATCTGGAAGTCACCCACAAGCATCTCGCATGAGGACATGTGCAATGACTGACTTCAGCAAGGTGACAAAGAAAGACCTGCTCTGGTCGAGGTTGGGATGCTCAGAATGCTCACCACCACACATGGCAGGGCCCTGCCTTTCTCACTGAGTTGTGTAAGCAAGATAACAGTTCTGCTCAGAAAAAACACACTCAATTATTTAAAAATTAACTGGGGTTAAACCAATTGCCATTGTTAGGCATGCTAACCTTTAGAGCACATCTAGCATTAAATCATGGATATCTATAGGGAGTTCCCTTGGATCATTTGATCAAATTATGCTCTTAAAAGTACACTTCAAAAATGTCATCCCTGTGTAGGAGGAAATGAAAGAAAATAAGGCAATGAAATTAATGGAAATTTGGAGAAATGAAATGTTGTCTCATGTATTTTGACAATGTAGGCATCAGTAGGTTTGCCAGACAGATCAGCTTCAGATTTGACTTGAGCAAATTAAGCTAGTCTAAAGCATAAGCTACTTGCTAGTAATTTTCTTGGCTTTTTCCTCTTGAACCATTTTACATGTTTATCTACATTACAACAGCATTAGCCATGCATCTCCCACATTTGAGGTCATTCCCCAGCCTTTGGGAAGAAAGCTGGCATCTGACAGGGCAGCCAATTTCTGGTCAAAGAAGTGTTTTAAGTAACAAGGTGCACAGGCAGCAAGAGCAAAGGGGAAAAAGATGTGAAGTTGAAGAAATGAGAGACTGCTAAAAAAATCGGATATAGACAGCAAGAGGAAAGAGCAGCGAAATACCTGAAGGGCTGTGACACAGAAATCCCACTGCACCAATTGTTTAATCATTACCCTGCTTTGCAAACAGCACACTGTAAGCACCCTTCCTTTGCAGAGATCTGCTGCTGCACCCCATTTCTTTCAACAATAAGGTAACAGGGAGAGCTGGGCATAGCTGATGGATCCATAGTAATACCAAAAAAGAGAGAAATGATACCCAAGAAAAAGTGATGCCAGTGAAAAACAATTGCTCACCACCACCAAAACAATGCCCAGTCAGTCCTCGAGCTGCAGTCCCCAGCCAACTTCCATCTCTATGTTATACAGAGAGCATGATGCCATATGGCAGGGAATATCCCTTTGGTCACTTGGGGTCAACTGCCCCAGCTGTTGTCCTCTCAACATTTTGTGCACCTTCAGCCTCATTGCTGGTGGAAGGGTGTGAGGAACGGAAAAGGCCTTGACTCTGTGTGAGCAATAATTTAAACATCTCTGAATTATCAACACTGTTTCCAGCACAAATCCACAACACAGCCCCACACCAGCTGCTATGAAGAAAATTAACCCAGAAAATCAACTCCAGTCAAAACTAGCCTAATCTTAAACTGAATTTGCTGGGCTGGAAGGTGTTTGGGGGTGTTGGGATTTTTATTTGTGAATGTGACAAGTTTGACTGAAGCCTAAGAAACATTTTTACAGATTGCTTTAAAACAGTCTTATACTTTAATACTGTCTACACTCACACAACATGCTATGATTTTATTTTCCATTATTATGATGATGTACTACAACATCATGTAATAAAGACTGTAGTGAGTTCAGACTGGAGAATATAAACATCAGTCCTCTTGTTTGATTTTCCTAAATCTCTTTCTGACCTAAGCACCTAAATATCCTCAGTCTGGCCATAATCCACACCTTGACCATATGGTCCTCTACAAGAAAACAAAATAATTCTAGGCAATTAAGACACTTGCCCATATCTATTGCATCTGCTAGATCTTTGGAGGTACAAACAAAACACTGGATGGGAAGATCTGCTAATGCTGATAGTGCTTTAGATCACTTGATAATCTTTTTCCTGTGATAGTTATTACTGAATGGAAATCAAATGTATGCATGTTAGGACTAGTAACAGATGGCACTTCTGTTCTGTGAGGAAGAAATAGGGGCAAAGGGGCAGCAAAGTTGAACCTCCCCCCTTCCCTGTCTTACCAGGATTCATTGTGTTGCCCTCCTGTTACAGTTGGCTGTGACTCTTTCTTGTTATAAAGAGATGTCAGAAGTTAGAGAGAGACAGACGATAACCTTAAATCCTTTACTGCATTTTACCAGGATTCTGAAAAATAAAAAATAAAAAAATAAAAGCCAGCTGAGGGAGTTGGAAAATGTCAGTGAGGCATTACACAAAGAACTTGATACATTTGTTGACCTTTCTTCTTACTCCACCCTTCTCCTCTAAGATGGATTTAGTAGTAGTGAGTGCTTAGTGCTATAAGTGCTTTCTTAAAAATAATTTAGATGCTATTGGCTGTCTGCCTGCACTTGGAAAACATAGCTGTTTCAATGAGCCCCTGCTGAAACAGAAGAAAAGGGGTTTATTGAAATGCCTCCAAAAATGCACCAAAATTTCATTTTTTCCCTTGTCTGCTGAAGCCCATCTTGTTCTTGCTTTTACAGTCTTTTGTTTTATTTTTTTAATTGTACCATTGTGTCCAGGGTCTTTTCATTCTTCTCCGCTATTTTACGAATGGCGTGTGTGGTATTAAGAGCTGAAGGCAGAGATGAGAGGAGAAGTGTTTTGAATTGACTAATTTGCAGGCAAGAAATAAAGCTCTTGTAAGATGGTCCCAGGGGTATCTTTGCCATGAACACTATTTGAAATGACATGTAATCTGGTACATTTCAAAGGCAAAACATTTCCTATTCTAAAGTATCTTCCTGAGCCAGGGTTGCTTTACCTGTTTCCAGAGAATAATAAACTCCACCGAGGCCAAGGAATCTCCTTCTCTCCCCTCTCAAAATTCCTGTTATTTTTCAAAGGGCCAACTGCAGCTAACAGTTTATTTCTGTCCTGTCTTTTGCTGCTCTAATGACTCCGTGCTCACTATTAATACATAGCTGAATGCATGTCTGGATTAAATACCAAGTAACAGAACCCAGCACATCCCTGTACAACACAATAAATAATGGTGTGGAGCTCTCTTGTTGTTTCTTACAACAGTGGAAAATTTAGGTTCTTACAGACTTGTAAAATTGTAAGCATTTCACCACATAATTTTGATCTGGCAATTTCTTAATAAAAACTGTTCCTCTTCTAGAGAAATCTGAGTTCAACTGACCTTGGAACATTGTATTAATACTCTTTCTCAGCACAATTCAGCATTTCTAGCCTTGCTGACATACTAAAAGGCTTACACACAAAAATCCACATTAATTTGTTAAGGCAGAAATTTCAGAAAAAAATTTCTTTATGTTTAGAATTTTGTCCATACTTTGGTGAAGGCTTAGCTGGTCTTATAAATTGACATTCTTAATCATCATCTGTGAACATATTAATATACTCTAAGGAATGCTTCTATATGTGTACCATTTAAGCTTACGATATCCAGAAGCTGTATCACATAGTTTTAGAAGATTCTTAAATGTTTTAAATGAGGAAACTGGCCACAAATAAACCCCAAAGCTTTTGAGAAAATAAACACTGATAAATAAGTTCTATTAATTTCACAGCTGTTCTGTTCTAAAGCTTTTAGCTACTGAAAAACAAACTCCTACTTTGTGAACATTCTGCATTTAGATCACTGTTTCAACATTTACTTGACTTTCTCTTTAACTCTCCATGAAGAGAAATCAGGATACAGTGTGTCTACATTAACAACCCTACATTTTCATATTTTTAAATTTATATTTATTTTTTAAAAGAAAAAACTTCAGTTACATTGCTTTTAAAAACCCACATGCTTTTGCTCAAATGTACTGGCTCTACATATTATTTTTTCAATTGAGGACAACGTTAATAAATTACGTTACTTGAAGAGAGATACTGAAGGTTCCTGGATAGAACAAGCAAAAGAAATGTATTTGAAATGTCCAGAAAGGAGACATTTCTAAAGGCATGAAAAGTGAGAAGTTCTCTCCTCAACCTACTATTTATGTGAGGCAGCAGAATGTCCAGGATGACTTGTGCTGTCAGTTTGCATCACCAGTCTCAGCCCTCTGAAGGGCAGATTTTGTACTGTGAGTGACCTTAACGTGTGTTGCATTTGGATCTCTACCAAATAGAAGTCATGACAAAACATTATGCCCCACAGACAGGTCTTACACCTTGCTGTTTTTCACAAGGTTCTGTCAACTGTAATTCTTCATTTATGGGAACTTAGCCCAAATGTAATTTGGAACTAAATGTGTCCAGTGTTCACAAAAACTTCCAAAGAAGTTTTTTTTGCTGTTCCCCAGTAGCGTTTATCTCCTGGACTGGTCCCCTCAGCAATTCTGAACTATTAGATCAGTCTGGTCTAGATACTATTACTAAAAATCATGAGAAAACATAACACCATGAAATAAAAGAACTTTCTCCAACTTAGTTAACAATACTAGAAATTTCTAGAAACTCTACCACAACCAGAGAAATAAACCATGCCTTTCCATGACTGCTGAGCGCTGTCACATGTTAACACACCGATGGCATTACTCCTCAAGCACTCCATGTCTGAGGAAAGTTTCAGTGCTTGGCTCAGGCAGCTGCCTGGGCAGGGGGGGGAACACTCACTGCTTGCTGGAATCAGAGGTAGCTACCTGCTCTTCTGTATTTGCACAAGTCATCAACCTTGCACAAGTATACCTGAGCAAGAGATTTGACCCTACTAAAAATCTGCTAACTCTCCTCTGACCCAACTACTTCCTAATGCCAGCATAAGGGCTTCTGTAAAGCCCCTTTCATTGCCTGTGTGTGCTGTCACCTTCAGTGAGACATTAACTTAATTTATATTTTTTTCTTTAGATAAATTTCTAACGTATCCACTTCAGTGTGCATTGAAATATTCATATAGGCAATATGTAGGTAAACCATGAGCAGGAATCAATTGTATCACTCTGGGATGCTTTTCAGACACAGGAGCATTTTGCTAATACAGAATACCTAGCTAGAAAGCAGCACAATATCCTTGCTCAGCTGATTGATTGAAACTGTATTTTTGAGGGCTGTTTTTTTCCTTTGGTGACTCATGTGATGTGATGCCATTTTAACACTATGTGTAGAACACATGCTTGTTTGAACACTTCATTATTTGGCTCAAAGTAGTACAGTATATTGTTCTGTTTAGGGAACAAGTTTGAATTTACCATTGACTCAGGAGAACTTCACAATGTATCGCTGGGTCAAGGACAGGAAGCTGCAGCAGAAATAGCTATGGAAAAGGCATCAAAAGAAGGCCACTGGGTTATACTTCAAGTAAGTCAAAGCTCTTCATTACATCAGTGCTGCACTGCGGTGTTAAAAACTGAAGCGTTTCAAAATAACATGTGCCTAGATGAAAGAGTACTAAATAGTGATTTAAAACTTCCTTTGTCTTTGCCACAAGGGAAGCACATAACTTCATCTCTGTATGTGAGTATCGCTGAATAGCACATAAAATATGAATTGCAACTATCTTGCATGTAGGGAGTCAACTAACATATTTTCCCAAGCACATGATATCTGATTTACTAATTTATTATCCATTAAAAAAAATCCTTTAGTAAATAAATGTGTGGCAAAAAGAATTGTTATGCTGTATAATCAGATGAATGGATACAAACAGGGAAGATTGCTGTCATTATGCAGTGTATTGTGCTAAACAGATGCACACATTTTTTTCAAATATTGTGCAATATCAAACTGCTTCCTTATGTCTGGGTTTTTCTTGTATCAATAAAATGTTTGAAATTTCAAATCAATAGCTCACTGGGAGGCCTATTTTTTCCTCCCTTCTCCCCCTCTCCCTCCTTAGCTCTGAATATTTATTTTGTAGTAAAGTGGCTGGACACATTAGAGAAATCACTGAAGAATACCAGGGAAGGGGCGATTGGTTTTGTGTGTGGGGGAAGCTGCTCCTTTCCCTACAGCACATCTCACTCCAGAGTGGATTTAGGAAACCTCCCATTAAAATAACTGATAAGCCCCTACCTGTAGTACTGCCTGATCACCATGCTGCACTGGGTAAATTTGACCAGGCAAGAAACCACCGCAGAAATAAAACTTTAAAAATTTATTGAACTTCCCATTTTAAAGCCACTTGAAACACTGAAGTCACTAAAAACCTTTACAGGATATGCAATAGCAAAGCAGCATTAATTTCATTTCTTAAAGATTTGTTCACATATCATAGAGTGACTGCACATCTATCACCAAAAAAGAAAAAATCAGACAAGAAACTACTTCTTTCAATTTTAAAGCATCACATACAGTTTCTAGCTAAGTACCTGTCCGTCTGCATGGGAAATGAAGAATTTGCAGTCACTACAGGTAATTACTGTAGTACAGAACAGGAATTTATTTTGGTTTCATCTAGCTTAGTTTGGTTTATCTTGAGATGCACAACCATGTGGTTTCGTGTCTCTGGAATATCTTTTACATATTCTGAGCATGCAGGGCACTGAGATTCACTACACCAATTTATATTCCTATGGGTTTGGTCAAAAACATTTGGATCATACGTTAGAGGAAAACATAGCTCAGCTGCTAGTTATCATATTTTCCTCTGTCCTTTTTAATTTTTGTTTTGGAAGGCTTTTAATGAAAACAATTTTTTTCTACTGACTCTTAAAAGATACTTACAAACACAGGTGTGTATAGGTAGTAGTTGTAAGCTATGATCACAGATACAGTCAAAGAAATCAAGTATCTCTTTAGAACACAAATCTGTACTAAAGAAAGCATCCACCTGAATGCTAAAAAACTCAGCAATTACAAAACAAAAACCAAACAAAAAACCAAACAAATTGCTTTTTCGGCACTACATTATAAAAAAAACCTCTGTGAAAATTACAAAGGCTTTTCTTCTTTTTTTGTTGTATAGAATAACCTCCTCCAGCAATAAAAAAGGGGAAAATCGCCAGCCACCCGCGCGGCGAAGGGAATGTCACCCAAAGTGATGACAGACGCACAAAGAAACTCGCGGCTGCAGCCACGGCCACAACCCGTTTGTCACCAACTTCTGCCGGCGGCTGCGGCGGCGCCGGGCCCGCTGCGGCCCCCGGCCGGGCCCGGCCCCTCACCCGCGCGGCGCCGCCTTCCCCGCGCCCGCCCAGGTGCGCTCGGGGTGCCGGGCCGGGCCGGGCCGCACCTCTCGGGCAGTCTCCCCAGGCCGGCGGCTCTGCCGGTGAGGTCGTCAGCTGCTCACTGCCCTGCGGCAGCCCGGCCCTGCGGTACCTGCCGGGCGCCCGGGGCAGCCGCCCGTGCCCCCGGCCCTGCCCCAGGCCTGCCCGTGGCGGCGGGGCGGCCTGGCAGAGCGCCCCCTGCCGGCGGCTGCCCCGCGGGCCGCGCCGAGGCACGGGCGGGCTCGGGGGGCTCGGCCGGGCCCGGACCGGGGGAAGCCCGCGGGGAGCGCCTTTGACCCCGGGCAGCGCTGCGGGGCTGGGACGTCACTGCCCTGCGGCAGCCCGGCCCTGCGGTACCTGCCGGGCGCCCGGGGCAGCCGCCCGTGCCCCCGGCCCTGCCCCAGGCCTGCCCGTGGCGGCGGGGCGGCCTGGGCCGGGCCGGTTTGACCCCGGGCAGCGCTGCGGGGCTGGGACGGCTGCCCCGGCCTCCAGAGAATGTTTCCCCCTCGCAGACGCTCGTCTGGGCACTAGAGTGGGGGCATACGGGAGTCCCCACTCAGGGCCGCGCTCCCAGCACCCGCTGCCAACACCCAGGAACCGGCGGGGAGAGTCTGTAACCCGCCCCCGCCCCGGAGCCTCCCGCCCGGGCACCTGTGCGAGCCCGGTCATTACCAGTGCGGGAGCCAGCGCGGCTGGAGCGGTGTCAGCGAAACCAAGGCGCATCCTGCACTTTCTTCCGCAGTTTCCACCCGGAGGACAGGGATGTGACATGGGCAGGAGCCAGAGGTCACAGACCTGCGGGGCTGAGGCGACTCGGCCGACAGCAACCCCGGGCGCCCGCCTGAGCTGGGGTTTGTGCCTGGGGAAAAGCACACACGGGCTTGAACGGGCACGCTCCGTTAACTCGTTTAAATGGCCACAAGCACACTGCTCTTCCTGAGGAATTACACCTTAAACAGACTTGGCTGTTTAATAAACCAGCCCTGGTCCCCCGCAGCGGTGACCTCTGATCCCGTAGCAATGCAAACATCTCTTGTAGTGCCGTGCCCGCGCTGCTGCGGCCGAGCAGCGATAATGATCGATGGTCCAGGTGCTACAAACTACTTCAGCAGGAGAGGCGGAAAAGTCCTCTCCCACATCTGAGGGGCATTTGGTGATTCTCTGCCTGTGGCAGTGGCCATGCCTGGCGGGCGCAGGGCTCCTCACTGAACCCGGCATTTGTCAGATGGTGATGGGAGCAGACAGCAAAAAGCTCCTTCCCAACCCACGCGAGCCAAGCGCGGCGGAGACGGGTGGTTCAGAGCCCCCATCCTCACCTGAGAACACATTTGCCATCTCACCTCCTCCTCCCCCGCAGGCCTGAGCAAGGCAGGTGTAGAAAGCTGCGAGCACCGCAGGGAGGGCTTCCTACCCCCGCTGTCCCCGGGAAGGAGGCAGGGCGAGCAGGCAGGCAGGCAGGAGTGCGGCGGGCCCCGCACAGCCCGGCCCCAGCGCAGGGCTCCCGCCTCCCCCGCCGCCCCGCTCACCTGCAGCGCCCCGCGGCCGCCGCGCTCCGGCCCCGCTGCCGGGAGCTCCCGCTGCGCTGCGGGAGGAAGGAGAGGCATCCGAGGAGACGAGGGGAACAAAAGGACGAGATCAGAAAAAGGAATAAAAGAAGGAAATGTAGCGAACACTAAAAACAAGAGGAGGAATTTTCCCCGTGGGGAAGAGAGAGGGAAGCGCCACTTACATGAGGTTTTCTTTCCCCCTACAATTTCTGCAGAAATTCTGACAATGCACGTGCTCGTTTTCCCTTTCCCAGCCCACACAAACCTGTTGTTGTTTTACTTTCATTATTTCACTTTATTGTGTTAGAAATGCTGAATCATAAAACAGGGGTTAGTGAAAATGGTATTTATCTTACAGAAATAAGCCCCACATTATTTTAAAGATCCCCACACTACTGCTGTTATTATTATTATTATCATCATCATGCATCTTGGCAGGTTGAAAGGTATCTCAGAACAGTAAGAATTCAGCAGTAATTTAACATCCCACAGCAGTACTTTAAAAGCTTCAAATAGCATTTTGAATTTTAAGTCAGTATTAGTGTAAATAAATGGATGCACTCCCACATGTCTGTTGTTTTTAAACTTGTGGTGATACTAAAATATTTGCCTAACAGCTTTGAGTTGTAGCAGAATTTCAGCTCATACATACACATGCATGGGATATTGAATTAAACCATTTGTCATTCTTTTTCCATAAAAGATACAATTTGGCTCTCAGCAAACCATTTGAAATAGAAATTATGATGATGATACCACATCTCCATTTTATTTTATGAAACTGTATTGATTTTCAAATAGACAATACATGTATTTTTGTAATGGTCTAAAAGAAGATATTCTGCCTTTTTATTTTACAGTCCTTATGCTATTACTTTCATCTCAATAGAGGATGGCATTTTTCAGAGATGCTGCCATAAATTGCTTCATTTAATAAGTTGCTACACAGAATAATAATGTTACACCAGAGAGCAGCTCTTCATAATTTGGAAGAAATAACATTTTTCTTTTAAAAATATTCCTGTCTCTTTATTTTTAAATTAAAATTATCTTTCTGCTGTTTTCTTTCAAAAGGATAATCTGATTATTAAAAAATTCCTCTTTTTTTCTTGCAAGCATCGGAACTTGGGTGTGACATAAAGGGGCTAATTAAAATGGGGAACAAATTAGATTAATTTCCACAGATATAATAGTGATATAAAAGTCTTGTTCTCAACAATGGCTCCATAATAGAACTATTTCATTTATGCCTAAGCAGGTTCCTTATTCTGTCTAGTGAGGATTGCCAGCAGTGTCTTAGTGACAAGGTTTTTATTATTTTTTTGACAGTTTGATAGGAAGTCAGTGCTTGCTTCAGGGTTTGCAGTCTCTTCAAACCTGGATTATAAAGGCTACCATAAAAATATGGATAAAATACTACCTCCCCAAAGTGCCATGTGTGATGGCCTGCACCCCAGTGTGGAGATTGCTTTTGTAATACCTGCAGACAACACGCTCCATATGCTATTAGAGCTGCAATTCAAATACTCAGTCACTAAGGAGTGACTGGGGAAGGAGTCTCCTAAGCTGTGGAAGACAAGGTCAGTCAAAACATAGAGCAGGTTTCAAATTTGTCACAGGACAGTTTTTGCCTGTGTCTGTGGGTATATTCGGGGTTTTTTTTTTTCCTCCTACAGACACCGATTTCAATAGAAGTAGATATTTTCATACCTGATTTTTTGCAGGGATTCAATCAGAAATTTGCAGTGAGGGATCTCTAGTATACATGACACATAAATATATGCATTATTTTGCACCACAGAGAAAAAAAGACCTTGCTGGAATGTTACAATATATTAATAGCATTGTGCCATTTAGGATCCTTTGTCAGGTTGCAAAATGCCATTATTTCCAAACTATAAAGCAGAATTTGCTTTTCTTCCTAACAGCATGGATGTGCACAGGTTTTCCTCTCTTCCTCCATTTCACAGGTTAAATCCTCCGTACCCTTCCATACTATGACATGAAGGCACAGAAATGCTTTCACCACATGAAGATACACAAAGTTTATAATTTGTGTATCTTAACTTTTATAATTTCCTTTACATTTATGCAGGTTTTGTAATTTCCTTTATATTATGCAGTTGTGGGTACAAGACACAGTTGCCTCATGCAACATGGTATCTCTTGAGGATGAAGGCAGAACTAGATGATATAAAGAAAAAATCTTTCAGAAGAAAGGAAGATCAGATATTTTACTCAAATGCCAGCAGAATGATACTCAAACTGATTTGTTTTCCAGAATATGAAAGACTGGATCCACTCATAGATGAGGTAAGGCATTCTCTTCAAGAACTTAGGTTCTGAAGACATGTGTACTTTGCTTTACTAATCTTAGGGGATGCATGGCTTTAAGTAGCATCAGTGTAAATGCCAGTAACAGGCAGTTGTAAGTGACACTGCCATTTCATTTATTTTAAAAGCTTTCGTAAGCTGCCTACTCCAAACATGTAACTCATCTCCATATACCAAATTCTTTTAATTTTTATGGAAAAAAATAGCATTAAACAACTCAGGACACTGAAATCCTCTCTCTGCATAAAAGGAAGCAAAATGCAAGATCTCATTATGGTCTGATTCCTGTTTCAGTGCAGACATGAAAGAAAGGTTGGTACATTCTTCTCTTCTGCCATTGCAGAAATTTGCTTCTTCTGTTATAACTGCAAAGATATCTGTTTGCTAGTTATGATATACGTTCACTTGTGTTTTAGGCTATCCATAGATAGGGAGGCAGCTGTTGGATGCCTCAAGAGACCTTCTGATGCCAAAAATGAACACTACTTTGTATAGACCCCTGCTGGAAAAGGCACATGGTTCAGATTGTGTTAAATGATCAACATCTTCAAAGCCATCAGGGTGTGGCATTTGACCATCACTAGGAGATGGCCATTAACTGCAGGTGAAGGTGCAGCATCAGCAGCACCCAAGTCCTGGTCTCACTCTGCATCGGGTGGGTGCAGTGAAGTTAGGGGAAAAGGACGTGGGTAACTCATCACACATCTTTGGCCATTTTTGGTAATGATATGTCTCTCAGCACCAACAAAGTGCTGAATAGCAACATGTAATGTTCTTAATCATAGAAGGCCAAATTTTCATAATATCTAGCAATCTCAAACAGCAATGTACCTGCTGCACTAACATGTAATATCTGTTCAATCACATAACTGGGCAACCAATAGCTTCTTAGGCACTGCTAGCAATTTACACAGACAATTGTGGTAAATTCATGCAGAGCTGTAGTTAATGCATACTACTCCAAAAGTAGGTACTGAAAATCTAATTCATAGAGCTAGTTTTTTTTTTAAGAGACCTCCTTTTTGCCACCTAAAATTACCTTCCTTTCGATCTTTAATTCAGAGTAACAAAACATGGGCACTCAAATAGCCATTAGTGCAAGCAAGCCAGCAGAATGGTAGCTTGATTGCACGTACAATTTTCTGTGGGATATCAGAAAGCAAGTTAGTAATTTGGCCCTTTATCATTTTCTCTCTGTGCATATGCGTAGGTGGGTGCTTCCACGTGTATGTATATGAATTACTATATCATGTAATTACTTAATGCAATTAGAGTGAAAACCCAGAACCTACACTCTTGTTTTTCTGACTGTTTCCCCTTTTTAAAAAATAAATTACTCACCCCAGTGGCAAGACCCAAAATATTCTTTACACTTGACAATTTAGCTACCTTATGTGTTTTTCCTGGGGAAAAAAAAAAAAAAAGCCCTCTATCATTTATCATGTCATCTTATCACAGTCTCTTTGTGGGACGCAAATAGCACACTAATGTTTTCTTTTGTTAGAGTGAGTTGGCAATCTCCTCAGAGATGGAGCAACTACAGACAGCTCTTTTTTTTTTTTTGATAATCTTCCTGACACTTGGATGAGACTGGCTTATCCATCAACATACAGTTACTCAGTGGTAAGTCGAATGCCAACAGTCACTCAGTATGGATGGCACTTCATGTCCATTATAAAAAAATAGAATTGAAACGAAAGAATTTTTTTGGCAAATGTCTTACCTTCATGTGTAACTCAGAATAGGTTTTTATCATAAACTGATAGTACCAGTGTTATGAAAAGCAGAAAGAGTCTTGCATTTACCTTGCCAATTACTGCAGACTTTGAAAGATGTCTCTAAAATTTGCATTCCCACTTCTTCCTTGCTTGCTTGCTTTTTTTCTCAGGTTGTGTGCACTGATCAAAAACATTTGACAAATGCTGTAGCACTCAGTTTCTGCTACGCAGAAGACCAAGCTTGGTTTCTAGTGGTTTTTGGGATCAGAATTTGTAACAATAAAAGGGCACTGCTCTGAGCTCAAGGGTGAAATGATCACCAGAAGAAGGAGCAATTAGCAAAGCAGCTTCTATTAAGAACAGAGAAAAGTTTCAGAGCTAGTAGCAGGGCCATGATGCTTCTGTTCATCTTAATTGAACACCTTAAGATGTGTCCATCTACTCTCCATGACTCTTTTATAATACCAAAAATGATACTGAAAACAAAAAGTGAAAGCCATCCAAGGCTGGCAGATTATTTCCTTGCTTACATACATTCAATTCTCCACAGGTAGCCTCCTGAGTGAGGCAAAGAGCCGCTGGCTGATGGAGCTAACCAGGACTCCAGAGCTGACCAAAGGACAGGAAAGCTCTGCCAAGCACAAAGACAGGTAATGCTAGAAGGCAAAGCAAGCCCAGACTTCTGAGATCAGTTCAGACTTCTGAGAGATCAAAAGTGGAAGAAGAAATCTTGTTCAGCAGAGGAGACATTGAGAAAAGCACCAGAGGTACATTGTGGTGAAGATCAATCAGAGCTTTACGGAATTAAATGCTCTTTTAGCTTTGCTTGATGGAAAACTAAACCACCATAGAGATACTGTGATGTCTGTGATAAATATATGTCCTGAAGACAGAAAGCGTTGCCTAGGGGATATAACACAGTAATGCTAAATTACAAGCTGTTTTCCTGAAGGACAACACAGCTGCTTTCTTTAAAAAAATATATGGGGGATTCAAGCTGGACCTTATATTCACGTTTGGACAAAAGAGGGTAAAAGTACCCACTGATTATATAAAAGCTATCTTGCAGAACTAGTAGGATTTAAGGTGACAGATAATCTTTTACCATCAGGTGCAAAATGCAGTGAGTCACCAGGGAGCAAAATCATTGCTGTGAAGCAGTGTTATGCAGCTGGGCTCCAAGACAGCCTCCCTGCTGGAGCCCAGCATGTACGGGGAGGGACTGCAGAGCAGGTGAAAGGGAGTCACCAGAGAGGTTACACATAGACAGGACTGGTGGAGTGGTCAGCTTAGCCTGGCTGTCAGTCCCCTGGGTTTGGGGAGGTGAAAAAAACCAAGAGTGACTGAAAACAAAATTTGAATCACTGTCATGTCTAAAACCCCATAGTAATTGTCAGTAGCAGGACTATAAGCTTCCTCCAGGGAAGGACATTCTCCTTGTCGTGCATGCTGTAAAGCATGAGGAGGCCTCAGACATCATTATAGTTTTATCCTCCTGTTTCAAACCCCTCTGTCTCTTATATACCTACCTGACATGCCACCATCTGAGACATTTGAAAAAACTCCTTTGATTTCTAAGCAGCTGACATTTTAAAGTAAGGTGGGACAGAGGGAGGAGGTAAAGGGAAAAATCAGAATACGTGCACAGTTTAAGCATGTTTAAGCTCAGCAAACGTGTCAGAAACAGCAAACACAAGAGATAAAGCAACAGAGATCGTCAGATCACCTAACAAATCTCAGATCTTCAGTTCATCTTCAGGATCATTTTCTGTGTCTTTGAAATGAACACAAATTCTGTTAATGCTTCCCTTTGTAAGATGGTCCTATATGTCACCTATTTCATGTTTCTGTGGAGGAGTCACCTCTTGCCTCTAAGCCAGCAGTCTCCTGTCTCTGGCTTAGAAACACTCAACTATCCCCAGGGCAGATGTGTCTAGTATTTCTTAACAGCAGCATTTTAGAAAACAAGAAGCAATACCACAGACTGCCGAAAAACCCCTCAGCTAGAAAGGGGGATGTGATGCCAGAGATCTTAAATGGGGTAAAAAGAAAAGAATTGGGCTTCTGCTTTCTTTTTCAGGCCACAGGAATTCAACAGATAGGGAAATAGAGTGTGGAGGAAAGAGAAGGATTGGAAACTTGTGTCACGGGTCTTCCAGCTTTCTGGAAATCTGCAAAAGACCAACAGTGGGACACCTTAACAGAGGCAAAAAATATTTGGGTTCTGGGCTGTGACTGCATTGTCAGGCAACGGCTGGAGCAGGCTGAGGTGAGAGCAGCAGTGAAGGAGGATTTGAAGGGAAACATCATAGAGGGGATGATGTGAAGGGGCATATAAGGAGCAGAGGATGGTGGGGAGGGAGGGCACAAAGGCACAAAATACAGGAGCTGCCAGAAGAGGGGATGTTCATTCCTTCTTTGGAAGATATTCATGATACACAGATACAGGCTTAGAAACTATTCCATGAAAACTCAGGGTTGTGGCACTGACTCCCTCACAGGCTAGAAAAATACAGGCTTGAAAGGAAAAGGCCTTCAGGGTAGGAGGGTTTGTTATTTAGGGTTTTAAACTGACAGAATCTGCTGCTGACTTGTAAGGTGGGGAGGTATTAACTCCTGAGAAGGAGGAACAAAAGGCAAGGATTGCGATCCTGCGAGAAAAGACAAGGAGCATTGCAAGGAGAGGTGGGCTGGTCCAGAGGGGGGGTTAAGGATATTCATCGAGTGCTTTGAGATGAAACATGCTGTGTGTTCGCAAAGGTGTCTGTCAGTCAAGTGGGGGAGCAACATTATGACAACCTCTCTTCCAGGAGCAGCAAAGACCAAGATTTTATTCCCTGCAAAGCCAGCCAAGAAATTACTGAAATGGCTGTTTTAACAGTCAAAGCTAGCAGGGAGAGAACAAAAGAACTCCAGATGCACGTACACACACATCCATCCGTCTATCCATGTCCTCCTTTGGCCTCCGATGAGCCCACTTCCACTTAAAGAAAGTCTCTTACATTGGTGAGAAAATAGGCAGCAAATTATTTTGCTGCTGTAAAACAAAACTATCTCCATTTCAGGGAGGGGTGCAAAATGGATGTAGCTTGCATGAAAATTTCTGAGAGTGCTGCTAAGTCTAATGCACATGGAATGGCAGAAAAGAGGTTAGATTTCTTTCGAAGGAGCCACTCTTGTTTCGTGAATACCAACTTGCTGTCTTACTGGCTTACCTCTCGAAGAATGGCTGTTGCCTTGGCTCCATGAGACAGACAGGCTCAGGTTCCAGAGGGGCTGTTCTGAAAGCCCACAAACACACAATATTGCTGCACTTGCTGTTTTTCACTTGTCAGTATTTAATTAACAAATACAAATGCAGAACTGTGCTGAAATTAAAAAAAAAAATAGTTCGGTTTGGAAAAAACTTTTAATATGAGGAAGTTGCTTGTTAAACAGAGAGAAATTTGTTGTTCAGCTGCACTCAAAACACAAGAAAAGGGAAAAAAAACATTTATGTGTGCCAGGGCAAAAGAACCACTGTCTTGGCAAGAAACAGAAACATTTGCAAGCTTCTGAGTTAGCATCTGAACAATGGGGAAGAAAATGAACTAGAAAAACTGCCTGATGGGCTGCTGAGAAGAATCTTTCTCCCTCTGCTACACACACTGATTTTTGTGTTTTCTTATGTGCAGATAAGATGGACCGATGGTACAACAAATAATACCTGACACAGGAGTTATACAAAAACTGTGGAATCAAGAACAGAATTTACAGCAGCCTGCACTCCTTGAATTCAATGGCAACCAAATGAGCAACAAAAGTATAATCAAATGCCACTATACCTTTCAGAAGATACTGAAAACTCTATAAGCTTTTTCACACAGTTGCTATCCCAGTATAGGCTGATACAAAATAAAAACCAAAACACCAAAACCAAACCAAGCCCTTAATTCTTGGTTGAAGATCGAGGTGAGAAGAAACCTTAAGTCTGGCTGTCAAACATCTGAAGAAACAGGTTTTCCAGTGTTTGCTTTGGTCATTTTCCCTATGGTGGATAACTTCAATAAATTACCCTTAATCCTTCATCAGATGCCTGCCCTTCTTCAGTTTCATCCCAAGTTCCTAGTCAGCAACTTCTCAAACTGCCGTTCACATTTTGGAGTTATCTTCACGTATTGAAGATGAAGGTAAGAATTCCCTGTTCCCAAGCTATTCGTTAGTATTTCCTTTTAATCCTTTTCCTATACAAAACAAATTTCCAAATATTGCCTGTGTCAAAGTAAATAATTTTAAATATACATACTTAACTTGGGGCTGGTGGGAGGTAGGGCTGCAACTGTTTGCAGTCCAGGAGCTTTACTTTACTGGATCCTTCTTAGCGTGAAGGTGCCAGGTCAGAGCGTGTGTGCACACACTGAGAACATTCCAGGTACAGAGTGCATCCAGGTCTTTCCCAGCACCTGTGATTCCTGACCTTCTACACCCAGTTTGCTTCTAAACACTTTGAAAGCAACAGCACCCTATTCAAAGCCTCAGTGTTCCAGCGTTTGCTAAGCAGTACATTCTATTAGTGAACACTTTCACTGCAGGTTAAAATTTTCAGACGCAGATGATACAATGCACTGAGAAGTATTGGCTGGGGGAAAAAAGCCTGTCATACATAGCAGGACTACTGATAATGTGCAGTGTATTACACTGCTGCAAAAATGACTAACATCAAAGCTAAACAGGAATGATTTGTATGGTTGAGACAAGTAGAATAAAATATGTATTTTAAATAAATCAGTTTTTAGGAACACCAGGCACAGGTTAATCCTTTATAAATATGTTCACAGAGTACATTAGACACCAGCCCGCCTACACAAAATGAATGCAGCACACACTCTGATGTATTACAGAGGCAGGATAAATGAGGGAACTCTTCTGTGTTTGATCTGGTTCTGCTCTGTAATTCAGAGATACTGGAGATGGGTGGTGAGTTTCTCATTGATCCCAAAAGAACCAATAATGTTGAATCCTGTGAAATGTAAGCTTTGTAGAGGATTGGAGGCTATGCATGAAGGACATTGTAGCTTTAGGGGCATATTCTCTTCTCTGGAATGTGTGTAACTGGCATTCACAAGAGTCATACATATCCCAGGGAAACTAGACCCTGTAGCTTAGCAATACTTAAAATGCATACCTAGCTCCACAGGCAATTATATCACTCTCGTGGCTACATCTGCATCCAGTTATCAAAGGATAGATTTCCAGCAGATAATAAATGAACCTGCAAATGAATATCTTCAGAATTTTGAAACAATGCTAAATTTGCCACACGTCAGCATTTAAAAATGCAGCAGAACGAAGCCAGAACATCAATCCAAGTCTTAAGATATTTAGATAGAAAACACAGAGCTAGCACATAGATATGGAAATAATCAATTCCATTTCCCCCCACACCCCCCATTCTTTCCAGCTTTTTAAACCACTTACTCCAGTCCTTGCTTCTCTGAACTGTATTTTGCATGTGGTGGAGGTGTTAATCCACAGTTACTGCACAACAGGGTTGTGAATTTTAGCTAATGAAAGCTTTTAAAGGCACAATGAAATGCTCAGATGAAACGCAACAAAGAAGTGCAAAGTATTATTACAGCCTAGCCTAAGTTTTACTGAGAGCATTCTTATACAGGATGGACACAGCATAAATATGTATTACAGATGATAACCTCCCTGTCAAGGCTAATTCCCACCCCTGAAGCTGCCAGAGGCAAGGGGTGGCAGTCTTATAAGACTTAATAAAGTCCCACAATGTTTTCATCCTGTTCCTGCCCCCAGGAGCTGGAAGAGAACCCCTGTATTCGTCTGAATCCTTAATGAACAGCATGTCCATCCCGGCATATTGCCGGCCCAATTAGATCACAGGGAGTGCAGACTGGGATGGTTCAGTGAACACTTTAAGGCAGAGGCAAATACAGGAAGGACAGCAAATGCTGTAGTCCTAGTTACAGCAGTTAGGCATACAGTAAGTTTATAGTATGTATCTGTATGCTATCTATGGGAGAGGTAAGCAAAGGGACAGAAATCTGCTTGTCATTTTCCTTGATAATTTTTATTAAAATCTAAGTAATTGTGCATGATAACAAAAAGGAACAATTAACATAATCTGTATTTTGCAAAGGTGAGAAAGGGATAGCTGTCAACAGGATGTGGATGAAAGCACCAGTAACTCATTTGGAAAAGAACTAGCACCAGAATAAATGTACAACAGCTTACCAGGCAGAGAGAGGACAGGATCTGCTGCTCTGAAAGATGGTTTGATCTGTTACGACAGGAATGAAGTCTTCAGTTTGAAAAATATTATTATGCTTCCTAGGTCTGCAAAAGCTAACATTGCTCTAAAGACTGCACCTCTCTGATCAGCTGCCGTTTCACTGATCATTGTCTAAGTGATCCGTAGCCCCCTTCTTTTTCTGCCTCTGTTCAGATAAAAGATTGCAGCTTCATTTCAGTTATTATTTGCATGTTTTTCTTAACAGTTTACTCTCAGCAGCTTCTGATTTAGCCTTATGTGTTCTGTTGTTTGGGAAAAGGCTGGAAAGATAATTTCCAGATCGGTACCTAACATTTTCGAAGTAATAGCAGGCACCTCATGCATGCATCTCATGTTCCACCCTTTTGATAAATGTATTCTAACACTCTACTTACCTGCTTTAAAAGGACTGGCATGTTGAACCAGCTGGCCTTTTCCCAGCGCTATAGCTTTTCATGTTATATTCTGCTCCTTCAATTTCTGTATTTTCCCTGCATTTTGCAAGACAAAATGCAGAAGTTTAAAGGCACATAATGTTTATGTGACAAAATCTTGCTGCTAAGTACAGTATTACTGACGGATTAGTTTAATGCAATAGCATAATGTAATTTAATTATAGTAATAGTGCACAGCAACAATCTTACTACTTATGTCAGATTGTGAGACATTCTCTCCTAAAAGCTTCGTCATTATTATTTAGTTTTTTGATGTAGTTCCACAGTGTCCCCCCCTTCCTCCACATACAGTAAATTAATTTCATAGGTGTAGAAGAAGAAACATTAGGTAAATTGCTCTCATTTTGCCCTAAGAATTCACAATACTAACTGAGAACCTATTTTGCATCATTAGACAATAGTCAGGCAGCCTATGGTGAAAGCTCATAGCCTTCTGGGCAATAAGTCCTCAGATCTGCATTCTGCAGTTTAAAAAAAAAATGAAACAAACATCAAAAAACAACACAGGCAAAAAAAAAACCAAAAAAAACCAGAAAACGAATAGGAGCATTCCACCACATCTACCTTTTGTATTTACCTGAGAGCTTTTACTGGAGTTTGATCCAAAATCCGGTGCCAGCCATTAACTATTTCTACATTCATGTAAACTATTGTAGTTCAGGGCTCCAGGTTTTTTTCAGCCCACAGCTTCCACTGATTTCAGCTGTGGCTGACAGCAAATCTGAAAATCCAACCCACAATAATTCCTATTTCTAAAGTGTTTTCTATCTGAAGACCACAGAATTTTCTATCAGTGTTAATTTAGCCTCCAGAAAGACAGAAAAAATATATCTTCAGCCAGCACAGCTGTATGCAAAGTGAACATCTGTCCATTGCCAAATTCAGTTTAGCTAATAATAAAAAACCACACTTTATTTTCTTTTCCAGACAGGATCAGACTGCAAGGGAAAGCCTGGAGAGGATTTCTGTGCTTTAAAAAGAGAAACAGGGGAAGACAGAATTTCCTAAGGTCACTGAGGAAATGTGTGGCAATGCTAGGAAAAGAACTCAGCACTCGAGCAGCAGAGATACCATCTTCACAGCCAAAACCAGATGGTTTTTCTCTGCAGTGTGACATAACAGCACAGAGCAGGTCTGTGGATTTAGTGGCAATGAAGTTAAATAAGGTTAATTTCTGTGTGGCTGAGAGATGTTGTCTTTTTGTAATTGCATCATGGCAAAAGCTCTTCTTGCCTTATTTCAATAACAAGAAGCCAGGTAATGTGAATTAGCCCAACCACTGCAAATCACTGCTTTTTAGAGGGGGGGAAAGGATGTACCCCTGTCTTGAAAGTATGGAAACTGCAAAAATAATCCTGCTGTATGCTGACAGGTTGCTGTTCATTTCCTAGCTTGCCCAAAGCTTTGTATGTATTTTCAGTGTATACAATCTTTTAGGTGTGAGGGGCCTTGGGATCAAAAGGTCTTGGGCTCAGTACTGTAATGCTTGACTCTTAGGGGCTCTTTCAGCTTAAGAAACCCCTAGCTCCACAAAAGCCAGCATCTCTGCATATCTTTGTGCAAGGGACCTGCATTTCTGCTTCTTTCAAGGGTTTTGGAAGATGACTACAGGGTGAGTGGACACACTTCTCTCCCCTTTTGACTTCACAATGTGTAAGAGTGTGTGGAAGTATCCATGCCTAGTGGCTCCTTTTAGTACAACATACCAACATAAGGAGTAAATAAGTCATGCTAGGTTTTCCCACTCCTTTTAAAGCCTCAACTGTGTATTTAAGAGCAGTTCTGTGCCATGAGAGAGAAAAACATTCAGCCTTTTTCCATTTGATTTTGGGTAGATGTTTCAATCCAAAATCAAGCTTTTGCAACAAAAGATTTTAAAAAATCTTTTTAAAAATATTTTTGCAAAAGAAATTGCTAAAAGCTAGCCAATTTAATTGGGTTTTACAATACCAAAGCCCACCTGTCACATCTACAGTACCTTTAAAAGCTACAGATAGAAATATAATTACATGCCAGTTCATTTTTGCATTCATTTTGGCATGCAGCAGACCCCCTTTCTCTAGCCAGTCTCTGCTACTGCAGCAACACCCTGTGCTCAGCAGCAACCTGGACTTTGATAGAAGTGGCACCATTTTTTACACCTTTATGCCCTGGTGTTATTCATACTGTGTACCATTTGCTACCAAAAGCCTCTGCATTCCTTAAAGCTTTGTCTCAGAAGAAAGAAATCCGGGTCAAACTCCCTGCCTGAAAGCAAGCTGGTGGGGGATTTAAACCTTTGTCTTAGCTCTTAGCTCCTCATCTTAGGTGACTCTTCTGAGGATTTAAGGGCACTAAGAAAACATTGTCCTCTTTGCTGTGTTTTGCATGGAACTTTATAACAACTGGAAAGCAAGAAGCTGCTCCCAGCCTAAGATCTACTACAGTAAATTAGGTCACTTCAGCTGCGTTTGTAGCAAGACAATGTACAGAAGTCTGTTCCTCCCATTGATAACATTGTTCCCTTGCCTATAGGTGTCAGTTTGGAAACAAATGTAGAGCTACAATTTAAAGTGAAACTCATGATTATTAGTCTCTCAGCTATTTTTCCCCCCCTCTTTTTTTTTAGTTTAACCATTCCGGTGCACTGAACAACTTCTGCGCTGCTGTGAGCTTGACTCCTAGCCTCAAGATCTCACCCTCCCTAGTGTTGTCTGGATATCAATTCTTTCAACCCCCAGTCCTTCCTCACAGGTAGGAAGCACATCACAACTCATTAGTAATTTACTGCTACAGTAATTTTTATAATTACTGCCAGGAGGCCTCATTAAATTTGATCTAATGAATAAATATTGTATTTTTCAACGTGATTACCAGAACAGCTTAAGCTGTGTGCCATAAACAATTATTTTCCTCAATATGCAGTATGTCAGTGAGTATTGATTTTTATTTTGTAAAGAATTTACTGTATTTCTGTCCATGGCCATTAAGTAATAAATAGCCAATCCTCTGAAGCCTCAATTGCTGCAGAGCAGATGGCAAAACAGAATTTGGGGTATCTGTTGCAAAAAGTAAAAGAATGCACGTTAGTGAAGATAAAGGGTTTGTCTGGAGGTTAAGGAGGAGTGCTCCAATGTGAATGTTTGTCCTAGCCCTCAAGAAAGCAGCCTGCTCTAGTCTGGAGTCTCTGATGTTTAAGTCTGTGATATCAAAAAAAATTTAGGATTTATTAGCAGGATACAACAAAGCATTTTATCTCAGAGAACATTGATGCCTTATGTTTCATTTGCTTTTAGAGCAACTGCTCAGATGGAACATTCTTCTAACAGGTTTAAGAAAAATAAATAAATATACATGCAGAATATGAAGCTATAGTTCAAACCGAGGCTGCAAATTACATTTACTTTCCAGCATCATTTACTCCTTTTTTTCAGCAATTGCAGACTTTAGCACATGAAACTGTAACAAAGCAGTGAACTGTAACAAAAGGCATGCATCAGAGGAGCTCAGGACCAGGAGGAAACCCTTTGCATTTTTGTCATGTAAGAATGTTTTCTGCACATCCAGCGATACTGTACCATATTAGATAGATCTAATTCCCTAGCTAAAGCACTACTTAAATAATTTTGAAGTAAATTTATCTACATCAATAAATAGTACTGCTGGTCTGTGCTATCAGATTTTCTACTTAAACGAGATTTCATTTAGGGCAAAAGTAAAAGGGGTGTGGGTAAACCTAGCATCAGCTAGGGGCAATTAACGTACCTGAAAGGATTTTGTCCTATTTAATGGACACTTTTGAATTGCATCTTCTCCCTTGATTGTGTAGTCTAAGGAAACCTGGGAAGTCTTGAGATTGTTAGCTCAGTCTCCACACTCGGTCTCCACACTGGGCCACGGTCCCCACCAGATTTCCCTGGGCTGAGCACAGTGCAGTTACCAAGCTGTGAGTGTGTGTCACCAGAACAGCCTCTCTGGCTCTCACCAGCACAGACATTACCTCCAAGTAAACCACAGGCAAGTAACTCTTCACAGGGCCTCGGAACTTAGATCCACCTTAGCCGCTGCTTCACTTAACAACATTTCTACTTCAGGACACTTGGCATTTGCTCTCATGTGAAGGAACCTCGTTCTCACCAACAATGGTTGAAAAATACCTGTGCTTCCAGACAGGCTGTCAAACAAAGCATAACCTCCCTCATCTCACCAGTGGTGGGAGCTGGCAGCAGCTGCTGCGTGATCTTTGCAATGAAGAGCATCTACAAGACAGATTCTCTCCCCACTTTTTATTTTTGGTGCTCCATGTCCCAAAACCACACTAACTGCAGCACTGCAGAGCTCAGTACAACTACAGGTAAAAGCACGAGCAACAGTACCCTGTCTGACATCTCCAGTACCTCTTCTGACTGCAGCACTCTTTTCTGAAGGTCATCATGGTTTAGGTTTGTAAGTGGTTTGCCATTTACAAAATCCACATCTTGTGCATTATACAGCAAGCTGTGACTTACTGGGAGGTGCAAGGGAGCTCCAGCAAGGCCAGCTGTTGTACTAGGTATCAGGGAACTCTAAGTTATGGCAGGAAAAACATTTCCTTGTGGATCTCAATATGTAAAAAAATATGATGTGGTGCCTGTACAGGGGAAAACAGAAGCTACATTTCAGCAGTCAGGCTTAATTAGCAAGTTAGTTAAGCGTAACATCAGCCAAACTGTTCATCTCATTCATAACTTTTCTTCAGAACTGGAAAGAAAAAACAGAAATCAAAAGCTAGACATGAGATTTTAGAAACTAGAAAAACAGATGGGAATAAAGCCAATGGTACGTAAGAGACTACAATACTCTCAACTCTCATGCATCAGCTATAATGTAAAATATACTTACTAGTGAGTAAGTCAAAGAAATAGTAATATACTTACTACATATACTTAAGTATACATTAGTACCTAGTACTACATTATACTTAGTAATATTACTTACTAGTGAGTATGTCAAAGAAATAAACTAACACTGTTAGCAAGGAGAAAGGGTGTGTGTCTTCAGCCTGTGCTTAGTAGGTACATAGAAAAAAAAAAAAAAGCAAAATTCCTTGCTGTAGGTAAGTCTGCAGGTCTTGATGAAAATTAATTCTACTCACATTAAGAACATTCAAGTGTTAATTTTTTTCCAAAGCAGGCTTTAGCTATGTTAGTGATTGGGGTTTTGGTCTTGCAACTACAGGAAAAGTGACTTGTTTGATATACCAGGAGGTTTTGACAGAACACTGTATCTGTATTCTGTAATGGGCACACAGATGTCCTGTACACAGGTATATTTTTATTTACTGGAGGTGCTTTTCAGAGCTTTGTAATACCAATGCTGTTTTCTAGCCACACCAACCATTTAAAAACTAGAAGCTACTTCTCCCGGGAAAAAAACTAGGATTACATCAAAGCATTTCAGTTCCTCACAACAAAACTCTGTGCTTGGTTTCCAATACTAAAATTGTAACATCACAACTTTTTTATAAGAATTAAATGGAAAGAGAAATAAAGGGGGAAGAAAAAGCTTTCGAGTGTTAACTCTCCACGGCAGGAGGAAGCCAGCATGGGCATTGAGCTCAGCACACTCATTCCCTTCTCCCTGCTGAAAGGGACACAAAAAGAACTCTGGCTAAGCATTTATTTTTCTGCTAATGTGAAAGTTTTCTTTTAAAGAGGAAGCAGATTGAACAGAGCACGAGAAAAGAATTTGACTCTGGCTTATTTCCAAAGGTTTTTTTTTTTCCTGATGATTCACTGTTATCACTTGTATTCACATTACAACTAGCCTCAAAAAGAAATACCCAAAACCAAAACCAACCTCCCAACACACCCACCAACAACAAAAAAATACACAGCACAAAAGCACTAAGAAATAGAGTCTTTCCTACTGCTAAATTCTGCTAATAAGCTATATAAGAAGAGGATCATGTAAGATAAGAGTGCCTGTGTTCATTCACATTTGAGTAGGAACATTGCTAAGCCTCTATATCTGGAACTTTAGGGCACATCTAAAAATGGTGAACTTCCAAGGTGTTAAACAAAATGGTGGACACCGATTGAACTTATTTTACTTCAGCCATATAATAAAGTAGAAACCATCTAAATTTCTCTCAAGTCTAAAATGTTTAAATAGTCATTACAGTCTTTCCACTCTTTCTTTACTTTCAAACAGGAGTTTGTTCCGATATCCAGAGGAGACATAACTTCTAATTCTCTCAAAACATGAACAATAACAATTTTTATTTGTGGGAAACCTCTCACCCTCAGTCCTAGTGTCAGTCAGTTGTGAAGCTTATATAGCAATTCACAAACATACCATTTTTACATGGATATTCAAGCTAAAAAGAGGTAAGGGAAGGCCAAAAGGAGTGCTGGTAGGGTTGCTTTGTTATTGTATGTGACTAAAAGAGAATGAGGATGGTTGCCATAGGCTTCTGTTACTTACACCTCTTGACACAACCTAGCACATAATTTCATTCTCTGTGCCTGCAGTTACATTAAGAGACAAGAAAGGATATAATGCTAGTTTGAGTCCAAACACAAATCTATAATTTCAGTAACATTTTACATCTGTTTTCAGGAGCAGATATAAGTTTTGCCTGTAGACATATTCCAAGGGAAAGACTGTACCAGTAGGTTTCAACACAGCAGGAGCTACACTTCAACTGGTTTTTTTTCTAGCCCAAGTGATCAATACAAAATCTACTAAAATACTACTAACAGAGACAGATACAATGCCTTTTTACCCCATCCTGACCATACCATGACTTCTGTTTGGTTTTTTTTTTTCACATAACAAATTTTCTGCCATCCTTACAACAAGAGCTTGATCAATTCTAACTGGAAGAAAGCTTGTACCAAACAGCAACAAGAGCTGTTTTAATATGACTGTGTCTCTATGCTCTAGACATATTTTCATACAAATTCAATATCCCCAACTTTTTGTGCCAGCTCCCCTCTCATCTTCTCTTTTCAGGACTCCTACCTCTAGCACTGATCATTACATTTTTGAGTTCAAACATACAATTCCCCTACCATTTTCCAGGTCCAAAGGGCTTGTGGGATCTTTAGGAGACCCAGGCTTATTCTTTGGAAGAACAGTGAGACCCAGGCATGCAAGTGTAGTGCTGTCCTCTCTTTGGCATTTGCAGCCCGTGCACTCACGTGTATCTCCAATGAAGCCCAGCATCATCTGGGTGCTGGTGTTTAGGATCCCACAGACTGGCCAGCCTCTATTTGACAGTTTTATCTTTTTACTCACTTGGAGGCAAAGAACATGAAAGAACAGTAGGCAGCGTCTATAAAATTTCCCCACTAGCTCACACCATTAGCCACGCAAAAGCTGCTCTCAAGAAAGGCAGAAGAGAACAAACTGGATGATGGCAGCAGAGGTCAGTGGGTGACTCTTGCCAAAAGTAGTGTATTACAGATGGTTTCAAAGTCAGCTGAGTTCCCTCACCCTGAAACACTTCAAGTCATTCTTTAACCAGATGCCACCATTTTGCCCGTTTTCATTTCATTTGCCTACCTAAGCAAATGATGGTGATACTTTGGTCTGTTGCCATCTGTGTGCTTTTCTCTTCAAAATACATTTTTAGGTTGCTGGAAGACAAAATAAAGGTATAGCAGCACATGAGGCTAGGAAGGAAGAGGGGTAGTTTCCAAAGTTAAAATTCAAATCCCTGCACTAATATTACTGGTTAAGCAACCAAGTGTCCTGCTCTGCAATATTTACTGTATTCTTCAGCCTGTGAAGCAACACTGCCATGCTGATTTTTTAATTTACATATAATGAAAAAAAGTTTAATTGTTAAGGAAGACAAAAATTTTTTTCTCAAGATTTGAAGAGACCTAATGCTTCAGTGTTTAGCTTAATTAAAAAGCAAGTGGAATGGGGAAAAAGCAAACAACATATATATTAGCATATACCAGCCTAAGAAAATCTTCTAATAAGGAAGTTATGACCAATTTAATCAGTATGTAATATATATTCATTATAAATTATTATTTCACATTAAAAAAGTTTTTTCAAACCTATGCACAAGATCACCTGGCTCTAAAACTGAGTAGTGAGGAAATGTCAACTCATGCAGCCTTTTTCCATTATAAATCAACAGTCATTCTACCTCACACATGAGCTTCATTCTTTTGTTCTTCCTTACACAGTGATACTCTATTTCCACGCATCTTTGGTTTTTAAAGCTGACAGGATCTTTTCCTCTCAAGTTTCCTAAACTGCTGCTCATTCACTGCACTTATAAATCGTGAGCTTGTTAAAAACTATTTTTCAGGTCCACATCAACAGCACTTAAGTAACTGTGATAGAGGGGCTTGGGGAAAGTGATGTATTTAGACACCTCAAAATCATCACATTAAACAAACTAACATCCTACACAATCCACAAATATGAATTTATTCTCACATCACAAGCAGCGTGATGACAGGCACATCTGAAGACAGCTTTTAGGTGAGAGTAACAAGGTGAGGGTTTTACCAGTAAAGAGTATCTGGGACAGCTCAGTCACCTGCTGGATCACTTCCTTCCCACTTCCTCTCACTACAGAGGGTTACAGCTTTTTGTGTAACCTTCTGCCACAGCATCATGCAACTCCTGACCCAGGGCAAAAAAGCAGCACAAGCGTCTTCACTATCAGCATGCAATCAAGGCCCCTCCGGTAATTCTCTGCTCCAGGAAAGAGCTCCTGAGAGGGTACTTAAGAGCTTGTTTGTAAAAGAATAAATAAATATATAAATTTAAATGGCAGACACATTACTTCAATTCATGTCCAAAATTTGATCCTCATCCTTGTCAACTCAGGATGTAGGCATCTGGATTTAAAAAAAAGTAGAGAAAAAGCAGAAGGGTAAAGCAAAAAGCACATTTGCCTAGAGCCTCTATTAAGCCTTAACTAAGCACTCTGTATTTTGACCATCACCACTTAATGACCAGGTACTGAACAATTCACTCCAAGCAGCAGGAATATCAGAGCAAGCCTGATTCAGGAACACAGGGCCAGAGATGATAAGATGTCAAAGTCCCACTGATTCCCCAGATATGATGGGAACAACCAAGTCCTTTACTTTGCAGTGTAAGTTCATGTGAAAGTGGTAAAATAGAAGTACAGCTCTAACAGGCTTTTCAAAACCAGTTCAGAGACAAGAATATTCTAAAATTGAAAATTTTTATTTTCAAAATAAAGAATTTTGTACAGAACAGTGTAGATCTGAGTAAATCTAAATACAGCAGTCTCTGTAATATAACACAAGGGTCTGCTTTTAGCACAGTACTTTCACACTCTAGCAATCAGAAGGCACGCCAAGCAATTAGGAGGGAGAAAAAAAAAACCCAACCACTTTTATCTGTCAGAACATGTATTTCTAAAATGAGTTCCTTCTTCACAAAATGTACCTAGAGGGAAGAGCACTCTCCACACCTCAGATTGCACAGCTATTCACACTATAAAAACAGACTAAGAGAGGACAGGAGATTTTCAATAGGAGAGATGATTTATGAAACAGAACTGCAAGTCTGAGACATAAATATCTGTTGTTTCTAAATTCCTCTCTCCTCCTCTCCCACACACACTGATGCAATTCCCACAAAGGTATGAACTGTGGATCATTTTGTATACACACAGTGCAAATACTGCACAGGCACAGAAGCGTAAACCCACGGTGATTCTTTGACTATTCAACTGTACATTATTTATAGCATTTCATTCTAAACCTTATACAAATCTTACACAGTAGTTTCCATAAAAACTAAGCACATTTACATGCTTTATGGTTCTCTGGATGCAACTTTCATGGCACCTTCTTTTTTTACAACAGAGTTCAGGAGACCCCTATGTGCTCAGCGTATCAGAATTGTTCAGCTCCGTTTCTGCTGTACTTACATTTCACAAATGTCATGGGAAAGACCCTTCCAAAATCACAAAAGGCCAGATACAGAAACATTCATTGCCTGTTTTCCTGATAACCAAACTAAACAAGTTACCACCTTTCATCTACTCAAAGATGGCCAACAGCCACATGAACTGCCACCCCTCTGCTTGACCAAGCCCTGGTCTGGAGGTATCCCTCTTCCCCAGGACCACTGCTGACTCTGCAAAGCAGTTCTGCAGCTGCAGCAGGGGCAGGGAAAAGGGAGTCCAGCAAAACAGTAATTTAACACATGGAACGTTCTGTTTTAGACAGTGGTCACTACACAATGTATACCAGCACATTTCCATCACTATCACCAGTAGGCAATGCTAGTGCTGTGGAAGCTTTCAGCAGTGGCCTTCTCTCATCTGGGCAAAAACACAAAGAGCCTCGTCAAACAGCATCTACTGCATTTCTGAATTCAGACAATCTCCCTTGAAATGGCCACTGTGAACTTTTAGTACTCTATAAAACCAAGTATTAGTGCTTGGAAACTGCTCAGCTGCAACTTATAGGGCTTCCTTTTTGAACTTAAGAACATGCTGTTGTTTCAGAGAATTCTACAATTCCATTTTATCATGAAGTGCCTGTATTGCAGAAGTTGGCTGCTTTGCTCTGTGGAGAAAACCACCCAAGTTTTCAGAACATCTCTATCTTTTTGGAACCTGTTTTGGAGCCTAAGTAAACCTGCAGCATAGATTGCTGCATGAGTGAAACTGATGGCTTAAAGCCCCATCTCCTTTCAGGAAGAAAAAAGAAGTTACTATCATGAAAAAAAGGACTGATGCTATCTGATTTGACAAGTTGTCTAAAGAGAAAACAACAGCCTGTGGGTGAAGACCTGCATTAAACAGCTTTCCCAAGTATGATTTATACTGCAGTAAATGAAAGGTTTTTATCCTTTTTTACCCAAAAGGAAGGGGAAGCAGAGAAGGCACTTTGTAATCTCATTTGATTAAACAATTCACTGCAGGCAATAATATTACGTTGGTGAAAGAACATGTAATTTAAAGGCAGTCACAGCTTCAGTCTTCCATTCCAAGTTCTTGTTTCAGACTGAAAGGCAAGTAAAAACATGAGTCAGCTTGTAGCAAACACTGAAAACTCTTTGGACCAATTAGTAGAAGCCCTGACAATACACAATGAGGTTGAGAGCTAAAAGGCAGAGTTTCAGGTAAGATCCAGTGTATCAGAAAAATCATAGGGCAAAATCTCAGATTCTGGAGGCAGCACAGAGTAATCTTGAGATTTACCTGACAAAATAGGATGTGGACATCTTTTCCCTCCCACTTTTGAGATGCTTACCCCACCTAATGCAACAACATCACTGACAAAATGGCACACTCACCTTTTTAAGTAGGCATGGACATTGTCAAAGCCATGGTACTTGGCCAGATAGACCAGGACACCTGTGGCACATCGGCCATCTCGCTGTCTGCAGAAGCTACAGTTGCAGATTCCACGACATGGGGGGCACCTCCATGTCTACACAGAAGAGAGACGACAAGAAGCCCTTTTAGCTGAGATGCTATGTCAGATGTAACTCAGAACTTAGGAGAGTGCCCTGCTACACACTGAGTTCTGCAATGAACACCAGCACTGCATAAAGTCATCTAAACCAGTACAAGAGTGCAAATTCTTCAGTCTGTAGGGGATTAAGCTCTCCATTGCCTGCCTTGCACATAACCACAGGAAGCATTCCACTCTGTTTTAACTCCTACATCACAGCCCACAGCAGCAGCACTTTGTCCACAATACAGTTCCTTTCCCTAGGGTATTAAGCACTAATGCAGAGATAATAATAAAGAGAACACTATTTTGATGCACAAACACAAGAATATTTTAGCTGCTACTCTGTTCTCATACTTTACTCCTGCAATTAAAACTGTTGTATTTAAGTAGTAAATACAACAAGTTCTACACAACACAGTTCTGTGATTCAGGGTAAAGCAAGCCAGGAGTGCACCATGTACTACAGCACTGTAAGCAGTTGTTAAAACCGCTGCTGCCAGCAACCAATACCCCTGGCTGTGGAAGCCAAGACCAAAACACCACCACTGAGCACTGTCCTACCGGGTCCAGCAGTGCTGTTCTGACGTCCTCCCCGTATCTGTTGCGGAGGCACGGCCCACAGAACTGGCCCCGCACTCCTACGCAGTCAGGGTTACGACAATTTGTCTTGGTGTCTATGGTTTTTTGGCGACACTGATGGCAGGTGGATCCCTAGAACACAGGAAAAACAAACAAGACATTTATTAAGATGGCATTTTAGATAGGAGAAAAAAAGCATTGAAAAAAATCTCTTTGGCAGCAAGCAGTGCTTATCCCAAAACAGAAAGCCTCCTTGCAAGTTTGAACCAAGACTGTTTTAACACTTCATTTTCAGTGTCTGGTAATCACTCTCCCTGGGTGGTTATCACTTAGGTATTACAGTTGTTCCAGAGTGAAAGCATGCTAATTGACTTGGAAAAGGTCATTCTACAAATTCAGGAAAAAATAAGAAGGGACATTTCATAGATCTCAGACATATTTCTCCCAAAAATCACATCCTCTCTCTCAGTGAGAGGGAGTGTACCCTATTTCATGCTAAAACACAAACACAGAATAACAAAAAAATGACTTCACAAAGTACACATTTCACAAAGCTGGACTATTCTTACCATGGCCCTGTTATATACTTTTTCTCTTGCAGATCCACAAATATTATCCAGCTCTTCTGCTGTTATGTCCTCAACTGGGCGCACAACATGTGGAAAAGCCATGGCACCACGGTGACCCCTCCTGGGAGTACGGGCTTCATGCTGAATAGCAAAGACACAATACTTGCAGTATTAGTTTCAGCAAAAACTACAAAAGCAAGGATCTTCACAGCAATGCTGAAGTCTCAAAAACCCATCATATATCCAAGCAAGATATAACAGAACTTTGTACAGACGTATGATGTGGATGCAGCTTTAGCACCTTTGCTTGCTCTGTCCCCCTCAGGGTGCAGTGATGCTACTGATCTTGCTTCACTCCTGCTGGAGTGCAAGAGGAAGTGGTTTTTCAAGGACAAGGAAGGGGCAATGGAGAACACATACAAAATGCCCTTTTTGGTTTGTTTTGTTGTTTTTTTTTTAATTCTTCTAAGGCCATGGCATACTGAAAGACCCCATAAACTCTCTATGAATCACTATTTTCTTGAAGGGAAACCTTCATACAAAACCACCCTCACAACCCACAACAGCAGAACTAGATCTTCATCATACCTCCAGGTATTCATCGGACATCTTTCTTCTTCTCACCAAGATGTACGGGTCATCTTCTTCCTCTTCTGGTACAAGAGTAGGAGGACCTTCAATCAAGGACCTGGACCTTGTGTGAGGCCGAGAACTCCGGTCTGGGTTCCTCCTCAAGGCACTTTTGGGCAACGAACGCCTTGGAAGTCGCTTTGGTCCCTGCTAATGTTTAAAAGCCCCTAATGAAACAGGTGAAAACACAGATAGCTCCTGACCCTACACTGAATTCCTCCCCTAAAGATGCCTTCCTCTTGTCTTTTCCAAAGACATGTCTATCCCTGTCCCAGTCTGAAAACCAAAGGTAAGAATATCCTAACCAAGTTCATGTTAGGCATTCTGCTAGTCACTGAGAAATAGTCAAAAGCAGCAGAACCTGTGAGGAGCTGTGATTTTCAGTGTTGTTCTAATCTTCACCCAAATTACAAATACATCAGCAGTGAAATTCATTACACTGCTGATTCACAACCCAGCCTACTTAAAAGATAGGCTTAATGCCAGGTGTTTTCAAGGCTCCAAACTCATAGAATATTCAGGTCTGAGCTGCCCTCCCTCATCTCCAGCCTTTGTATAAACATATATTTACACAGCACCTCGTTTGGTTTTTTATTGGCCTATGGAGACACTTAACCTTTATAAATTAATCTGTTCTGCTTTGTACCATGGCAAATCAAAAGAGAATTACACAATGAGGATACCCGTTTTAGGAAGCAGTAAAATTCAAACTGGGCTTTGATTTGCACAGTTTATTAAATTTTTACATTGAGAATCCTGCTTTGTAATGTCAGAATTTGACTCTTAGAAATCTGAATGCAAATCCAGTAAGTTCATACTCACATGACTGACAGCTGGCAACGATTTTCTCCCACCAAAGATACCAGAAACATTTTGCAACTCAGCCATTAGTTTTGCAAGCTAACAAGAGAAAGAAAAATGAAGCAGAGCTTTAAAAGGGTATTTATGTGCTATTACAGACTACTAGGGCAATTGGCTAAAAGTACAGTTACTCATAGGAAATGCAGTCATTCTTCAACTCTTTACATTTATGTCTTATTTATGTTTCAGTGACTGTAAGTAATTTGGAAATGCTCAAAACTTATTATGTCGTTAGGCTTGCAGCCTATGGATTTTCATATGCCAGTAAAGTATCAGATTTGTATTTTAGGAATGCAAATTCACCTTAATGCATTCACACAATTCCCATTACAGTAAATTTAAACAGAGGTCCCCCAAGAGTTGAAAGGGAGGGGGGAAAAAGGGCCAGAGTACTTGCCATTGCTTTGTTTTCCTTTATGTTTAAAGCTCTTTTTTCTAAAAACATAGCACCATTTTCTTCAGTGTCAGAGTCTGAATCTAGAGCGGGCATCGGTGTTTCAGGAACAGGTTCCATGCCACCCTTCCTCCTCTCTGATCTCCGAGGTGGAAACTTCATGGCTACTTTCAGAGGAACAGAGCATTTCTGCCCTCTCTGATCGATCTCACTTTCAGCACTTGCATCATTCTCATCTGACTCTGATTCCAATTTCTGTTAACAAACCAAAATGGTAGCATGTAAATCCAGGAGAGTTGCTCTGCAGTTAAATACAGTGGACAACATTTTGTCTAGGAGTAGTTTAAGAGGCTACCTTGCTGAAATCCAGACATGCAGTCCTAGTGTTCTAGTGTATTTAGGAGCGGGAAGAAAGGAGAGGGGACACAGGGATAAAAACCTCTCAGGGAGACCTATATGGTTGTGCCAAACACACCAGAAAAGGGAGTGTAGTATTTGCAGCAGTTACAGCAGTCTTAGCTCTCACTTGTAGGTCTAATAGCAAAAACACTTTGTGTGTATGGTATGAGAAAGAGAACTGCCTTTAAAGGGCTCAATTTTGCTACATATAGCATTTGACTGTAAAAAAAGCCACTATGCAGTTGTCTGCACAAGGTCAAACCCAATTTTGTAAGCTATCAAGTACAGTCATCTCACCGTATCAATGATATAAAAGGACATTTCCTTCTAGAGCCAACCAGTGAAATAATTATTAATAAAATCCCAGTATTTTCTGATATTCAAATTCTGATGTCTTGCTTACAAATTTCCCAAGAACCCAATGGTTCAGTGAGGACATAAATCATTTAGTTAAAAGCTCATTATGCAATAGGCTTTGATTTTTTAGACACAACAAGACAGTCTTACTTTGATCAGCAGTAAGAATGGACATCAAATGGCCATTTCTATTTACACAGGGTTTTTATTAAGCAGGTATGTGATTCTGGTTGTACATTATGTGTAGTAACTGACTTTTTTTCTACTTATCTATTCCAGCTTCATCTCCTCCTTACTCTCTTTACAGTTGTGTTTTAACTCAGATGTGATTTCTTCCAATTAGCCATTTTTCTTTTCTAGTCATTTCTTAGCATGTGCTGAAGTTATGATGAACCTGGTTTTGCCAAATGTGGTACTACTTCAGTTTCTCTTCTGAATATCAACTATTGATCTTTTTAAGCAATAAAACTGATGTAAGGAAAAGCAGGAAGGCAGATTTCACCACCTATGACTATTTCTCTATGTTGAAAAATGCACAGCATTCCCTGTTACGCTGCCAGAGTGGAGGTCTGACTGCATGTCAAGACACACAGGAATTTTTCTGAGGCTTGCTGCAGTCCATGGGCTAGCCTAACATTTCATATTGAGGAAACCAGAAATGCTACGCTCCAACAGAGTAACATCCAGCAGGGACAGTTTTAAGAGGTTTATTTCAAAATACACATGGCAGATTTTTAAAGCTCCATATCTTGAGTGCTTTTCATAGAGAGAAAAAGAAAACTAAACTTTGGCTACTTGGACTGTTTACTAAATGAAATGATGCTTCCTTCTGAAACACTGAACTTCAAGCTGAAGCTGGCATTATTTTCCAATTCCAATTAAGAATGTGTAAGAATTTAAATATATCATAGCAAACAAAAATCAACTGTCTTACCAATGCATCTTGGACCTCATCTTCTGAAAAGCCACAGAAAGATTCATCATCAGAGGCTTCATGAAAAATTTTTGCCAGTTCTTCTTTAATATCCGACCTAAATTTGCATTTCTACAAAAAATAAAATAGCCTTTATGTAGTACAGAAAATTATTAATTTATAAATGCAGTACAAGCAAAAAGCTTTTTAATAAAGAAAAAAAAAAAAGTTAAGGCATTTCACAAGGAGTTTTAGAACCACAGCTGTAAATTACCATGTACATTAGGTTAGGTGACATATCAAAGGCCAGAATTTATAGCTAATCTATTTCCAACAATTACCACCTAGAAGCACAAGTGAAGAGTGAAATGAAATTACAGCATATAGCACAGATTTATAACTGCTCTACAAAAACATAAGCAGAGCAAGTAGTTTTACATTATTAGCTTTACATTTTTGCAATCTTTACTAGTCCAGCACATATGATCTTACTTGTTCTTGTACTGTACTTACTGTATTTGCAAAATTATCAGAACCAAAACTGTCACAACTGTCATCAGAGGATGAGGATGTTTCCATGGGAATCAGTTTCGTATTTCGAAAGGTTGTGAAGTTTCTCCTTCCTGAACGACCTCGGCGCTACGAAAGGACAACAGCAACACCATTAACAAGAGACCTACTGCAGCACAGTAGCTTTTAAGAGTATCTTTGTACTGAGGCTTAGGAAGTTTGAACATTTTAGGATGTTTAGCAACCTTGAATGCAAGTCAGAAAACAAACATCAGCTTTGAAATAAATCTCAAAGTTAGGAATGAGAATGGTTTTTACTCTGATACAGTTCTGATCATTGTTACAGATGAGTTTCGTTCAGTATTTAAGAATACTCTTTATACAAACAGGCAAGTGGAAATAAGCACATGAATCATGCCATTCCCCAGTCATCATAGTCAGTGATGGAAAAAAGTGCAAGTACACGAAAAGTACCTAGAAATTTACTTTGATTCACTTATTATTTTCATTTTGAGGCACACACTAAATACTGCGCAGCTCTTAAGGAAGGGCCAAAGAATCCTACCAACAAATTTGAAACAAATCCGTTCCAGACAAAGCAGCTTGCTGTTTTGTTCATTTTGCCACCGATTTAGAAGACTTTTTTTTACGGGCTTCAGGTTTTCCTTTCCCAGTAAATGTTCCTGCTGGCAGTGACCCATTGTATGCCCCGAGCCTGGCTGGCATCCAGGCCGGGGAGCAGCACCCACACTGAGGTGCTGGCCCGGTTATGAGCGCTGGCGCTTCACGGGCCCACCGCGCGGGCCAAACGCCGGACACACGCCGGGCTTAAGCAGCAGCGACCCGGGCCAACCTGGAGCCCTCCGTCCCCTCCTCAGACCCGCTCTGCTTGCGGCTCTTCGTTTCACAGTTCCGCCGAGCACCCAAGCGCGGCCCGGCCGGCCCCAGACACAAAGGGGCGGTGCGTGCTGCCGCCCGCCGCGGTGAGGGGGCGCGCCGCGGGGCCGTGCGCGGGCCGGCCGCACCGGGAGGGCCTCAGGCGTGGAGCAGCCCGGCCCAGGTGACCCGGGCTAGCCAGGGGCTCGCAAACACGCCCGTCCCGGCCAGCGCCTCTCCTCGCCTCCCGCTAAAATGGTGCCGTCCCGCACACACGCGGCCGGGCCGACCCCTGTGCTCCTTCCCGCCCGTCCCGTCCCTGCCGCGCGGGGCCGCTCCCCACAAGAGCGCCACATGACCGGCCCCGCGCCCTCGGCGAGGCGGGGGCGGTGGGCACATGGCTCCGGGCCGCCAGCTCCCCGCCGAGCGCGGCTCTCAAGCCGAGTTTCCTACCCCAGTTAGGCGGGCAAGGGCACCGCCACGCACGGGGAGCCCGAGCACCGCGGCGGGGCAGAAGACCCGGAGCTGCCGGTCCGAGTGGTGGGGGTCCCCCGACGTCCCCCTCCCTGGGACGCCCAAACTAAAGACCCCCCACCCGGCCCCACCAGCCTTCCGCAGCACGGCTTAGTCCGGCTTGCATAGGTTCTCAAGACCCCGGAGCGCCACGAGAGCGGCGGCAAGCGCCACAGCCTTCCCCCCGCTCTCCGTAGCAGCAGCGACCCATGGCCTTACGGCGAGCCCAGCGGCGGCCGCGGGCAGCGCTCACCTGCGGGCGCGGCGGGGCCATGCTGGCGGCGGCGGGCGAGCGCTGGAACTGAAGGTTCGCGCCAAAGCGGCTGGACCGCGGGGGGCGGGGCCGGCGGCGCCTTTCCCGCGTTGCCGCCCGCGTCCTGGCAGATGCAGCGCACACCCCCGCGGTGTCAGGCACCCGGCGGGCTCCCCTGCGCCCGCCCGCCCGCCTCTGCTAAAGCAGCTCATCAGGTCTCCCGGGATGTCCCCGAAGGGACCAGTGCGGAGGTCCCCTTCTTTTTTTCTATCCGAGGTGTAGGCTTTGTGGAGCTGCAAGGGCCTGGCCCTGTGGCGCGAAAAGCTCCCGGGCGGAACGTGGCGGGACTCGGCTGCAGAAGGGGGGCGGGCGCCGGGCGCCGCGCCCGTGCCTCGCCGGGGCCAGCTGGGAAGACTCTAAGGTTTCTAGCTCTCTCTAGCTCTCCTTTTTTTGTTTTAAATAATTTTATATGCTAAACTTAGGTTGGCTTCACTCTGAAATAAACTCCCTAAATCTGCCAGTTTTCAAGGGCGGTGAGGCTTCTCCACGAAATAAAGCCAAGGATCCGTGTGCTGGCTGCCCCCCGCAGTGCCCGCACCCGGCACCGCCTGCCAAGCAGCGTGGTACGAGTGCACCGTGTCAGAACAGCCGCCCGCAGCGTGCAGGCTGCCCACAGTCCCATGGGGAATGGGGGGTCACTCACCAGGGCCCTTCAGATCAGCGTTAGGAGAGACTCTGGGTGACTCAAGATCCACCGCCCCTGCTCCTCGGGTAACAACAGAATTTCACAAAGAGTGAAATAGCAGTACAACAGAATTTCACAAAGAAGTTGGCTGCCTTGCCCTCTGCAATCACAATACTATTTGAAGACGGGCCAGAAGAAAATAGATCAGTCATTTTAAACCATTTTTGGTAACATGTATAATGGCACATTAAATCAAGTACAGCCGTTAAACACAGCAGAATAACTGCTATGTGGTATTTGGCAGCAGTAGTAACGGGAGAAGCCCTGAAGAAGCTGTATGGGATTTGTGGCCCTGGTGTTTGCTATAATCCTCTGTTTATGCTGTGGTTTGAGCCGGGCTGGATAGCAGTGCAAGTGCTGCTGCTCAGCGTTTCCAGGTGCCTCCCTGGCAGCAGGCGAGTCCCCGCTGCCATCAGCGGGAGGCAGGAGGCCGCGTGCAGGTGCAGACCTGTGCCCGCGTAAGGCAAACCAGGAATCATCTCTGAGCCAAAGTCTGTAAATAGCCTACAGCACAATAGGGTACAAGAGCCCTCACAGAGGTGTTCTGTTTTCTGTGGGCATTATTCTTCCTGCACGTGCTGCAATCTGTCGTGTAAAAGAATCTTCATTTTAAATAAGCCCATAATTACACACTTACCTGCACTGCTGGCTTCTCAGCACACACAAAAGCAGATGAACTAAACCAGTTCTCCAGAGACCAGACCACACTCCATTCCTCTAAATCCACATTAGTGGAGGATTGCCACCCACCTGGCTTCCAGACAAGACAGCTCAGTTGGGAAGAGGTGAAATGTTTTTTGAATTTTGATGTACTTTTACTTCTTTCTAAAGAAACCTACAAATACCAGTTTACTTACATGGAAGAAGAGATTCAGTTCATGAACAGTAAAAGCCCTTAACATCACAATTATCAGAATTTTACTAGAGAAGTAGCCAACCTTCACAGCTTTCAAGAGCATCATATGAAATGTTATGGAGTGCTGATGGCACTAACTAAAGCAGAACTTCAGACTGCAGTTACTTGTCCATTTAATGCTTAATGCAAACAGCATTCTTCAAGTCTTCAAACTACACATGTACTCAAACGGCTTTCAAATTAATAGGCCAGAGCAGAGACTTTGTGGGGAATCCAGACAGGATATTTCATGAACTGTATTGTCAGGGTTTTTTCAATATGTGAAAAATAATTATTTTATTGAAAATTGTGTATATTAGCTCACATATTTTACAGATGACTAGGGAGAAGAGCTTAGGACAGGGAAAAGAGAAATGGGATGTATGTGAAGGGCAGAGGTTTCCCTTCCTACAGCACACAGCAAGGGTACCAGAAAATGAAAGTCTGTAACACAGAAGATGGTTGTTGTGACATGTGACACTGTGATCTCTCTGTTCTCACCTTCACAGCCTGCATGCTCCTGCACTGCCCTGCAAGGCCCAGGTGCCCTGGGCGGATGGACACAACAAACTTACCAACTGGCTTTACCTTGATGGAAAAAGTTTTTCTGTGTTTGTCAAGACATAGGCAGCACCACTGTCCTACATCTAGCTATTAACAGTAGCTGAAGACTTGCAAAGCTCAGGTCAAAGGTGAACATTGCATTTTCAGCCACACTTAAATTAGGCTAATGTGAGTGGAGGAAAACATCCCTGCCTGTTCAGTCCCCCAGTCAGGGTCCTGCATAGCCTGTCCAGTGCTACCAGCAAGCTCTTCCCTCAGAGCTCACATGTCAGCAAAGATCATCTGGAGTATTTTATCACGTATTTTCAAGAAAATAATCTGTTAAGGTCTCTCTGTCGTTGAAATGAGCTGTCACTACGTGGTAGCAGCCCTTGGAAGACCTGCTAGGGGAGTAGGCTGGAATCATGGAGGGACATGCAGAAGATTGAGCTTGCAACAATTTCTGCATTTATCTGGGGGGAAGCAAAGTTGTTTACATGTTAGGAGCTTCAAGCAGCAGCAAGAACATGGACCTCCAACAATAGCTCCATTGTCAGAAACAATAGATGTGACCTTTGGTCTGCTGGGACGAAGGACAAGTGCTGTCCTCCGTGTCACCCCGCAGATTTTGGTGTTGGCATTGCAACACAGCTTTTCTCTCTGGAGGCAGGACTCCTGCTGCCCTGTCTCTGGCTCTCCTACACACTTCCTATCTTAACTACACTCAACACTCTTTATGCTCCTTTCCCCCCCTTTTTTTTTTAATTGAAGCAATACATTTTTACCTGCTGTTGTGAATGAGTGTTCTAGGACACTCAAAGAATCCCTGGCAAAGGTATCTGCAAAAGTATGTTTAATATCAATGTGAAAGCATGACAAAGTTCATTGGCAAGGTTCACTCTACTACTTATTAGGTGGTTAAAGCACACGGAGAAAAATTATACTGAAGTCTAAAATCAATCTAAAACTAAAATCAACCAAAAAATATCTACATGGAAAAAGGGTAAAGCTGAGAAAGAGTAAGGATAAAAAAGAGTAAGGGAGACCCTCCCATTGAGTCACAAGGTTCAGAATGGACTTCCTTGCCAAACTTGGCCCCACACTTGAAAAATGGCTTAGGCCTAAAAGTTTTAATGGCACTTAAACTTACACAGCACTTAATTGACAGCTTAATGTAAGCAATTTAAGAAAAGATTCTTATAGAATTTACTGTAGCACAACAGTAACTCAGTAATAGGCATAACTTACTTACAAATCTAAAGTACTTAAGAATCTAGGAGAGCAACATTTATAGTACGTCTGCTATAGCATACTCACACACAGATCCAAAGGATATATACAAGGTATATACATTTGAAAAAATCCCTTTGAATTCATCAAAGTACTCACATCAGATGCCTTCCTCATCTTTCTCTCTGCATCTTCTCAATGGGCAAAGGGTTGAGTCTTGAGGAGTGGGGGTAGCCCAGGGCCCATTGCTGGTGATGGGCAGTGGTCCCCCAAGTATGGCAAACATGAGAGCTGGCTGGCTCTGAGAGGCCCCACTCAGGGAGAGGTGCTGGTCACAGCTGCAGTCCAGGAGGGCTCAAAGGGTCTCACTTAGGACTGCTCTTTATAGGCTCACAAAAGAGTTGGCTTTAGTCATAGTAATTTTCCATCCTGGCCACAATTTGGGTTGGTAATTTTCTTTAAAAGTGTGGTGACAAAAATCTTGTTCCACTTGGGTTTTTATTCAGTCAAGAATAATCAGTTTTCAAGGCTGTTCATTAAAAAACCAGCCTCACTAGAAAGCATAAGCTCCCGTGAGCAGCAGTTTCTGATAAGCTCAAGAAGAGCTTAGCCCAGGTGGTGTTTGTCAAGGCCAAGGCTTAATGAGTATTTCTGAAATCACAGTATGGCCCAAGGCTGGGGATGCACCACCACACCTGCCTAAAATAGCATGTGAATACACTAGTTAATGTTTGTGTGATGCTAGTGTTTATTGTGATGAGATTTGTGCAGTGACACATGTTTATAGATGCAAGCATTTAAGAGGAAAGGGAGTGTTTGGGTTCTCATGGCCGCAGAGTACCCACAGTACAACGCAGTAACACGTATCTTAGGTCCATAGAAAAAAATATTGCAGCCAGTAATGACAGTAATTAAAAATTTCTGTAAGAGCTGTCCAATCACCTCTTCATCTGAGAAAATTATAGTGTGTTATTGAAACCATTAGTGCAATAAAATGAAGCTAAAAAACATTTTGCATTAAAATAATCAGACATTGATTTATGATGTAAATTGTAAATCAGTAACCTATAACACACACTAATTGTTTTTCTCTCTCCTGTTAGGTGTGTTTCTTGAAAAGATCTGATCAAGCATACCTATTTGTTCACATGTCACCCTCCAGTGCCTCACACTACTATGCAAGACATAATAAGGTGTATAATCAGGTAACCTGCTATTGATTGCAATCCAGAAAGGACACACTTGTTGTTACACAGAAGCAGGACGATAGCCACTTTTGGAGATTTAATTACAGCTAGATCTCTACATATTTGCTGGATGTGATTTTTTATGGAATACCTTTTTAATGCAAATACTTCAACACTATGCTCTGATAGGCAGAATCAGATTTTGTAAAATAAATAGAAGTTTAAATATATAACATGTACAATCAGTTTCTATTAACACCAACTGTACCAGCTCCATAAAATACCTCCACAATGCAATTACTATCTTTTTCCTTTTTTCTCTCTCCAAGGAGAAATAGATTTTCTCCTTTTAATTTAGCAGGTTTGTATCTCCTTGTGCTTTGCTGTGATTTCTTGGTAGTAAAGGCTGGGTGCCAATGCATCCTGCACGCTGAATTTAAGGTGGTCATGTCCAATCCTATCTGATACTGTGTTTCTTTGAAACAAACTGGCAAGACCACAAAAATTGAAAGAATAAGAAAAGGAAAACCAAAGGAATAATACAAGTCAGTGTCAGAAAAAGTGCAGTTGATACTACATTTATTGGTGCACTAAGAGAATGGCTGAAATGTGGTCATTTTTGATAGAAACCTTAATGGTTATTCCAAAGGTAAGTCATAGCAGATCATTTGGAGCCCAGAACATTATGATGCACATTATGGGAATGTAATTACAATGCTCATTTGATTATCCTGTAGCCATTCCACAAAATGCATAGCAAAAAATGTTGATCGAAAGTAGCTGCTTTTGATATGCAGTAGCCACTTTCGAAAGTGCAAGATCCCAGCCCTTTCGTTGTTGGGCTTTGATTTTTATTTTCCTTTGAAAACACAAATTACATTAAGTCACATCATAAAGAAATCACGTACAAAATATTCTGCAAATGTATAGCTGTGGGAAACAGAAGGCTATCAGGAAGTAACCAAAATGCTTACTGTAGTCTGTTTTTTTGCCCTTTTATAGAAGCTTTGCCACTGCCTTTTTGCAAGTGTTGATTTGCATTGCCTCCAGCAGCCTTCATCAAGATGTGGTTGCTGGGAGAGGATGAGAGTGAGAGGAGAGGTGGTGGCATAACCTCCTCCCCAGGGATCCCTCTCCCCATGCGGCTCTCTCAGGAGGGAGGGAGTGAGGGGCACAAGTAGAAAACCTCCCTCAGGGCTCGCTAGTGCCTGCCAGAGGTCCCCAGGGCACATCTCAAGTTTTCAAGCCCGTGGGATTTTTCCATAGCATGAGGGAAATGCCCTCTTTGCTGCAGGGAGCCCTCACCTTGCTTTCTAAGGCAGGAAAAGGATGTGTTGAGCCCCAGGTACACTAAACCACTGCATTCTACACAGCGCAATGTCCGTGTCTCCAGCCGCCAGCCCCTGCCCGAGAGCGCCGGAGCTGTCCGGGAGGGGACCGGGAGGTGTCCCGGAGATGTCCGGGAGGGGACCGGGAGCGGACCGGGAGGTGTCCCGGAGCTGTCCGGGAGGGGACCGGGAGGTGTCCCGGAGCTGTCCGGGAGGGAACCGGGAGGTGTCCCGGAGCTGTCCGGGAGGGCTCCGGGAGGTGTCCCGGAGCTGTCCGGGAGCGGACCGGGAGGTGTCCCGGAGATGTCCGGGAGGGGACCGGGAGCGGACCGGGAGGTGTCCCGGAGCTGTCCGGGAGGGCTCCGGGAGGAGGCTCTGGCCCCGGGCAGGGGCTGTGGGGAGCGTGGGAGGTGCTGCAGGCGGAGCCGCAGGGAAGGGCTGCTCGCTGTAGCCCCAGCTCGCCTTTCCCCCAGGGGGACATTGCCTGCCGGCGCCGTTCCTCTGTCCTCTGAGTTGTTAATCTCAAATGCCCTGTATTTACATTCACTCAAACGTGATCTTGGCAGACCCTTATTAGTGTTATTGCCTTAATAGACTTCTCCTCTCTAACCTCTAAATTTTTGTGACAAACTGGCTTGAACTCCTAAGCATGGCAATTCATTAGATAAGAATATTATGTAAAAACCCTTCTATGGTGGACACATATACAGAAAATAATTCTGTCAGATGTAATTTTCAGAGGTAGCACAGCTATTTGATTCCATTTAGTGATATGAGATGCCAGGAGGTCTCTCAGTTTGGGGTTTTTCCACAGTTATATAAGTCACTGCCCATCTTTCCCAGCCTAAAGTAATAATAATAATAATAATAATAATTATTATTACTATGTCAAAGTGCATTCTCTAGCACAATCAAAAAACTCAATTGTATATATTTGATGTACAGTCCAATGTTCTTGGCAGCAAGTCTGCAAGTTATAGAAAGTCTTAAAATATATGGGGTTTGATCCTGAGCAGCATCAGCTGAGCTAAAGAGCAAGACAGAGGTGAGGGGTGCCATGTCTGGGGGCTGGTGTTCTCAGTGAGGCAACCTCTACTCCATACATCAGCTCAGCAAGTTGCCAGATTCTGGTCAGCATGCTGTCACACATGGCCAACTGCTAGAAAATAATCTGTGGGAGCAGATAAGATAGAGTAATACTGCAGTAGCCAGTTTTTTCTTTAACAAGGAAACCATGTCCAAAATCACGCGTCCCCATTTCACAGCAAGGAAGCAGGTTCTCATGGCCAATCATTAGCTCAGTCAAGGCAGAGCTGGGGGGAGGCACAAATGGGCACTCTCCCCTCCCAGCTGAACGGGGACTTGCCCTGGCTGTATGTACACAAAAGCAGCCTGTGTTTGCAGGCCTGGGCAGTGTTTTTCCTCTGGTGAGTCTCATATTCACGAGCTGCCCTGCTTAGGAATGGGGTTTCATAGGAGCTGGAACTGCCAGCTGGTTCACAGCACAGCAGCATAGCTCTGACCTGCAAGACACAGGCAACAGGCGCCTGGAGAGTGCAGCGCCACCCAAAGCTGCTGGTCTGGCTGTCCCTCCCTCTAGGGAGCAGCTCCCCAGGACACTCTTCTCCTGATGGCAGTGGCAGGTACCCCAGTGCTGCCAGGGAAACCTGTGTTCTTAAGAAGCTGATAAAAAACAGGGTCAGACCCAGCTCTGGGCCACTGAGCTGAAGAAGAATGATTGCTACCCTCAGTGGTAAGTGACTGCTCTCCATCCTCCTGTTGTTCTTCCCTATTTTTTTAAAGACATCCTTAGGTATATGGGAAAGACAAAAACAAAAACAAAAACAAAAAACCAAAAACCATATCTTGCTGGCAGAAAAAGAAAGAAGTCTTTTTGCTCGTGCTATGAAGACATCAGCTGTGGAGGTAAAGCCTGTAAAATTTCAGAAAACCAAGGACCATGATGCTGAGGTTAACCTGCTCTTCCTGTGTGAACTGAGCACTGCTTCCTACCTCTCAACCCACCCGCAGGGTCAAGAACCAATTGCTGGGGAGAGATGCTGCTGTTCACCCTGAAACTTTCCTGCTGATGTCTGGCATCCAGAGAGAGCGCAGCAGCTCTTGTGATTCCCACAAGATCCAAAGTAAAATGCTGCTGAATGAACAGAAAGACTCTGTGTAAGCTCTGACAGCAAGTCTCACATTAAAAAAAATTAAAAATCTGATTTTGTAAATATTCTCTCAATTTTATGTAAATACTCACTCACTTTGGACGTCCAGTTCGGAATCTGCCTTCATGAGCTCTTTGCTATTTTTCATCGTCCATTCCAGCAGGCATCTCAGAGCTCGCTTCTTACAATTCAGAGCATTTTAAACCCTGGAAGAGGAAAATGCAGTGCCTTTTGGGGATTAAGGAAACATCAACATCCAAGCATGGAGATATGAAGCCCAAGAGAAAGAAAAGCCAAGAAACCAAGGGGCAGCTCTATAGCAGTGGTATTTTGTGCCACTTGCAGAGGCAGCCATGGAGGGAACTGCAGCACTGCCAAGGATATGTGTGTGGATGGAGGATAGTGTGTCCAGCTCCTGGCATGCAAATCTAGACATACTAGTTCTTCAATACGATTGCCTTTAACAGACTTGTAAGAAAACCCTAAGTGAACATAACCCAAAGAACATTTTCTGAGGTGTAGTTGCCCACGACAGTCTGATTTTACACATTGCTGTGCACGGTCTTCTAGCTGCATGTTAGTAAAACACGAAAAAAAGAAGGCTCGGCTTTGTAAAGTACTGGGGGTATGTGTGAAAATGTAAGCACATTTTTATTTATAATGAATTATCATCAAGATAGGGAGTAGCTGCATTAAAAGTGATAAAAAACAAGACAGAAAACTAAATCTTGCTAAATTTTTTTTTCACAAGTTCACTCACTGTTGCTTTAACTAGCAATGCTGGTACAGCAAAAGGATTTCTAATCAGTCACTAATGCATGATTGTTTAATTTTAATGGGCATGATCAATACCATCCGCTCCTTCTTTAAATGCTAATGAACACTTTAATACAACAGATGTGGACAAACAGTACATTGCAGATTAAAATTAGGCACGGCATTAAATAGCTCACAAACAGCAGAGGAATCCTGCTGGACATCTTGATGAACAACCACAGGCAGCTGATAAATCTTGAACTGCCACCACCAGCCCACAGTATCTCAGGCTTGTACAACTACACCACCATCCTGATCACCCTAGAAGAGAAAGGTGCCTTTCCAAACTCTTGCAATTACTTTCTTAGGATTTGTGCAGGCCCAACTGTGATTCCTGAGATGCATATCCAAAGTAACACAAGCACATTCCTAGCAGCTACTCTCTGTTACTATTAGTTGGTATCTTCCAGCCCATTTTGGTCATGGCAAGAAATGTCAGGGAAGGGTCCCTAACCTAGACAAAATCCCAGTCCCCTGTGGCAGAGGAACACCCAGTGCTAGATTGTCCATGTCCCTCAAATTAGTTGTCAGGCTCAGTAAACCAGGGTCAGAAGCTGGGTTACTAACTAGCTTTCAGCCAGTTTGAAGCCACAAGAAAATGGCAAACTTTGTTACCAAAGGACATCACATGCAGCTGAATTCACTTCAAGGTAAAGCTTCTATTTTTTCTGCTCTTAACTGTTGTCAGAGGAAAAGGCACTTGAGTGACAGAAATCCAAATCCTGATACCTGGTGTCATTTGTGTCTTGCTCTATTGGTTTTGGTGGATCTGTCCTGACTTAATGAAATGTGAGTCCCAGTTCACTCTGGTAGGTATTGGAAACTCACCCCAGGGCTCAGCCCTCACTGGGGCTGGTGGCAATCAGAGGAAGAAGAGCTGCATGTACCCACAGGAGTGGCCTTTGTGTGGAGCAGGGAATTTACATGTCCTTTAGGACATCCAGTGACAGGGCTATGGTGACACCCCCTCATCCTGAGCAGGTGACATGCCAGCAGCTCTGCCGGCATCGCTCACCATGGTGTGCCAGCAAGGGATGGGTGGTGTGCAGCCCCCTGTTCAAAGGCATCTCTAATTTACAGTTCCTTGGCTTTCAGAGGGTACCATGCATTGCTTTGGGTTCAGCTTCCTTTATCTGTTTCTTCCTTTTTTTCTCTCTTGCATCTTGTGAAACCCAAACTTTTTTTTTCTCCTTTTTAATTGTGTGAAATCAACTTGGAGTGAAAAGGCCACGAAGAAACTTTCTGATGCCAACTGAGTCTAAGCTGAGTCTTTGTTCTCGGCAGAGCTAAAGACCACATTAATAAGAACTTTGCTGACCTTGTCTTTACTACCTGAATACTGAAAGACAAAAGCGACACAGTCTGGCCACATTTAAAAATTCAATTAAAAAATACCAGCTGCACAGGGATAAATATTATTACAGACCTCAGTGGGATTAGTTGTAACTATGATAAAGGCAATGCCTTCTTCTCACTCTATTTTAATTTTTTTCCCCAAAAGAATAAAGCCTAGTTTTTGATTCTTCTTCTGATTAAGACAACTGTGTACGTGACAGAGTGTGCTCAGTGGTGTTGGGTAACTAATGCTGGGGCTTTTAATAAGGAACAAAGTAAGAAATTCCTGAGAAAGGATGGCAAGCTGAAAGTGGAGAAGTGAAGCTACTAAAGTGGACCTGAAGAAAAATGTTCTTGTGTCCCTTTTTTTCAGACTATGCTGAAATACGTACCTATTCCTATAGCCCTGGCAGAAGCAGACTAGACAAGGGGTGAGAGGACCCTGCTTAGAGCTGGACTCAGCATCTAGAAGCAAATTGAGGTGAGGAGAGAGGTAACAGCACAACTCTCCCAAGGATGAAACTGAGAGCCTTTCATTGTGGCACCTGGCTGTGCCTTATGGATTTTATTTTTGAAATATTAAACAAATGAGTGGATATCCAGTCAGCTGAGAACATGAGCAGCCAAACAGAGGGGAGAAAACCAAATTAAATCCCTTGGTGCTGACAGCGACAGGAGGAGAGGTGGCAGCTCTCCCTGTCCGCTGGCAGGCCCCAGCCAGGTGGGTACCGGCTTCAGTGCAGCAAATTAAATAGGAGCAGACATATCTTCTCTATGTTGAACGTTCAGTTAAATCAAGGGCCAAATTCCACTCAGAACATCCTCCGGCCCCGCCAGCTCCCCCTGGCTCTCTCCTTTCCCGGCTTGCCGGCGGCCTGCCTGTGGGGTTTCCTTGCGTGCTGCACCTTTATCCACCCGCCCTCGCTGGCTCTGCTCTCCCCTTCGCCCCTCCTGGGCTCGCTGTCACCCTGTGGGGGCATGCCAGGGATGGCCGAGGGCTGCGGAGGGGCGCGGGGGTACCTGCGGTGCTGGGAAGCCGGGGGGGCCGCTGGCAAAGAAGTCCTGCTGGGCCTTGCCGAGTGCCGCGGGGGCCCCGGGGAGCTGGTCCCGCTGCGCCGCCCGTCCGAGGAGCTGCGGGAGGCAGCGCTGTGCGAGGCGGCTCCGCCCGGGCCGGCAGGCCTGTCCCTCTCCGAAGGGGTGTCCGAGGCTGTGCTGGAGGCGCTGCTGCCTTTTGAGTTCAAGTGCAGATTGGAAAGGTTTCTCATCAAACTGTGTGACAGGGGAGAGGAATTCCTCGAGTGGCTGATGGATGTGAGCTGCTGAGCGACGGGAGCGCGCGTCCTCCTGACGGCAGCGGCGTAGGAGTCCTGGCTGCGCAGGTAGGGCAGGTAGTGCGTGACCGCGCTGGGGCTGTGCGGGTGGCCGTGCTGGAGAGAAATGGCTTTTGCTAGCTGCTGCATGCGCAGTGTCTGCATCCACTGACTGTCGGTGCCTGGCAAGGGAATGGAAACAGAGTCAGCTTTCTGTGAACGACGGAAAACCGCTCTCAGGTTTACCGAAGGTGTGAGGTTAGGTACCAGCGTTTCTCTCGGAAACCACCCTTCCCTCCCAGCCTTGCAGCAAATAGTTCTAGATTTGAGTATGTTCAATGTTATGGTTGAACATAATGTTGGGCTTTTAAAATAGCAAGTGATACAAATATTTCTGATGCCACTGCAGATTACAGAGCTTAGACTAGAAGACAGTTACTGAGCCATCCACTTGGCTGTTCAGGTGGGTTCCCACCCCCAAGTGCCTTCTGGTCATTTGAACCCAACCTGGTTTTAAAGCCCTGTGATGCTCTTGGCAACCTCAGCAGATTTCTCCACAGCTTTCATTAGAAAAGAGCCTGGAGACCTCTGGAGCTGACACAGAGGTCACCCCAAGGTACCAGCACTGCTGCAACATGGCCTTGCAGCTGCACCTCTCCCATCTGGCACAGTCGTGCTGTTCACAGCCCAGCACAGAGAGGAAGCAGTGCAGAGCCAGTGCAAATCCCAGCTGCGGCAGCCACATTCACCTCCTCTGGCTCCGATTTCTTTTCAAACTGCTACACACCATAAAAACCAGAGCTACTTTAGTTGTTGTTGCTACGACAAATTCAGAATTCAATCTACTTTGCATCCAGCTTCATGCAGAAAACTGACTCTGTACGTGGAAAAGCCAGTGAGGCATTAGGCTTCAGCCAGGCTGGCTCAGACAGTGCTTAACTGTGAGCAACTCAGGGTATTACAGTTCCCTCTACACCTACTGTCACAGCCCTGGGGTTGTAACAAAAGTTGTAGCTTTCAGAGATCACACTGAAGTGGTTTTGAAAGTCAGTCCTGTGGTTTCCATGAAAGCCTTTAGCAAATACAATAGCTGTAAATTTTCCATTTGAACTGCAAAGGCTGCCTGGTTTGCTACTTTGTGGGTAGAGCAGAGAACAGGAATTCCTCTTATCTGAGGCCACAGCTCTGGCCAAAGACCCATGGGGAGCAGCTAAAATAATTTTGTTCTAGAGAGATTTGAATTATTTGTCCTTAAAGATTGCTAATATCATTCCAACAAGAAAGCATAACCCTCTCTGCCTCTCACTGGAACACTTCATTGACCATGGGGAGTTTTGTGGGAGCTGGATAGCAGCTCTGTCCTCATTAGGATTTCTCCTGTTAAAATGTAATGGATGATCTCTTCCACTCCTCTTTTCCCCAGACTTTGTTTGAATCCAAAGAGATTTAAATCACTTCAACTTATTGTCAAGTATGTCAAAAGGAAACTGTCTTCCCTGTCGTAGTGTGTATGACACTGACACAGCAGATAGCTCCACCTGCACTTAGAGGTGAACCTTCTTTCACAGAAAGACAGATGGGAATTGCCTCCTCTGCTTCTTAACCTCCTTGAAAGTCATGGTTTCAAAAGAAACATGCATGCCAAAATGTACTTCTAGACACTATTGCCTCTGCCATTCCCCCATGCCCTCTGACCAAGGCTGTGGATGTAAATCACAGACCTCATAAACCTGGAAATAGCAGGCTCAGGACTCAACTTTGGATCTTCATTTGTTATCAACACTCAGGTGGGCATCACATGTGCTATGGGACTAGTGCTGATCTCCCTGAACAAGGGGCTCCCTTTAGGCTGTTCAGTCCTTGCTCCTTACAGCCAACAGCAGTTGCCAGTCCAGGATCCAGCTGCCCAGCAAGGATCTCCCAGTGTGTCCTGTGGGGTTGGGAGAAGGGGCTTCTCATGCCTCTCATGGGCTTCTCCTTCACGTGGTCTCTGAGCCACCAACTCTGTACACTGAGTTACGTGCTCTGTGTGGTAGCCCACAGAGGTAGTTATTTTAGCCTATTAGACAGGTATTACCCTTACCTTTGAGCTTGGATTTGGTGGTCTTTTAAACCTGGGATAGGTGGTCTGGTAAAGAAGACAGGCCAGAAGGTTTGCTAGAGCTGAGGCACAGCTTTCATGCTGGCTGGTAACCCACCTCCTTTGAACAGTGCCTATTCAATTGGCTGCTGACAAAACATTAGTGCTTCCATGTAACTCCTCCAGTGTGCCAAAGGGACAGACAAGCTCTCCCACCACTCACTGAAAAAAAAGCAACCATTTCGGTTTACAGCGGCTGAGCCAACCTGTGAAGATACACACCACACTTGGTATGGCTGCAGGGCTCCTCACCCCAAACCAGGGTAACCTCTATCTGCAAAGCTAATCTGGAGTAAAGATGTATCTATTAGGACGTGTTCTAGTTTTCATTTGCATTATAAAATGTAATTGTGTTGCAAACAGATCACAGTTACATAGGAATAAGCACACCCGTGTTAGATGTGTTTGTAGTCCAAACCCAGCACCTCTCAATTCACAGGGCCATTCTTCTACAACGTTGAGAAATTCCTCCTCTGCTCACTGGTGTCTTGTTCCAGCTCCTGTACTGCCCCTCGGGTGTCCCAACCCAAACATTTTGCAGCCCTACCGTGAACTCAAAGAGAAAAACAGCCTGGCTAACAAACATCTTTACAAAAACAACAGCAGGTCTTAAAGGCAGAACTGTGCTAGAGTCAACTGAGGTGAGTGTGAATCTGTCAGCAGCATAAATTTATTAGGAAATGAAAACTGCATTGTAGAGCCCACTGCATTATTAAATTTATCTCAATGAACAAATTAAGCCCCAGAAGCCATAACAAACACCATTCCAGAAGTCAGACAATGATGAGCCAGGGCTGGTTCAAATGGGCAAGCTGAGCTGTGGAAGAAGAATGCTGTGGGAAGATTTCCACAATTCCTCAGAGAAGAGCAGGATGTCAGGAGCGCTTGTGTCTGCCAGGCTGGCAGTATTGTACTTGTCAAAATAGTGTATCATCCACGGGGGACTTTTTGTTTCTGAGCCTCAGTATGTGTGTCCCTCTGCAAGAGCATTGGCCAGAGCAAGAGCTCCCACACACCTCTCACAGGAGGTGCCCTTTATCCAAGCACAACATCTGTGCAAAGCTGTGTGCTGGGTGGCTAAGGGTGGGAAGGAAGAGCTGGCCAAAGCACTCCAGCTAAGTGTGAGCTTATCACCATGGACACTTCCAGCCTGCTTCCTATAGGAGCATACAGGGCATCCCCCTTACCCTTCAGAGACAGGTAACAGGCAGCTCTGCCAGGGGGAAAAATGGATCTGATGGCCACCAATGTAAGCAAGTTAATCAGAGACATCAAGACTGGAGGCAGCCTGTGCTGCAATGATCATGCATTGGTAGTGCTCGCAGACCTGAGGGACATGGGTCTGGTAGTTAGGCTCATGAATTTTAGGAAAACAGACTTCCAGCTCAAGGACATACTTAAAAGGATCCCCTGGTGACAAGGGAGTGGAATAGAGCTGACAGATTTTTAAGGTAATCTTCCATAGAGTGCAAGAACTCTCCAGGAGCAAGAAATTGGGCAAAGAAGGTGAGAGACTGGTGTGTCTGAGTAGGGAAATGCTGGTAAAAGTAAGGGGAAAGAAGAAAATGCACGGGAGGTGGAAACAAGGACAGGTAGCTTGGGAAGAGTATAGACATGAAGTTTGATTGTGTAGGGATGTAATGAGAAACGGCAAAACAGAGCTGGAACTGAACCTGGCAAGGGATGCAAAGAATAACAAGAAGGGTTTCAGCTATGTTAACAAAAGAAGAAGTTCAAAGAAGGTGTACCCCCCTGATAAACAGCACTGGAAAACTGGTAACAACAGATGGGGAGAAGACTTCATCTCAATCTTCAATATCAGCCTCTCTTCCCACACCTATCAAGTCAATGGACAGCAGGATGAGGACTGGGGGAGCAAAATGCCTCCTGATCTTAACATCAGTGGACAAGGGAAGAGCTACACATGTTATTTATCTGGACTTCTGAAAAGCCTTTGACATGATCCCCCGCAATGCCCTTCTCTCTAAATTGGGCAGAGATAGATTTGATGGGTGGACTGTTAGGATAAGGAATTGGTGGAATGGTTGCATCCAGAGGCCAACAGCTTGGAGTCCTGGTGTACATCAGTGGCAAGTGGTGTCCCTGAGGGGTCCATACTGGACCAGTGCTGTTTATTATCTTCATCACTGACTTATGGAGAGATTGAGTGCACCCTCAGCACACCTGCAGGTGACACCAAGCTGAGTGGGGTGGTTGACATGCATTGACATTTTGCTGTTCTCCCCATATATGCCATATATGCCCATGTCAGCAATAAAGTTCACATGTGTCGACTTACCCGAGTCAGATCTGCTCCGTGAATTCCCCTCCGAATTGGGGAGTGAGGTCTGTATCAAGAGCTGCACTGCCTCAACCTCATCCTGTGCTTTCAACTTGCTCCAGCAGATAGCTTGGATGTGCCTCGTGCTTTTGGGAGCTCTAACATCACTCTGCTCAGGAAGGACACAACAAGTGTGAGGATGTAACAACAAACAACACACTAAGCTCCCCTATGAGGGAACTTCCACTAGGGCCTGGGAGGCAGCAGTTGTTTCAATACAAAGCCTGTTTTGCAAAACCACTTAGCTAGTTCTCAAATATTTTTAGAGTGTAGATAATTTTGGCTGCTACTTGTGATTATGCTAAAAATGTAGTAGTGAATAGCTGCTTCAATTCTTGTACCCTGCAGAGGAAAGATCTGAAGGCCTTCCTCTAAAACACAAAAATACATTTTACTAGTTCTATTAATGAGGATCTGCACTGCTTTCTGCTAAAAGAGGTAGGACGAAGGTATTTTTGCAGGGGGACCCCCAACAAAATTTTCCTGGAGTATCCTTCAGTTTGCTGTTAAGGATCTATGACTCCTGTGAGAAACTTCAGCCTGAAAGAAAACAACTACTTCACTTCTGAGAAAAGCAAGCAAGGCCCAGAGTTTCCCCATTGCTCCATCACTGCCTGAATGCTTGTTCAGGACAGAGCTGCAATCTCATTTATTAACCTTCTTCTGACATACAGAGTTTGTCTTTATAAAATCAGTACTGTAAGTAACTGCAAACTTTTTTTACAAAGCTAATTTCTATCACACCAAATTGTACTCTGGGTTTTATTTTATCTTATTCTTGATTTCTCTTTTTTTTTTTCTTCTGTTGCTTCTCTGCTCTCCTAATTAGCACATCACTGAAAAGAGAAAAAACAGCCTCTTTAAATAATGCAAACAACACTGACCATTACACTTCAAGCAAAAAGAGCTTTCACCCTTGGGAAGAAGAGCCATCCCAGGCAGCAGTCTGAGGCCACTGTCTCTGTAAACTTCATTCAGCTTTTGCTCTGAACTTTATATTTTACAACTAATTACAGGCTGCTGAGAACTTGATTATAGGATATAACAAAACCAGAGGATGTTATTTCCACACCTCCTGTGTAGGTTTTGTCTTGGATCAACTATTTTATTTGTTTCTTAGAGCTTACCTCATACGTAACAACACATTCTACGGACTGGTGCTCTTCTATGCCCACAATCCATTTCTCCATTACAAACGGTGGCTGGAAAAAACATGGTGGGAGTTTTATAAGGTGCTCTTCATCTCCCAACTTGTTTCTAAATCACCCAAAAGGGATTTACATCATTTGCCTCTTTTCATTCATTCCTATATTGTTAATATCAACACTTTCCTTAAAATTCTGTGAGACAATATATTTTTGAAATATTTACTTTCTGGTTTACAAAAGGAAACTGAGAAGAGATTTCCATATATAACACACAGCAGATGAGACAACATGGAATATTTTCAGGGGGCATGAATCTTTTTCAATTTTGTGCATGTACACTTTTGCTTCTGCTAGATGTACAGAGGGAAGCAAGAACAAATATCTAGAGATTCTCAAAGATATTTCTTGACAAATACAAAAATATTGAAGTATGTGAAAAGTTAATGTCACTGTATCTAGTTGTTAGTTTATTTACCTTCATGCCTTTTTTAAAGGAAAAATTGAAATGTCTAAGATTAAAATTAGATAGAAAACTAATGACAGTAAAAAACCCTAGTAATAATAATAATAACAAAAAAATTACAAGTGTTGTTCCAGAAATCACTAACCATGAAAATAGTGTTAGCATTAATTAAATATTAGAATCTTTTTTGGCAAATACACCTATATCACATTTTCCTTAAAATTCTGACTGTTGACAATCTGCTTTTCATTTTTTCCTTTAGAAAAAAAATGGCTAAAAGTTTCCCCCCCCAATTTTGCCACAAAAATTCACAGATAAAAGCACTCAAGAGTTTGGGTGTTTTTACCACTACACATTAGAGCAGCATTCTAATTGGCAATCAAGCTGTATATTTTTTCAGTTAGAAATTTATTTTGTTAGCTATTATCAAGTGGAGCATATTAATAAAAACAAACAATTAAAATAATAGCTAACAAAATGCCCTCTGCATAAACAAAACTTCTGTTCCTTAGGGAAAAGCAGTCTAAATGCTTACTGGTAAATATTTACAGGCAGGTTCTGACACAGGGTAAAATGCTCAGTGACAGTGAATTGCAGATATTCAGTGTTGCACTGTCTGTGATGGGTTTCAGTCTTTGCAATCCAGTGGTGCATGAAAGAGAGAGTTTTAGAACCAGATAAAAGTTCTAAAACCACCAAAAAAAAAAAAAAAAAAAAAAAAAAAAAAAAAAAAAGAGGAAAAAACCTGACAAAACCCCCCAGACAAATCGCATGAGGTTTCTGGAACATTTAAATTGGTTTCTTCTCTTGAAAAATAAAGCAATCTTTTCATTAAAAGGGGTAATAAATTCAGAGGATATAACATGGAATTAAAACAAGAAAATACAAATTAGTTCCTTCTCTTATTTGTCTATTGTAAACATTCTTGTCAGCTTAAAGGAGAACCAAAATACCTAACTCCTATTATGATACAATTCTATTTAAAATGTGCATTTTATTTAAAAGCTGTCAAGAGATTGAGCTTCTGCAAGCACAAAAGTCGACTGCTGTGGTATTTTAATGTCTTTGTTTGAGATCTGTGAATTCGTGGAAGCTTTAAGGCTGTAAATACCTTTGTCATCTTTAAAATCTCTACATCAGGTAGGTTAGTGTTGAATGTCACATCTTTTATGTAGGTTATTGCAATTTCATCCCCGTCCATCTCCATGTACATTTTCCATTTACAATCCTATGAATAATAAAAAAAAGAGTGCTGGATTGTTAGAATACAAATAGGAAAAGAAAACCCAACAACAAAACCCAAAATGAAACAAAGCCGAAACAACCAAAATCTAATCCTCAATATATGAAGGGAAGAAATAACCCAGTGAGAAAGTTAAGGGACATATAGATATTTTATACATGTTTGCAGTACAGTGTTGATAATGGAAAACTCTCAGTTGTCTTGTTCCCTCTTCTCTCAGCCCACCCTGTGAGGCAGCTGCCACCTTGACAGGTCTGGGTGTCTTCCGAGGTGTGGTGTCCCTGAACGGCCTCACCCGGACACACAGCCTGCTGGAGCATGTGGCCTGGGAGCTCTGCACAGCCCAGGGCAGTGGAGGGATGGGGCAGTGATGGGAGCCATCACCTGAGGCCACAGTCAGAGCTGGCAGCCAGGCACAAGGACATTGGCCCAGTGAACACAGGAATAAATGACCAAAGTCTGTGCAACACCTTCAAGACAATCACTCAAATATTGGGCAAAAGGATGAGCTTGTTATCACAGCTCAGTTATTTCAGACACTGAGAGCCCAGCGAGGTACTGAGCATCCTCAACTTCTGCTTGCCTCCAACTGCATTATTAATTATAAAGCTCAGCTAAGAAAATAATCACAGTGAGTCTAATAAACCACAGCAATAAAAGGTATCCTTAAACAAGGTATCCTTAAACAAGGATACCTGTCCCCTGAGCTGAGCAGTGACAACTGGCAGCATCCTGCAGGACATCCCACATGGACTGAGTGCTGGAGCTGGGGTTTGTGTCTGTGGCCAGGGAGGCCTCCGCTGGGGACCAGAGACTGCCTGTCCATGGTGCAAACCAGCCAACATTTGCTGGTCTGCCTGGAAGGTGCTTTGGGGATGAAATACGTGCACTGAGATACTGGGGATGAGTGCAGTGCACATAGCTCCTCCAAAACTGAGTCCCCTGAAGGACCACTCTGCCACTGAAGCAGAGTGTCTCCACCTCCATACAGGAAGGATGGAATCTGCCCTTCACAAAGACAGAAGCTCCTCCAGACGTGCCAGGGGTTCAGGGGTCTGTGTCAGCCACATGCCACCTGTAAGGCAGGTGTGGGCTTCAGCTCTTGCAGAAGGCAGTCTTCACCTTGGTTTTGCTCAGAAAATGCCAAAACTTTCAGTGGGGACACAGATGGACACTTAGGGCCACGGGCTTGTGTAAGTACTTATTTGCACAGACAAACATTCAGCAGCCTAAAAAGTATCTGTTTGCACAGGTGATTATCTGTGGTGTTTGTGCGTGCGTCTCTCATAAGTGTAACGCAGGAGCTCAGCCCTCAGAAGGCTCAAAGCTTTCCATCACACATTGAATTGGCAATTCCAAATTCAAAGAAAACTAAAATATAATAATTTCTTGCAACAAGAAATTATGTTTATGACAGCATTTGGCCCTGTGTGTCCATCTGTCCGCTTTGAAAGCTTCCACATGTTACAAGCAGAGAGGCCACGTGAGTTGGTTTTCGCACTGCCTTGGTGCGAGTTTGAGTGATGGGGACTGCGGTTCAGTGGTCAGGGCACCAACCAAGACTCAGAGGCACCAAAGTCGGTTTCCAGTTCTGCTACTGGCTTCCTGTGCAACCTGCTCAGGTGCTGAAGTCACCCTGTGCCTCCATTTCCTAATCACAGACTGTATCTCCTTGCACGTCTCTTTTCTGTCCTGTTTTTCACATTTGTGAGCTGACCCAGGGCAATGTCTGTCCTGTCCCAGGCAGGTTCAGCACTGTGCACCAGCTCTGACACAAGGAGGGCATGTGCTTTGAAACAGAACAGCAACAGCACAGCAAACTGTCTCTGACTCCTCCTCATCTCTCGAACTGTGCTCCTCTCCCTGCCCCAATGTTCTTGTTGTCAGACTTTTTTTCAGGATATTCATGCTAGTGCAAATCAAACCTGAGGTTAGAGACAAGATGCCTGATGACATTTCTAAGTTCTACAAAAACACCTGAGCCAAGAAAAGAAAAAAAAAATCAACATAAAGTACTATCCTCCAGTTAGTTCAGCTCATCTCCTGCCATCTCTGAGTAATAGCAGTGCCAAGCACTTGAGAGCTAGAGCTGCACCTTGTGCCAGGGCTCCCATGCCCTCCTGACTCAGGATTTTGTGCTGTGCACTCACATTTTCCGGCAGACTAGATCTGACAAATATAATCTCATTTTAATAAACAAAATAAACCAACCAACCACCACTAGAGAAAAGCTATGTACATCCAGGGTCTGGCAGGGGGTGGGCACTGCCACTGTCTGTCCCCTTGCCAGATCTGCTGCACAGGCAGGATCCCTCTCCATGCGGTCATGGATCAAATTGCCCCATGCAGGGCTGGATGCCTGGGGCCTGCACAAACACTGCCTTCCCCAGCTCTCAATTGCATCTTCAGAAACACACACACTCTCCTGTCCCTCAAATCCAGTCCCCAAACCTTTGGTCCTCTTTGGAGCCCTCTCCAGCCACTCTGTGCAGATACCAAGATACCATACTAGGATACCCTCAAAAGTACTTGTCTCATTTTATTTGGAAAGGTTTTCATTTTGTCTTATTAGAAAATCATTACTGTAAAGGGAGAATGAGAGAAGGAGCAGATAAGGAGAGTGAGAGGAAAGAGGATGTTGGGAGGGGAGGAAGGAAGGAGGGAGGGAGGGAAGGAAGGAGGGAGGGAAGGAAGGAAGGAAGGGCAGCAGGCAGGTGACTTTAGAATCACTTAGGAAATATCTAATATCAGTAGGTGGTTACTTGTCTTACAGACCTAGTAACCATTCTGTTCAACCACACAGTAAATAATGCAAGATTTGTGTGCTGTAGAAAGAAAGGGACATATTTCCCTGTTTTCTAATGGAGTTTCAGATTCTTATAATAGGAGATGCTCATCCATTGAAGCAAAAATTTGGCTAGAAAAACCAGGCATATGAATTTCAGTTCTTTGATGAACTGTAGCCATATGACTTCTTAGATCAAAACTACATTTAGTGCCAGGCATATGTGGGAAAATAATTTGGAAATGGCTTGTTCAAAGTGTCTCATTGATAGATATGCTTACACAAGTCCTTCAAAGGGACTTCCCTGGATATCTTGTCATTCAAGCATTAAAATACCTCCCAATATCTACCTGCTTGATTTTGATCTAAATAAAAAATTTTCAGCTTTTTGTTTTAAAAAATTATCTAGTTTCAGAACTGAAAGGCACAACCTGCAAAACTTTGTGCAAAAACATTTCCAAATAACACTTTGACAAAGCAAATAAATCAACAGACTCTGAAAATTACTGTACAAAAGAAAAGAAAATCAGACATGTATTTGAGCTGCTTCTTCTCAGCTTTGAAACAGAAAGTAAGAACACTTTAAAAATTAAGTCTCCAGCTTACTGTGGTGACAATACTCCTTTAACCCCATATGCGTTTATGTCTGCAAAAAAAACCTGAAAGGGAAATGAAAAAGATCAGGCACAGGATCTAAACAGCAAACACATATCCTGCAACAACACCATAAAACCTTTGCTAGGGAGGCACTTCATTTTTCAAGGGGGCCCAAATCAAGGATTTGTTTTAAAATCAGTGGTTGCAATAAACTTTTTTTGTTTTTTAAAGATTGAAATGGCATTGTAGCAGATAACTGGATATGAGAAGAAAGTAAGATGTAGCGCAGGATGAAACAAACAAGAAAAAAAATGTTGGCCATGCTGATGCTAAAAGTAGTAGCATGTTGATGATTTAGGTCCCCAGAAGCTCCTTTACATTCTTAGCTATTATCTATCTCAGCTGCTGAAACCTGCTGTTTTAAAGGCATTAGAGTTGAACATCTAGTGACAGCACTTGGGTTATTTATCATTATGTATCACCCTGCTACACTATATTTTATTATACTGGATTTAAAGGAAGATAACACAATTATGGTTAATTTGCTTCTCTTCTTTATATGTATAGTGTCATGACCCACCACAGCTTTGTCCCATGAGATATTTTTAACCAAAAAGAAATCCACAAGAAACTCTCCCTAAAAATTCCATTAATAACCTCTTGTAGCATGTATAGGTTGCAGGGTCTGGAACTAAGAATGTTTTAATCTCTTCAGCAAAACAATGTCTCATAATGATGTACAGGACTATTGCTGCACTGATGAAGAATCATACATAATTCAGCACCTTTCACTTGGCACCACTGTGATATCCTCATTAGCAGTGGCTCACAGTGGCTGTCAGATGGTGTCCATGCGAATGCAGGCATTATATTGTCTTTGAGATGTGCAGCTGCTTCCATGACACTGCCAGTATATAAAAACATGACGCCAGTTTGTTTTATTTAGTGCTAAACCTTCCAGTTTGTAAAAACAAGGCTGACACAGAGCCTGACATGAGGCAGTGAAAATAATTAGCTCTCATTTTCTCAGCCTCCTATTTCCTTCTCCCCGCTGTGTTCTCTTTCCACTAAACCACCACATGTCAGTCGAAATGGGAGGCAATTAGTGGGCTCATTTCAGTCCCCACAACTGTGCTGAAAAGAAAGTATTTATGATGGCACAATGAACAGCTGAAAGATTAAATAACATTTGCCTTTTGAAAAGAAAATGACTTCTAGCTAAATGGGCAATTTTTGATTATTCTCAAACAAGCTTAGAGTAGTTGGTTTTTAAAATACAAGAAAGGAAAATGAGTCATTTTTAGGTGAAAGAATCAAATAAAACTTGACACAGTAATGCAAATAACTGATGTTTTATTGCAAAATATGTAAATGTGTTATACCCTTAACAATGGCTGGTGTCTCAGGTCAGGGCAGGCTGCTGCCAGCCAGGCTCCAGCAAGAGAAGGTGGCTCCACCGCTGGTTTTGTTTCAGCTGTGCAGGCAGAAAAAAAGAGGGGCGGAGGGGAGGCCTTGCGAGAGAGATGGTCTTAAAATGTACAGAAACAAAGCAAGAGGAAGATATATTTATGTTATCAGTTGCCTGGGTGCCTCCTCTGAGCTGGAGCCCTTACTCCCCTGCAAGGCAACAGGCGCTGACTGGCTGCAGCTTCGCCTGGAGAAGCGTGAGGCCCCTTACCAGTAACGCGGAGCAGCCAGCACTACCAAAAATATCTGTCCCCTGGCAGCTCCCTTCTTCAACATCCAGGGCTCTGGAGCTCTGTGCACAACGGAGTGGCACATAATGGTAAATACCAGGCACTGCTGTGTGTGCCCCAAGAACAGGGGCTTGCAGCAGGCAAGGCGAGAGCTCGGTGATACCCCAGCATTTACCAAAAGCTGCCCCTGCCATGTGATCAGAAGCAAACGGGGGTGTTGTGGTCGCAGGCATCATCCACATGAACAGCCTGCTTGCAACAGTGGCATGGTAAAGGTGGAAGCATGAAAAAGGAGTCCCTTCTCTGAGGGCTGCATGGGTGCCCTCCTTCACTGTCCTCCAGTGGCATTTCCTGTGGGGACAGTGTGCTGGAGCCGTGCAGACGCCATGTCCCCACTGCAGCACGTGGAGTGACTGCTCACACTCTGAGACTTGCAGCTCTGCCGGACATCAGCTGAGGAAACAAGGGTGCTCAAGAGCTCGAGAAAGGCACGGCAGGGTCACTGTTCTGCTGGGAACAAAGGCTTCTCTTCCAGGCTTTTGCTGGACAGCACATGCCAAGCCTACAGATCACTGGGAACCTGTCTGGGCTTCTGCAGATCAATCTGCAGTATGTGAGAGATAACGTGTGGAAAGGCAGCAAGCTAATTCAGTGGTCAAGATATATATATATAAAAAATCTTTAGATTAAAAAGTCTAGAAAGTCAAATGAACAAAATACCTACGTGAAAAGTCTATGTCTCTTCAGGGCTACGGAATAATTTCTAATAGGAATCCCTGGTCTAGCACTGCCTACACAAGGATTTTTAAAGGTCTTGGCTTGAGTTTGATTTCAGTTACACATGGATGCTACAGCTGGAGCAGTCCCAGTGGAGATGATGGAGTTACACCAGCTCCACCTCATGCAAAAACAATACATGGTCCTGGAAAGTCTTTGGAAGAAAATACCAGGAGCTCAGATCACTTGCACTGATCCACCTTCTTAGCAGACTACAATATTCTGTTCGTAATGGTGGTGGCAATATTTTAATGTGGCTGTGGTTTTATTTTACAGATTAGGTAATTTTTTGTGTTCCCTCAGGGACTACTTGATAGAATAGGAACAAATCTATGAAAATAGCACATGAACACAGCTACTCTGATTCTTGCATTAACTATTAGTATTTAGTACTGAAAGCATTGTGCTTTGACATGGAATTAAAGAGGGAGGATTTAGAAGATGAGGTTTTGAGATAAGGACAAATAACCCCATGTTAGAAAGTCAAGGTACCTGTGGTTATTTTGCAAAGGAAGGGTTAAATAAAACCAATTCCTCCTCCATTTTTACTTACTGAAGTGGGTTAAATACCTACAGAGCATGGAGAATATAAATGACTGAAAAATTGTAGAACTGAAATTTCAAATGTTATACCTTGGCTCTTGCTTTATTTTTAAGAAAGTAAAGAAAGAATTTATGAGCGTTGATATAGTGGGTGGGTGGGGAGGAACAAGCAGCAGAAATGGTCTCAAGCACTTTTGAAACTGCATTCCAGTTACAACTATTTCAGTACTGTTTTTTCTTGTAGTGCCTGCATTTTGCCGGCCTGGGCTTCTCCACATGAAAAGCTGGTCACAATGTCGCTTTAAAGTAGCCTTAATAGTATATTACCTTTGCCACTACACATTTAAATAACAGCATTAAAATATCTCAGTTTGGATATTCAAGGCTAGAAAATAGTTCACACAGTTAGCAGATGGCTTTGAAGAGGCTCTGCTCCTTACCTTGTCAAATGGAGAGAGAGGTAAGTGGGGAAAAATCAGGCGAAATGGTGAGCCAACTTCAAGGCTTTGTGTTTGGATATAGGTCAAATTGTGCCACTCTCGGTAAAAAATGAAAACATTCAATGGCATAGTGAAATCTGCCCTTTTGAGGACCAAAACTAAAGAATGCATCAATAGAAGGCAAAAAGACTGTAAGGCATCCTTCTCAAGGGGTTTGGTGATTCATCAGTGTGGAGCCGACATAGCTCAGGCACCTTTCTCTGATTGGGAAATTTTAATGAGCCATCTAGGATGAGAAAGCCATTGAAAATTCCCTCTGCAGTCCTGCAAATCAGCTCAAGCCACAACTGCCAGGGTTTGTTGTTTTACTCGCTATCTTGGACTTAATTGGTGGTCCCCTGCTTTTTTTTTTTTTTTATTTGTGGTGGCGGGGGGAAAGGTCTAAATCTATCACCTTTCAGCTCATTGGGAACTGTGTACAGAAAGGTCATGAAAAGGCAGTGAATGGAAGTAACCACATAACTTGAACTACAAGAGTTGGAAAAGCAACCTCTAAAAACCAGGTTAGCTTTGCAACGCTCACTCCTGATGCATTCAGAGAGCACAAAGGTCAACTGAGCTTTTATCGCCTCCAAAGATGCAGCTAAAAAAGGAAGGAAACTGTAATGAAATGACTGCATCTGTCAGCTGGTGGAAACCAACATAATCCCACTACAAGATGCAGTTTAAATTAGATAAAAAATATGGGGCTGGTAAAGCTGTTTACTGGGAAGTCAATGTTTCATTCAGCATACAGAAAAGGCTGAACATTCAAATGCTGTCCTGAAGCACATCCAGCAGGATCCTTGCTAAAAGGCACTGCCATTCCTAAGGCCCTTAAGTTTCTGCCTGCTGATGAAGAAAGGTGTGCTGGCTGTGCTGATGGGGCATGGTGCAGTGCCCAGGAGAGGACACCTGTGCCCTGAGGAGCTATCTTCACACCGCAGATGGTGCTGTGCTCTTACCAGCCAAACACATCCAAATTAACTGGCACCCCTGAAATAGTTTCTGGATCCTGGACCAGCTTATCCAGCACTTTTATATCTGGTGGTATTGCTGCATGTCATGATGCACTCCATGGCTGCACCCACTCCACAGCTTTAGTTTGGACCAGGAGGCTTTTGTCCTGTGTGTCCATCCTGTCCTATGCTTGGGCAGAGCCACCTACAGTGACATGGATGGCTTGATTCCAGGTGGAACTGCACTACAATAACTAAAGGGAAGTCGACTCAGAGACCAGCACAGAGCCAGCCTGGTGTAAAACCTCCCAGCATGACCTGCTCTCCTTACAGAGCCCTTCCTGCTGCACTGCACCACCTCCCAGCTGAGCCTAATAACCTCTCTCGCTGTACACAAGTCTAGCAGCCAACACACCACCCAGGGAACACACACCCTCCATGTGTAACCCAGATTTGAGCTTATTGCCTCTTTTTCCTCATGATTAAAACAGGAGAAATGCTTCTTAGTTAGGCAGCTGGTTATAGGGACTGATTAGGGTAAAGTTCCTTTGAGAAATTTATTTTTAAACTGATGTAGGCCAGCTTTTTAGCTACAAAGATGGTGGAAGGTATGATCCCAAGTGCTTCTGCTGACCCAGTTTTACAGGAACAGGCACCAGTCTTTTACAAAAATGAGACAATAAAAGAAGTTTAAACCCTTCAATCCTGGTTTTCACCCTTTTCCCAGTTCATTTTGGAACAAATCTAGATGGCAGCTCAAAGCAGCCTCTAGGGGAGCCAGAAGATTATGCAGGGGTTTTGAAAGAAGTAAGCTAACCAAATTTCCTATACAGTTTGTACCACACCAGTCTTTGTTAATGTTAAGTTTAATGCAAATTACTTGCCCATGTTGGCCCTAGCACCCTGCCCAAAATCTCAAACAATCTGCTCCTTCCAGTTCACTTTTTCAAACTGGCTCTGCTGCAACATCTTTAAAGGTACAAATTCATGTGTAGATCTCAGACAGATGTTTCCAGCCCAGACATATTCAGGTGACAAACTGTGCATTCCCTGGAATGGCATCACTAAGCACACAGGGTGCTGCAGCAGGGCAGCTGACAGGGAAGGCATGCCTGACATGCAACCACAGCTTCAGAGGGAATGGCTTTCTTAGAAAAGGGCCCAACAGCACACAGAGCACACACGACCAATTAGGAGCTCACAGGGAAGGCAGGACCAAATAAAAAAAGGTTGTCAGAAGCCTGCAGAGGTTCACAGGCCCACTGAACTAACTCTGCCCTCTGATAACAATTCAGCTTCTGTCCCATAGACTTTGCATACAGTCTCATTTGCACATTTTGCTGTCATGGCTAAAACATCTACTCATCTTCAAATTAAGGAGGCATTAGTACAACATGGATTTCTCTCCAGTCTGCAAACAGAGGTCTGCTTGCTTCTTCTCTTGCTCTTTCCTGTGGGTGGTTGCCCAACTCCCTGCACTATGGCTCACAGTCCATATTGGAAATGGAAGGGAGATATGAGTTTTTTCATGGACTTTTAGTTCCTTCAAGAGTTAGTCGTACATGGGAGAGAAAAATGCACACCTACAAAAAAACCAGCTGTACAGCTGCATAAGCAACATGCATTCAAGAACACTGAGACAGTCTAAGTAATTCACACAGTGATAAAGAAGATTTTTATAGGAAAAAGAAGTACTCAGGATAAAAGAAACAAACTAATAAAGGAAATCTCCAGACAAAAAGCTTTTTCAAATTGACAAAATTATTTTGGTATGAGTACAAGTTCCTACTAAGTTCAAACCTAAATGCTTTCTCTGCAAGCACCACCAAGTACAGAAATCAAGAGACTTCTGCAAACAATATGGCCTGAAAGCAAAGCAGCCAGATAACACAAGATGAAAGTCAGTCTCCCACAAGTTTAGGGTGGACACACAATGCAGATTTATCAAATACAAAAGGAAACAAATCCTGCTGTCACAACCCCTGACTCTAGCTCAGAAATGCTTTGCACACCAGAGGTCTGCTTGATGATTTTCACACAGATGATTAATTCTAAAACCCTTGAATTCAGAGTCCATGGCAAGCTGGACAAAGCAGACAAAAAGCATGGGACAAACCTCACTCTTGATAAAAAACAATGTGGTAGAAATCCTTTGCTGGAACATCTGGAATCATCAACCCTCCTGTTACACAGGGTGTAACGAGAGATGCTTGAACCAGCGCGGCTTGGAGCTGAGGTTTGATTAGGATGTGGCATGCTGGCAATTGCTGGAGCACAGCAGTTTTGTGCAACGTGCTCCAACCACCCCTCCCTCCCTCCCTTCCACAGTACCATAAGGGCACACAGTCTCCACCAGGACCAGTCCTGCCCAGCCCGCAGGCATGCACACCATGTATTCTCCAAACTCTTCTTGGTTGCATAAAACAGTTATCTCCTTTCTGCTGACACAAAAGGAAGACTGCCCACCAACATCAGGCATATGCCACGGCTCAACTATCAGTGGATTTTTTAACATAAATTAATTACCATTTCACACCCATTGGGATAAAAGGAACAAAATGAAATCCCAAATTACAAAAATTACAGTTTGAAAAATAAGGAAACAAAAGCTTTCAGCCAAAACTTTGTGTGCCACTCTTTTCTTCCTTGCCTGTTCTGGGGGATAGTTCCTCATCACTGATGCAGCCCCATTTGCCACCTTGACGTTTAGTCAGCACTTTCCAAAACAAGAGAATTCTCATGCAAATTTATCTTTTGTGTCCAGAACATACTGGACCCTCTGGGTAGGGACTCTTAACCAAACCAATTGATCTAGCACTCCCAGCTTACCTTTGGACCGTTTCCCGGCTTCAAGTGATAACCAAAAACAAGTTCAAGATTCACTACTTTCTCTATGCTTTCTTCAGCTCCACCTGCAGAATCCTGCCAAAAAAAAACAGGCAAAGGTGAGACTTCACATCTACCACAACCCACTGGGAGACAGAAGCACACCCTTTGGTGGCAGAAAGGATTTGCCTTTCAGGTGTTACAAGTCTGGCAGGCAGCAGAAAGGAGACGTCACACTCCAAGAGGGGCAAAGGCTTCTGCATGGGTTTAGGGCTGGCAACTTAGTGGATGGAAACTGGGAGATGCTGTACACTTTCTGCTCCTGGCAGAGCTGCTCTGGCACAGTGTGCTGTCCCTGCGAGCATTGTGACAGCCTCTGCCACTGGAATCGCAGCTGGCACAGCAAAGCAAAGCAAAGCAGCAATGCTCTGACTTTCATTTTCCCCTCTGGGGAACAGAGTTTTGCTATATGAAAATTTGCTTTATGTGGATTTCACTCTATTGCTGTGCAATAAATTATGACTAAAAAAGCTACTTCAGGATTTGGGGTCTAGAATTCCTTGGTTAGCTTACTGAATTAAATAAGGCAAATATCTGCTCTAGCAACACCAAAGTTCCCAGACACTCTCTCCCTTTTGCATGGGTCTTATTACTGATTATCAGAAAACTAATGGGTTAACATAAGGGTGGCAAGACACAAAATTATCCTTTCATCCTTCTCTCCTATAGCATTAGCAAACTGGGGAATTATGGGCTTATTCTGGACCAGCTGTTCTTCAGTGGTGACCAGTTGGTGGCAGCAGTTTGGAGGAATGGCTCTTCAAAGTAGTTTCTGATTAATGACAGCAAGCACATTGCAACCAGTTGTCATTTAATTTAATTCTACCGGCTCCATGATACAAACTTAGAACTTCCTTGAAAACAATTTCTATTATCCTACTATTTGCTCTGATGTGACCCATTGCTACTGTTGACTCTCCACATTTGTTGAAACCCTCTGCAGAACTGCAACCTTGTCCTCCCCTGAATGGGGGTAAGTTAAGACATGAGAACAGTGAAATATTCATACCAGCATGAGAAGCACATCTTATATCAACAGTGAGACTTGCCTTAATTAATGGTGGAAAATGAAATAGATTTAGGTAGTCATGGGTTAACTTCTCAATAGCAGTCTAGAAAAAAAAAATCAACAAAACCAGATGGGAGTTATTTAGTATCTCATCCTGCAAATACAAGCATGAAAAACAGCACAACCCCACATGCCCTCTGTTTTCCACTGTGGATACATTAGAGCATGTGAGAAGAGTTTAAAATATAGCCCTGTTCTGGAAACTGTTGTGGTAGATTGGCCCTGGTTTGCATTCAGAATCAGATCTGCTTAATCAGAAAAATAGATGTTCAGGGGGCTTGGTTTTGTTGTTTTTATTTATGCTCAAATCAACCCAGGAAGCTGAGATCTTTCATTCTGGACATTATTAACTTTATTAAGTTTCAATAATTTTCCCTGTAGGAAATATAAATTAAATATATCAGTAATGGTGTGTAGGCATGGAAAAAATGGCTGATGAGCAAAAGGGGAATAAATCTGTGTGACTTACAAAGCTAAATTTGCAGGACCAGCAATTACAATACAAGTATCTCTTTACTAGCAAATTGGGAACTAAAATGATTGAGACTCAACAGAATTATAGATGCTGCTTTTATAGAATCCCTTTTCCAAAGCTGACTGCCAGAAAACTCTCTCCTGTGGCTACAGTGCTAATACATTACTGCTGTCATGATCACATTTTCCAGACCGTGATTTTTTTAACTCATTACAAACATTAGACATTTAAAACACTGTTTAAAAGCAAAGTTCTAAGAGCAAAGAAACCTGTCTGTCAATCAGCTTTAAAGTTGTCCAACTGAGTTTTGCTAGTCTAAATATGCTTTACACTATAAATGAGATGTGGAAAATGAGAAGCTGAGATTTCAGTTCAAATAACTGTTTTGTATCTGTTTCTTCTTCAGCTAAAGAGAGTTCTCTCTCAAGATTCCCAAGTTTTTCTGCTGGGAGAATGGCCCTCCTAGGTGAAGCTGCAGCAGTACTGCCATCCAGCTCACAAGAAACCTAAGAACTACAGAGATTCATGCCTCATAAAATGCTCAGGTTGCTTTAAGTTCTAGATGCATATGAAACTATAATTCTGTTTATTTTAGATACCAAATAAGTTCTCTATTTAGCTTTGAACTTTTTTGTTGCTAATACTACTGAAACTCCACAGACTCCATAATACTCACACTATAACTTACTGCAACATTCAATATATGCTGATAATACCTTTAAATGGATGATGTGTCCTCTGGAAACAATTCCCATCTCCTTTAAATCCTCTTCTTCTAGAAGAAGCAATTGCTTCCCAGTGATATGATGTTCCTTAAACAAGCTAGCATAGACACTCATTTCACCAGAAGCATCGCCTTAAGATAAAAGAGGTTATTCAGAAATCCACTTGGCACTTTATTGGAGGGGGGAAAATGAACAAATGTATATTAGTTCATAAATGTGAGCATGAAAGGACATATGAGTAGCTTTTACCTTTTCTAGTAAGTTGTTGCATCCAGAAAAACTGCAAAAAAGAGGAATCAATCTTGAAGTTCAAATTGTCAAAATCTTGTATTACAGTTATTTGGAGTTCACAAGTAATTATCCTTTTTAAAACAAAATTTTTAAAACATTCCTCACTTTGGGATAAAGGACTCAGGATTCACCAATGCAAGTGATTACTTCTATTTAGCTTTCCCAAACTGCCTTCCATTTTGCAGCCACCTTTCTCAGTTTATTGTCATGAAGAACTGAAATGACCAAAGCAGAAGCTGAGAAATGTCATGTGCTAAAAGGGCTGAAGTGAAGGAGCCAGAGCTTTTATGGTTTTTGCACTGGCTTTCCAGACAGTCCTTTGGGAAATGTCAGCCAAACAACCCCATGATGCATAAGACACAAAGGGAGTGCTTGATAGGACATTAAAATCATTTTGACACATCACTATGTCAGAGATAAATCACTGATGTGTCTTGTTTAGCCTTTTAACTGAATAAAAAGGTATAAAGTATTCAATGCCATTATTTTATATGAGAGGTTCCACACCACCTAAAAAGCCCTAAACTATTTTTCAGTTAATTGCCATCAAGGTAGCACACAATGGGATTAAACTATAAAACATTTGAGCTCATCCTATCCAGGGTCAGGCCATTGGGCACTTCCACATTCCTTAAACAAGGACCCAGGAATGCCCTCCTGGCTGCTCTCAGTTCCCAGCTCCCACTATTTTCTGGATACTGGAGAAAGTGGCTGCTTTATGAAGGTAATTCAAATCCTTAATTTGCTTGTGGTCATTTTCAAGCCTTTCTGGGACACAAGTTTCACCAAACAAACAGCAGTGAAATCTCACCTCAATGTTCTGATCTGGCCTTCCCTCCCACCACGCCCACTGTAATTTGTCAGACAGCTCCAGCATCACCACACCAGCCTAGCCACATTAACACAAAATACTCACCACATCTTCCTCGGTCCACGCACAAATATCAAAGGAGGGCAGCAACTGTGTGAGAGATACGAATTGAAAAGAAAACCATCTGACCATTTTCCTCCCCTCCACCCAAATTTTACTGTGGTGGCTGATACTATTCTGCTCCTTTTTCCCTGCAAAGTGCAGGACTTAAGCTGCAACTCATATTGATGTACTAAACCACTGGATTCACACTGATTGTGGGCCGGCTCCAACAGTGTGTTGGCAGTGTTAAATCGATCCCGTCCCTCTCTGCAGATAAAATTACCAGCAGATCTTCAACAAAACCAACGTAGGAAGCAAAAGCAAACCATCTGATGGCAAGGGACTCTATCTGCCTCTCCTCTTGGTTCTGACACTACAGGAAGGCTTTTGCTATGGCTTTGGTCTGCAATGAAAATAATGCTGGGATTATGACTCCCTCCCAAATGATGGATATTTTCTTCAAAAGGAAGGAAAACTTTCACTGGACAGCAGTGAAAACAGAATTTTGAGTCTGGCCACTGCAGACTGTCTTCCCACCCATGTACAGACAAGTCTCTCTTGCTTTCTGCCACTGCTTTGTAACGACTCCTGTAAGGCTGGAGGAGTGCAGCACTTCCCAGCCTCCTCCTACACTTTGTTGGATGCAAGATGGTGTTAGCTCTTGAAGCACTAGGAAACCACGGAGGAATGGCTGCATGAAACAAAATTCTGGGATGATTTGAAAACTGACAGAGGAGAAGATGTCCCTGTAATAGTGATTGCCATTTTACTCATTTAAGTGTATAGTATCTAAAGTGTAATCTTCTTGGCATTTTTATTCAGCTTAAGGGGTTACCATTAATTGTTGTAGATTTGTATTTCGACAGTGTCTCCCAGAAGCTCAATATCACGATGTAGCTGCAAACTTTTTGATGTAGATAACAGTGATTTATGAGACACTCAGCTCAGTTACCCCTGAGCCCCCATGGCTTGTCACCTCCTTCAGAGAGCCCTGCCACCCCAGGGTCCCCAGACCCCACCCACAAGCCAAGCATGTCCCCATGGCAGGCCCTCACCCCGGCACCTCCAGCTGCACACTAAGTGACCTGCAGCCTAGGCAGAATGCTGTGGGGCAAAAGTAGTGCTGGGGGCAATGCTAAAGGACAAGGACAAGGAAGGGCAAGTGGCAATAACGAACACACTCAGGAGGCTGTGAGTTGTGCCTTTTGTAGGTACTTAAACTGGCTGGTGCTGCAGCAGGAGCCTGGTATAATGATTTGTACAACTGCAAAATTTACTGCAGAAGTCCAATAATGCATTTTTAGATGTACAGTTTTTTCTGCCTCCTTCTGGTTTAAATATAACCAGTGGCAGAATAGTTCTGTATTATTTCTCTCTTGTTTTTTTTCTTAATGGGAGAATAAAGGAGAAATGTCACACAGTTAGTAATACAGAAAAGTGACTTAAACCAGCAGACAATAAGAAACTTCTTGGAACTCCAGCGTTTTACACAGTGACACAAATGCATAAAATTTACTGTCAAAATGTTTATTGCAAAATAGAATTTTGGAACAAAAGAGAAGCAAGGGAAAAGTTCACACCAAAAGAAAGTTTATGACACCAATTGAGGAAATTGAATACATTGTATGATTTGTTTGTTTGCTTTGGTTTTACACTGGAAAATCGAATCCACAGTGTGAATAAAACAAGACATGATATGTCAAGTGCAATAAAGAGAATAACTGACACTGCAAGATTTTACCACACACAAGTGTAACATTGCATGTTCCACACAAATGATATATTCAGTTTACAGCACGAGAGTCTTGGCATAGGCATTGCGCTCAGCTTTGCTTTTTCAGAAGGGAGAATGAAGTTTTCTAACACTGTGAAAATATTTTCTATTCGAATTCCATCAGTTCAAACCTGAAGTGTAAATAGCATCGACTCCTACTATTCAGTACAAAACTTCTTCAGTAGTGCAAAAGCAAGAAATGCAGTGGACTATTATATCTGACTTTAAAAGGCATATGAGTATTTAGCACACAATATAAAATGTTAAAAGAAGGTCATTGGTTCTATAGTTTTAAAATTAAATCTTCACACATCAGAAATCTCTGTGCAGATTTTACAGTGTACACTAAGTTGAAGCCTGGGGGAAAGGGGAAAGGTCTCTCCTCCAGATTCCTACCAGTGCATTTTAAGGGCTGTGAAAATTACTAAATGAACTTACTTTTTCTACCTGAACATTCTACCTAGGACTGTAGTTAAAACCTCTGTCAAGTCAGAGGTCTTATTAAAAACCTGTAAAAGCTGCCTGATTACAGATAAAGGAAGTACACCACTAAAAACACACAGTAACACTGCTCAATACTTAACAGCTATATGCACACTACAGATCTGCTGCTACTGCTGAGAGCAATTCCCATCATTACTGCATCAGATATTTAACTCAGAATAAACACTTTAAAACCCAGAAGGAAAGGGAATCAACATCTAAGAAAACCTCTGGAATGATAAGCAAATGACAAGCCATGAACATGACTGTGTGACAAGAGGCCACGCCAGACCTCACCTCCAGAAAGCCCTTCCAGTCCAGAGGGGACAAGCTCCTTGTCAGGGAGCACACAATGGCTGGCAATGCAGCACACCCACACCGTACCCTAAGGCACTTGCTGCTCCAAGAAATTAGTGATGACATTGTCACAAAAATGACTAGATCAAAAGTTTTCCTTCAGTAATCCCATTTCCCTATTGTTTCACCACTGCTAAGGAAAAGAAAAGGAGTTGGGAGTTGGACATCCTGTCTTGGTCCCAGCTGACCATTAAGCAAGCCAAAAGTCAATCCTCCCCATTCTCCTCTGAGGCCATTTACCCACCTAAGTTAATGTTTGCAGCACAGCAGCCTGGCAAATATGCCAAGTTCAGGCCTGGTTCTTACCTTTCCCCTCCATTAAATGCAGTGATATTATTTTACTGCAAATACCTTCAGGCTTTAAGGAAGCCAGAGGAAACTGGGAACGCAAAAGGCCTGGCAGGGCCTAGTGAGCTGAGAAGTGTACAAGGCACAGGAAGGCTTCTGGTGGCTTGTTCGGGCTTTGGCCCAGAGCAGCCAGAGAAATGCCTTCTGGGTTTGGTTAATGCTTTCATAAGCTGACACACAATGTGGCTGTGGACTGCTGTGGAGATTTGTATAACCTGATGATGAGACAGGTAGAAGATGGACTTGGATACGCTGCAGAGCAAAATCAGGTGTGGAAGACGAAATACTCTGCCCTCCTCCAATCACCATACCTGCCCACCAGAGCCACTTCTCAAAGCCCTTATTCTAGTGAGAAGCATTTCAGAGGCTGAAACAACACAGCTTGATTCTCACATATGATAACTGGCTTGTAAACTGGAGACAACTGGTGTGAAACTCATCAGAGGAAAGTAAAAATGCAATTAATACCACTGCTTTTTTAGTAAGCATAGCCAATATCCAAGTATAATACTATCTCAACTGCATCACAAGAGTTTGTCACGTTATCACCTTATCTACAATTCAGAGGTCACCTTTGCTACTTTAAATGCATGGGGAAGTTTTAGAAGAGCTTAAACTTTTCCTTAATATAGTTTCATTTGCTTTGAGAAACAACATGGGGGAAAAAGGTGAAGGGGAAAAAATCAATCTTGCTTCATTAGAAAATACTGAAACAAGTAGGTAGAAATCACTACAAGCACATTATCACATTCTGATGATATTTGCTGATATACACACCTGGGTAAGCACAAAACCTTGAAGACAGACTTAAGCTTGTGATGTTGCAACAATGAAAATATGTGTCATACTACTCAAAAACTATTTTTATTTCTGTAAAGATTAAGGAGTTAATTTACAAATTCACTTAAAACCTACACAAACATAAATGTGCATGAAGTGCTCCAAGATTGTCAAACACCAAAAAAGTGCAAAATATCAATGCTAGGAACAGATTTTTTTGGGTTTTTGAATTAGAAATGTACTGAACCAAATTCTGTTTTCAGTTATACATCCCTACACTGCTTCTGTGGTAATTTATGCACAATGATATACAACTTGAGACCTAAAGTGCACATATTACATTACATAAATCCATCAAATTTTGCTGAGTGCAAAATGGCAGTGACAAAAATAGTATCATTGCTGTGGGTGTTAGCAGACGTAGACTTCCAAAAATAGTGCAAATCTACACTGGAAAAGGCTATTTGTTCTTATTTCCATTTAGTTATTTGCCCTTCCAAGTCTCTTTTTCTCCCTAAAATCAGGTTGCTTTGATGGACCTAAAAAGCCATCCCCACGTGAGCCAAAAAGTTTCTCCTTGGGATACTCTGAACATTTACTGCATCATTTAAATGATAATTTCATCATGAGAAAAGCTTCCAGATACAAGAGGGTTAAGTTCAAGTCAACAGGTTTGGGAGTGTTTGGAAGAAGGTTAAATGCCATCCTGCAGGAAATAAGATCCCGTGCAAAGCAAATGGAGCAGGCCAGCCTGAGCACAGCACTTGCAGGTGACTGGATCAGTGCTGACGCTTAAGGATAAAACAATTCTTTCTTTCTCACAACCCAAAGAGGTGCCCACTCTATAAAAACTTCTTCAAAGAACTTTGTTTTGTTGAGTGAACAGGTAATGATTTCAGGCCTGCTGTTATCTAATGTATCCATTTTTCTCTAAGCTATCCACAAAACACCATAATATATAGGTTAGAGATGTGTAACAGGCAAGCCTATAATTAAAGAAGCCACTCAAAAACAGAAGTTTTATAAAAGAAACCCTTCCAGTAATTGAGAATGGAATTTTGATGGCTTATTCCCACTACTGCTGAACTACACAGTAACATCTTTCTTTTGAAATGCTGCCCTTCCTCCCTGGCAAATATTTTACAACATCTTCCTTTCTAACCTGCATCTGTGTTCGCACTGGTTTCCCTCCCTCCTTCTGCATCACCACTAAAGGGGTCATCAGGAGAAACATCCTCACTGCTCTCAACGTAAGTGCCTGGCAGGCAATTATTGCAGCAGATTGCTAGACACTGAGTTTTATGGTAAGCTGTAACAGGAGTTGACAATACTTTAGAAGTAATGTAGCTGCAAAAAAACAGTTATGCAAAGTCTAGTAAATATTCCTGACATTACTGCCAGATTCTACTACGGAGAATTTCATACAAGCCACAGTAGTAGGGCCCAAGCTGAAATGTTACAGTGGCTTCTCTTTGTCCTTTCCCAAGGATGGCACACGCTGTTTAGCAGATACAACAGAATCAAAATTTACAAACACCAATTTTTGCTCTCAGGTACAAGAATAAGTCCATCAAAGTTAATGAGGCTTCATGGATTCACATCAACGTAACTGAAAATTAGCTTCTAGATCACAATATCTGATAATAGATGCAGAGGTCTGATTGCAGTTTACTTTGCTAGAGTGAATTATACACACATGCACCTACACGTGAGTGGGAAAAAAAAGAACATTTATAGAAATCATCTACTAATAGGGATTATCTGAGTTCTGCTGCTATTTCATTTTTAAACTATACATTTAACTAACCCCTCTCTTCCTCCCCAAGCTTCTCTGTTCCTAGAAACTTATTAGTGACTTCCCACAATGCTGCCTTGAAAAAGGCTTTAAATTAAGAAACACAGCAAACCCCTTCACTACAACAGTAAGAAAGAATGGATGTAGAAAATAGCAAATCTGGAAGTACAAGCATATGCATATGACTGACAATTAAAGGGGTAAGGGAAATGACAAAAAACACAAAAGAAAAATTTGAAGTACATTAATGGCATTGAAGTTTCTCCCAGTGTTTCCAGATCTTAAATTTATCAAGCCATAGTTTCTGTAATCAGGCACTAGGAATTATAGATATAATCATAAAACAATAATAATAATAATCTCAATTAGTTTGGAAAGTTTAGTTCCAAATTTCATCAAAGCAGAAATAAGTCAGCACAATCTAAACAAAAACAACATATCTTTCTACATACAAATATGCTCAGCCTGGTAAATATCTTTTTGTTGTTGTTTGTTTTTTGTTCTTTTACAGGATTTAAACAGACCAAACTGACAGGATTCTTGTTCTAAAACTTTATTGTTTTACTTTGCTAAAACGATTTCAGGGTTAACTCTACAACTTATTTCATTCGCTGCTATCATCTGTGTCATCAAAATCATCATCATCATCATCATCGTCATCTGACCAGTCGAATTCACTGAAACCCAAAGCCATGTTGATTTTCTTCCCTTTTCTCATAGAGGTGGTTTTAGAAGAATTCTTTTTGGCTTGCATGTTTATCTGCATTCCAGAATGCAGGACAGATCCTGCTTTGTTCAGAGAGAAGATATCCCCAAAGCCCGTCATCATCAAGGCCTTCAGACTTTGGTTCATGCCAGCTACCTCCCCGTTACTTGTTGCTGTGATCTGACATGACATCTCTGCACTGTTTGACTCCTCTGTTTTAGATTCAAAGTAAGACTCCTGAGACATTCTTGCAGCAAGAGGTAAGAAAAACTATTTAAAAGGAGGAAAGGACAGAGCAAAAGTGAAAGTTAGAACCAATTTAAAAATCAAGGAAAAAGACACCACCAGATTAGTCAGCAATCAACAGAAAGCATACTATTAGTGAATCTAAACATGGAGGTCAAGTAAGAATTCATTAAAACAGATAGCATCCTTCTGGGGTCATTGTTCTTAAACCAAAGTGCGAAATCACTGAGTGGCATGGCAAGAACCACAGGCAACAGAGCTTTCATGACAAAAGAAGGTTCAAACTCTTCAATCCTTCATTTTGTACAGCACAAAACAGAATATGACATTTCCCAACCAGGAGGACTGGTTCCAAGGCAATTGGAGCTGCTTAATTCAACCTTTCAGGATTGAAGAATAAATCAGGTTAAGACCAGAGAAGCCAAACAAGCTCTGCAGTTTGATGCAGAAGCAGCAGCCCCTAAATATCAGAAATGAAAGCAGCAGCAGACTGGTTTTGAGTGTATGCTCAAAAAGAGAGAAAGGGTCAACCTGCAACAGCCACAATCAGAAATGAGTCTCTCACCAATGCAAAGGACAGGAGAACTGGCCTCCAGCCTGCACCAGCACCACACCTTCAGAAGCCATCCCAGGGACAAGCAGGCAGGGGAAGAGGGTGGTTTTGGTCAGCTTGTCAGCTTCTTCAGCTTTTTTTTTTTTTTCTTTAGTGGTATCAAGAGACATCTGTCAGTTGCTTGTACATCATATTAAATTTCCGCTAATCTTCACCTACAGATAATGGTATTCTCCTGACCCAGTCTGTTTGTAGTAACAAATGAAATACGCCCTCTTCAGGTTAATGATTAATGCCTCTTCAGAGTGGCCACGTAACCTCTGTGACAGGTTTGCCTGTGCTTCACAGGGAATAAAAACTCAAGAGTTTCACCCTAAATTAAACTACCTACTTGTCTTGGGGTGTCAAACTGACACACTACTAAAACAAAAGCAAAGGAGCTGTGTGTGAACACCTGCACTAGCATTTCTTTCCAAAGCACTTGTAAAATTACCTACCCAAAATTCATGTGTTTTCATATATTTTTTAACCTAATCAGAAAACTAACTGAAGAGTTGATGGCAATTGATCAAAACAAGTTACAGGGGTGATTCCGGTGATGCCCTGCTTTTATAACACAAGAGGCTTCAGAGCCAGGGCTGCTCAAAGAGTGCCCATTTCTTGGTGAAACCACTTACATTGACTTATTTTCTATCATTAAAAAAGACAGCATCTGTTTTCTGTCCCACTTGAGCTTTCCCTGCTTACTAAGACATACTATTTGCATTGTGGTTAAGTAATGTTAGTGATCGGGGTTTAAGAAACAAAAATAAAACAAAGAAGGTGGGATGATGGGGCGCCCTAAGTAGTCTTCATGCATCCTATTGCTATGTGATGAAAGAACCTGCAGCTAAGTTTCTATACACCTGGCTGTACAAAAACCTCCAGTTACACCATCAAAAGCCTGCTAGTTGGATCAAGGATAAGCAAAAGCTCTTCCTGATAAAAAAGAAATAATTTTTCAAAAAAAGACTTAGCACACACACTTCATTGCCAGGTATAGTCACTTTAGATCCACAGAAGAGCATCTCCGACACATGGGAGGAATTCCCTACAAAAATCAAAGCAGCTGCAAATCAGCTTTCCACTGAAACACCTATCTGGACCATTGACTGTTCAATGTCTGAGAGTGGGTAAGCTGTGAATGGCTCATTTTGCAAGTAGTAATCACATTACTTCCTCCATATTTTGCCATCTCGTTATCTGGAGAATTTAAAGAGTTTGTTGGGATGGGAGATGCCTTTAGTGACACACTGCATACGATGACTATCAGAAGAGACCCTTAGAAATGGCTACGATCCACCAGTCTCTCTAAATTCCATGGTAAAATAATCACCTGCAGGTACAGGGCATCATAGGTGATATATGGATTTCATGTCTTGCTCACTGTCTTTCTCTAATAAGATGTTCATCTGAGCTACATATACTACCATCACAAAGTCAAGTCTTCTTTCAGGAGAAGTCTCCCATTCCATGGCAGCTATGGATATATTTTACTCCACCAAATGCTCCTGATTCCCTTGTGCTAGAGGCTTTTGGAGATCAGCACAAAGGAATTTGCAGAGATCAGACTCAAAGTTGTCTGTTGTACAAGATGCAGCAGAAATAGGGTCAAAACAAGAGCAGGGAGAAATGCACAGAAGCATTTCTAAATATTGGCCTCATCCTTCCCTCATGCTGAAGCGTGTGAAGCTATACTTTACTATTCGGAGCCGGAGCAGCCTGCCACTCACAGTTACCTACCATGCAGGATGAAACTTATACCAATCCTACAACACTGGAGAATCAAGTGGCAGAGACAGCTTTGCTGTTCCCCTGTCACTTGGTTTAAGTTTCTACTCCTGCACACCACTGCTGGCCTCTGGTCTTTGCTGCAGAGACAATGAAAAGGTGACTGCAGAACACAGAGCAGGGACAAGAGTACCAGCTAAGACACAACGAGGCCTAGTTTTGGCTAATAACCAGGTTTCTGCCTAGTGGGAACTCTAAGATGTGTCACAGTTCTAGTTGCCATATCTTTACTCCTGCTTTTATAGTCAAGGTAGTTTAAAGTCAAGCACTGCAGCTCCCTGTTGTAACCCTCTAGTTTGATGCTGCTGAGCAGACACTGCTTGAACTAATGGAGGGAGACAGATGCCTGACTCCCAAGGATTACAACTTGCAAACAGAATGCTCAAAGATATTTTGCAAATGACTTACAGCTATGAATTTTCAATATAGATGTATGTGTAATCAATGCTACGAAAAAACCCCCAATCTTGCTTGAATAAGCCCTTTTTTGCCCGTTTATCCAATTATTTCCAATAAAAAGGCTCTTTAAAAAATACGTTCTGTCTAACAGTTCACTTAAGATGTATGGAAAAAACAAACCTGTATTTGTCTATTAGAAGAAATTGCACCTAAATGCAATAGGACAGTTGGGTTAATGCTATGCAGAAAGACAGTTCATGCTTAGCACAATAGGCCTTAGCACAATGCTTTATTCTTGCAGCAATGCCAGCTCTAAGTGAAAAGTACAAGTCATAAGCAAGTACAGCATAAAAAAACCCTAGGGCCTTGCTGGTGAAAAGGTTTGCTCATTAAGGCTGTGTCTCATGCTGTGCTCAGGATAGAGGATGGCCCACAGCTCAGTTACTGGAATATGGCAAGTGTTAAAGCAGGCATAGAGATATCTACTGAAAACATACAGAATCTGCACATAGGAAAACATTTATACTCCATGATTTCACTGCTTCATGTTCACAGCTGGAACATAAATGCAACTTCATTCAAAGAACAGCAATAAGCTATGCCTTAAAAACAAGTCATATGTAAATGGGTCTGGCTGGAATCAAGGTTATTAGTAGGATAAAATTGTGCATAAGAAAAATCATATACTACTGCAATCTCAGTTTGGTATTTGTCTTAGCTAGTGCTTTAAAAACAAGGAGGTATCACAGCATTTTTTTAGCAACTCTGTTGTAATGTCTCGCCATGCACTAACCCTGTGGTCCTCCCTCTGCCAATCAGTGGTTGAAGAGCATAGTATTTCATCAAGAAATTTAAGATAATGCAAGAAAGTTTTTTTGTTCAATTTACTAATAGAAATGTGGGAATTCTACCAGCTGGTAACTGGCCAGTCAAAGTTATGTTAACTATAATTATGAACAAAATCTTAAATTAATACTTCAAATTTTGACCCCATTTTCACAGCACTGGAATTTGGTTCTTCGCAAAGAAAAAGAACAGAATCAAAAAAATCTGCGTAAGTTTCACAACATGCCTTCTGGAAGATACAAATGATTCTTACATTTAAGACCAAATCCTGCACTCCATAAAGTCTACAACTTTCTAGTTGAAAAAAGAATTTATTGAATGTAAACGATTTTTAAAGCTGAAAACTCTAAATAAATCAATGGGACACTACTTAAAATGTCCAATGTCACAATATGAACTATCAGTAATATGTGCTATCTAATGCATTAGATAAAATTTAAAAAAAAAATATTGTTATCTGGAGTGATGTAATAAAATTGGCCCAGAGGAGCAACTAAAAACAGGAGCACTATTTCCTTAGTATGTCTTGAGATTTACATAGACAAAGCTCCAAATACTTCTGACACAAGATGAAAGGTTGAATTATTGTCTACTTACAGGAGTATTTGATTGTTCAGTTAACTTCTGCTCCCACATCTTCAAACGTCTCTCCCGCTCCTTTAGTTCCTGCTCTTTAAAGCTCAGATCACGCTCCAGTTTCTTTAGTCTCTCTAAGGTTGCCTCAATTTCACATCTGCACGGAGACAATTTGTTACGTCCTGTCTTTTCCTGACAGATATAAATTGTTCATAATTCCCACCTGAATGTTAATTAAATGTGAAAGGCTGAAAAGTACAATACTAACTCAAGCAGTTCATTTAATTACCAAATGCAGTCTTTCACAGCTTTAGGAACAAATGGTAATGTTTATACTTCAGACCATAATACCTTCAGAAGAAGAAAAATAACATTTAAAAGAGTAAAATACCATATAACAGAAACATTTTTAAAATGAAAATGCCTTCTTTCCCCCCAACATCAAGAAACATGATCTGATCCATAAAGAAACTGCATTAAGAACTGGTAATGGGACAAGCATTAACAACACAATACAGGCAGTCCAAGAAGCCCATTTGCCTGGGTTTATAACTTGGCTATGAATACTACTTGGACTTACACTCAAAATGCACAGAAGCATTTTGTGGGGGAATGTTTTTCCCCACTTACCTTCCTATTTCTTTAGGTGAATCAAAATACTCAAAATACACAGAAGCATTTTGTGGGGGAAATGTTTTTCCCCACTTACCTTCCTATTTCTTTAGGTGAAGATACAAAAGCAAAAATACAAACTGTGATATGAGCCAGCCCTGCAAGTGGTTACAAATACAAGCTTCTCAAGTTTGGAACAGTTGTGAGAAGGATTTGGTTGACTTTTTTCCACTTCTCATCATATTTGCAAAGTTATGAAAAGCAGGAAGGGCAGGAAATGAAGGCAGTACTCTAAGAAAGTTGCAGATACCATCTTTATTTGGTTTCACTGCACGTACTTCCCTTAATAGTTTCCTTTGACATACTTTCTGATGGACAGTATATTTTAAACACATGAACTGAACTGCTCTTGGAAAAGAGTTTAACAAGTTTTTTCACTACACAAATACACAGAAGGTGAACAACAATTTTGTCACCAAATTCAGACATATATTTTGCTTGTGGGGTTAAAAAAAGAAAAATCTCCTATTAGTATCAGAGGTTGTACCTGCATTTAACATTTCTGTGCCTGTTTGGGAGACTGTGCACTGCCTGCCACCTGTATTCTGACAGTAGTGGGAAGAGTCAATCACAGTGTTCTGCTTTTCTCCTTGAAAAAGTGAGCTCTTAAGAAGACAAGATGTCCTAAAAGGAGCTCCAAAGACAGCTATTTGGACTCTGCAAGGTTAAATATTCTGCTCAAACTTCCACATTATTTTTCATGTTTTAACACACTGTGAACAAAATATGCTCCTTCTGATGTTTTCAAAAAGAAAGTAGAAGGACTAACAGAGTTAGATGTCATTTCTATTTGGGGTGGAGAATTACTTGTTTCTGTAAATCTCCTGTCCTGGCATGGAATGATTAAACTCTTCTCCACTAAAAGAGTTCAGCCTCTCAGTGTGGGAAAACAGCATACCCAAAGAGTCTAAGCAAATCAAGTAATAGAAATATTCCAAATTCTATGGATTTCTCATTTTGATAAGACATCTCTGACAGACAGCATTGCTTATAAAGTACAGTGAAAGGATTCAGAGCTCCAATAACCAGAAAATCCCACTGCAATCTTTACCACCATGTTTAATTCTACTGCAGAAATCAGCCACCTGGGGGCAAAGGCATTTATCACACTTGAGTCCTGCTGAATGAGCTGTTCTGTGTAGTGGTCAGAACAAATACCCCTTGTAATTATTATGCTTCAGATTTCAAGAAAAATGCTCTATCATATTTAGGCATGCATAAATTAAGACTGAATGGTCACACATCATAATGAAGAGACAACAAGGGAACAAACTAAAAGGCACTGGACCAAAGGTCAGAAAGTGACTCGTCCCCAGACACCCATATCCCTCAGAAACCCCTTCTGTCAGGTGCAACACATACTACGCTATCTGCTGTGGAAACTACAGAGCAATTTGAGGGCAGTTGCAAGCACTGCTTTTCTTAGTTTGTCTCTCATCATCGCTGCTACTTACACACAACTCTATAATTTTTTAAATATGTAAATTACATTCTCTTTTTAAATAATATTATGCGCTAGGGGAGTCCTGGTAACAATAGTTTTCTCTATGTCAAAAGTCTATTTTGCACTGTAATTATCTCTCTTCATTAGACAGAAACTTCTCTTAAAATAAAAGGTTAGTCTGCAAAAACAGTTGCATTCTGAAAAATAATTCCACTGCAAAATGAAACTGTGTAATTAAAGAGAAAGCTACTGTACATTGCCCAGTTAATGAGTCTTACTCCATAAATGAAGCAGCTTGAAACATTATACATGGTACGATATGTGGATTTGTTTGCTTCTGTAGTTCTGCAGTGTGAGTTTACTGGTTTATTTACAATAGTTTCATTCCGTGACACTGAAGAACAAATACTAACACATTACTAGAAACTATAATGATAAACATTCGCAGATTAAAAACAATGACTGGCTTTTTCTTATCTGTCTTGAATCGCCACTAATATACTAATGTAACTATCACTAATAAGCTATTTTAATCATTGGAGCAGCCACTCATGGGGAGAGGATGGAAGGAGAGATGCAGAGTATATATGACTAAATGCAGACAAATGGGATCTCTCACTGAATTGGAACATCTGTGGGGAGAGGATGGAAGGAGAGATGAAGAGAGTATATATGACTAAATGCAGACAAATGGGATCTCTCACTGAATTGGAACATCATCACTTCTACAGTAATTTTTTCTGACTGTAATACAAGTGCCTTGAGAAAGGGCTCCAAGAAGATCACAGAATATGAACTTAAACATAGGGCCTATGCAACTAGACCTATGCAACCCAGGCATAAGGCCCCTATATTATTAATAACAAAAATGTGCTGAACACATGTGGAACATTAGGAAAAAAGACACTGAATTATTTTAAGGAAATACAGAACAAGCAGATCAAAATGTGATATTACTATGAAAACTAATACCAGAAAATGTTGCAAATAAGATCTCATTATATAGATAAGACAAAGTATCATTTGTGTTATCAACTCCAGCAGTCATGTGTAGACTCAGCCCACTCTCAGTTTTCATGCCAACCAGTCAGTGATACTGAAGACTCCAGTTACTTGCTGTTACAGCTACAATTTTGGCATGTCTATACAAAAATGACCTCAGCTTGCCTTTTTTTAAGAGTGGGGAAAAACACAATCTAGCTTATCTGAGCTTTGATTTGTTTTGGTAAGTGCAGTATCATTGCAAAAGTGCAGAATCTGGATCATTAATTCAGAGGTCCCTCAAAGGAACAAGCATAATTTTTGCTTTTCCCAAGCCCACCCTTCTCCAGGGCTCTGATATCTAGGCTTCATTAAAATTCCCTTTTTTTGTGGTAATACTTATCATACTTTTCCTACTGCACGTTTCACTATCTCTTTGCAAATCACTATGGGATAAAAAAAAAAAAAAAGAAAAAAAAGAAAAAAAATCAGTAAAAGATTTTTCAATGCAGAAGTTAAAATACATTAAACTAATGTACAGTTGTTTTTAGTAACAAACTTAAGTCTCTTTTAGTTTATCCTTTGGGATCACTTTATGCATCTTTCATGTATTTCAGGTGGCAAATTTTTTGCATACTTTCTGTTTATTTGGCTAAACATTCATGAAAGCTTCCATACAGACATGGCTTTCGCATCAGGGCAGGAAGCTGTTACCGGAATTTGGATAGGAGAGCACCGTTCCAGCTTCCAAACAAGTGCCCACATGATTTGTGCTCTTTCTGAATGTTGTGTTTTCATTGCAGCTCAATTCAAAAATCATCTTTGCTCTCAGGCAAGTCATGTCCCATCATGAATTTTTTTCTCTCTCATATTTCCTTGTTTCTAAGTAATGTATTCTTCCAGAAAAAAATGTCACATTTATTTTTAACACAAGTCTCCATGGTAAGAAGTTTTTTCATTACTTGATAGTACCAAACAGCTTTTTGTTGCTACATGGCTTTTCATTAACACCTTTTCAGACATTCTTCACCTGAGAAATTTAGGTGTATCAAAACAAAATTTGCAAGAAATACTTGGGCAATTTGAGTCACACTTCAAGAAATAAACTGATTAAGTAAAACATTTGTTACCAAATGTTAGCTAGTACAGTTTTTATTTTCCTATATTGGCAAGATTTAAGTAGTTATTCGCTTTTCCTGAAGGCAATTGAGTACCTGCTCATCTTTCAAATAAATATAAGAAATTTATATTTAATATATTCAAATTGAATATAAGAAACTTCTCACTAGGATGTACTTTTTTCCCAACACTCCCGCTGTCAAATGCAGACTATGACGCTCAGAGTCCGCACAAACAAGGGTGCCATGCAGCTGGGGTACAGTAAACGCCGCCAGCAGCGCTCAGCCCGCGCCTCGGGGCGAGCCCGGGGGGCGCTGCGGGGCCGGAGGGGCGCTACGGGCCGGGCCCGGGGGGCACTGCGGGGCAGATGGCGCGCAGCCCCCGCCGCGCGGCCGAGGCGGGGCGGGCCCGGCCCGGGCTATTTATACCCCGCCGTGTGACCGGGGGCGTCCCATCGACGGCTCAGTTTTTCCACTCGCCCCATTAAAAATCGACGTCTTGCCTTTCCTTGGAAGGCAGCGGAAGAAACGCGGGATTGCCGGGCTTGACGCGAGCTCCATTTCCATGTGCTCCTCCCCATCCTCCACTCCGTCCCGGTTTCTTCGATGCAGGGAATCTTTCGGTATTTGCGCTCCCTGCTTATTTGGCATAGAGCCGACGCTTCTTAATATAGACCGAGGCACGATCATCTGCAAAAATCATCTCCCTGTGCAGATCTGTTTTCAATATGCCATCTCAAACCGAAGGCTGTACTGGGCAACCAGCAAGTTTTCTAACCCACAAATAAGCTTCAGGGACAGGTTTATGAAGTTTTGGCATATTCCAAAAAAGAGGCTGGCAGTTTTACGGCAAAACTGTAATGTAATAAAAGTGTCTCAAATCTCATCTCCATTTATAATCACTTATGAATAACAATTGCAATCAGCAATAGCTAAAATCATACGCTCAAGCAATGCTGGAACACTGTAAAAAACAGGACTGGCATGGGCATATGCTGGATGTCTGAACACACAGCTGGCACAAAGGAGAGAACACATTAAAAATGGCAGAATACATAAAAGTGAGGACAAATAGAGGCTTCACTTGGAAGGTGGGCTTTTTAGACCCCTTATCTTTTTTTGTTTTTAATATTAACATCATTTTCTATGAAAATGGCATCAAACCTACATGTTATCTGAGTTTTTTTGCCCCCACACTACTGACTGAAACCTTGTAATCGGTTTTAAGATGTGAATCACAAAACCATAAATATCGTGATGCCTAAACCACTGTAATAATAAATATAGGGTACAGCTAAGTGCATTGGCTCCTAATACAAGTTTCGCAACATTCTGGGCATTCCTGAAAAACAACAAGGTAAGCTATGTTCTAAAAATACTTCAAGCACACATATTTTCTACCAGTACATCACTGGAGTCTGATGTCTTTCTGAAAAAAACACTCATACCATTTCAATGTAAAACCACCACATCATATCATCTTGGGAGGAAGAAAACTTACCTCCACTCTGCCTTGTTATGCAGGAATGAGTTACACTGGTCTGGAAGGTTGCTGTCATTTGACATAGATTCCAGGATTGAAATAATCTGCTTGAAAGATGGTCTTTTCTGAAGAAAAAAATAAAACCCAAACAGAGCATTTGTATTCATACAAAACCACTAAAACTATCTGCAGGAATTTTTCAACTGAAACCCCACAATTAGCAGGAATTGCCACACTTCTTTCTGACCACAGCATCCTACAAGAGAACTGTAAATCTGTAAATGCTTTCTTTTTATTCTTCTATTAAAGTCTGAGAAGAGTCGCACAGGCTAGTAGGACTCAAACCTTAGCTTAGCCTCCCATGTCTACTAGTAAAACAGTATTAAACATTAAAATCATCAATCATCTAAATTCTTAATTTGAAAAAATAATTTTTCTCAAGCTAAGAGAGAAAATGCTTCCACATAGAGAAGGCTGGACCATCAGCAACTGGTAATTATACAGATGGCCTTTTACAAGTATTAACATAAACTCTTTGGTGTGTGAACAAGCCATTTAGCTGCCTATCAAAAACAGGTTTCTGGCTGCAGTTCCCCTCTTGCAGAGGAGATACTTTTCAGAAAAACTCTCACTTAGCTACTTCAGGAGCAGCCAGGGAAGAAGTGAAGATTGAGGTTAGGGAAGGATGTCTTGTCTGGCAGCTAAGCTCATGTTAGTGGACTCTGTGCCCTTCTGTCCTGGGCTCATTTACTGGTCCATCCAAGACCCACTGTGCTCGTAAGTCAGAAAAACCAGTTAAAATTTCTCCATTATTTTTTTTCCCTTAGTCCCAAGGGGAAGCTATGAAGTAGGATAATAACTGAAAACTGAAAAAGCCAGTTAAATGTGTTTCTTGAAAGAGCACTGACTCTGTTAGTCTGTTTGACAGACCCCAGACAAGGTTGAGACAAAAGGTTGAAACAAAATGTAGATACATAATAAGGGGATGATGCACATTCTCTCTCTACTGTGCCTTTAATTATACCATTTCTGCTAGAATTACAGATGCCGCAATTAAAACGTGCATTTTAATTTGGGAGCACAAAAACAATTAGGAACAATGCTGAGGTGTCTCTCTTAGGAAGATCCAAGTGATTTCCACATTATAAAAGACAGACAATTTCTTTATTTTAAATGTCAAACAGCATGAAAAAGTGTCAAATGCATAACAAAAAAAGAGACAAGCTCTCTTATACTGTAATGCTGCACTCTTCGGCTGTAACTGGAGGCTTTGTCTGTCATTTTTTGGTCCACCTCCATGATTTCAGGCAATGGGCAGTTCAGGGAGCTACACAGATTTTCTCTGCCACAGACACACCTGCCCCAGCACAAGTGCTCATGCAATTTGCTCCCCAGCCCAGCACGAGAGAGCGGCAAACTGAGCACGCAGAGCTCCACAGCAACAGGTCCCAGTTAAGCAGCACACTGCCTGCACTGGTGACAGGAACCCCTGTCACCTTGTATGGAACCCAGCAGGGTCACCCTGCCTTTACAGGGGCCAGGGGAGGCAGCTGTCCTCCCCTCCACGTGCATGGGCGCTGGACCTGCCACAGCTGAGCAGATCCTACGAACACACCCTGGGAAGAGCCCAAACTTCCCCAGTCAGGAGTGGACTGCACAAAATCCATCTGTGGTACCACCACCACCGACTCCAGTACAGTTTTGGGGCAGAGAACCTTTGACCGGCCTTCACAGCCTTTTTGTTGCTACGGCTGCATCTCTTGTAACCACACCAGTGGATGTGAACTGTTGAAGGGATTCAAGGGCCTCCCAAATGGTGAGGAAGCTGCCAGACAGGAGATAGTGGCTCCCTGAAATTCACCAGGGTGCTGCAAATGCTATGCATTGTCCAACAGACTGGCAAGTACATAATGTGCCTCTACAAAACAAATTCTATTTTCACGAAGACACCAAGGGCAAACATTCCCATGCTGCATTATCTACAATATTTTATGGGCTATTCAGGATAATTCACAAAACACATCTATGAGTTTTGCTTGCTCCTTTTTTCTTAGGTGTATACTGGGAAGTATAGGGCAGGGCTGACACTAAGCGGGCACAGCCCACTCCACTATCAGGCTTGCCTGGAGTAACCAGAGTGGAAACAATGACAGAGAACAGGGCTTTTACTAAGGGCAGGCAAAAGGATCAACCAACTGATTTGGGAGAAGCAGCAACAATCACGTGGTGGGTCCTGCGCTACAGGCAAAGGGGCTGCAGAGTTGGTGCAACTGGAGCTGGAACAAATGCAGAGTCACACAGTAATGTCAAAGTACTGTACATCTCTGGCTGTGCAAATTCTATAAACAGCCAGCAGTTACCCTGCCAGCTTTGCAGCTGCCAGATTTACAGGCAGCAGCTTTGCATGGAGACAAACCTGACACGAAGGCACAAGCCTACACTGTCACATGGGTTTTGTTGGTTTCTTGCCCCTAGGAAAGAATAATTTCAGATTTAATAAATGCATTCTAAATGCAGAGTGGTACCTTGGCTAAAACTGGCAAGAAGTGATTTGGGAAATTAGGAGCCCGAGCTGAGAAACTTCAAAAAAAAAAAAAAAAAAAAAAAAAAAAAAAAAAAAAAAAGAAAAAAAAAGAAAAAAAAATCTTCTTTTCAGTTGGTAACTGCTTAGCACTTTCTAGAAAGCCCCTTATAAGGGATTCTTAAAATATCAAGGCGTGAGTCGCCTTTGAAAACTGTTTCCCTTTATATCTGTGATGTCTCATACTGAAATCTTTAAATATATGCCTCTCTAGAAAGAATTCTGGCTAATGTTTTCATTGTTTTCTTCCACTCAGTAGTTCTTACTGAATAGGTCTCCATAAAACCAGGATATTTAATCCATTTGTCTTTCATTTTTTGTTTCTTCTTTGTTCCCAGATTTCTGCTTTCCATTAAAATACTTTATAATTTATAAACATCTTTGATGTGGAGAGAAACTGAAGGAACAGATTAAATGAGAAAGAATTATTCACCTGCAACTCAAAAGCAAGTAACCCCAGTAAACAAAGACATCAGTGATGAGCAGTCTTGTTTCTACAATTACCTAATACCCAAGCAAAAGCTTGGTGAAAATTTTAAGGTGTGACCTGTTTGCTTCAACTAGCAGTTTAAACTGCATAAAGACTACCATTCCAAGTATCACGTGGAGCACTACAGATATTTTTCTCCATGTATGAAGAAATTCTTAAGAATTCAAAGCAACATTAATAACTCTGTCTGTTCCCATGAAGAAATTATGGTGTGAGCAGTGTCTGACACTCCAGCTGCTCTGCAGCAGCTCTCCAAGTATATTCCTTAGCTCTGCCATAAATGCATATCCCTCATTTCGCAGGAGTAAGCCACCAAAAGTTACCTCATGCTTTCTGTGGACTAGAAGATGCACCTTAGCAACTGCTTTTGAGCAGCTGACATACTCAAGCTCACCCCTGCTTGACCTTCAGTAACTTGTTCATGCATCAACGATCTGATTTTCTAAAGCTAATCCTGGCAAAAAGGGAATGCTACACAGAGCCGTATTTCAGAGGAGCGTGCTCCATCTTTTGGCTCATGCAGGCCACACAGCCCTTTATCAAAGCATTCTGAGAGCTGTAAGTAGCAAACCTTTCCCAGCACGTGACTGAATAAGTCAGTCACATGTCCAAATTGTGACCACAGATTACTCCATTTCAGTCATGTGAACAAAGCTGTAATTGCCTAACAGAAGAAGAGCTGCATGAGAAAAACTAGCAAAAAGCAGACTGTCAGAAAAACTCCATCTCACATGAGATTCACAGTTGCATGACTTCTGGGAATAATGTCTCCAGGAACCAGCCCACACCCAGATAAATTACTCTATCAGACAGAACTCAGCCTGATAGTTAAGCATCATTCTTTTACAACATGCAAATCCCTCCCTCTCCTCGAGAAACAGCAACAGTCTTTTGGACACTTATGGATGAGGCTCGAACAAGGCAGAGTGAGCTGATCTAGTATGTGACAATTACAGAAAAGAAGTTCCAATAATTCTTATTCTGAGGCCTTTGGTAGTGATGCTGACACTTGGGAGCAGTTAGTAAAGATAAGCAGTCGGCACTGAAAGTCCTCTTCAGTAATTACTGACCTAGAACTTAAGCAGCCTACTTGTAGATTCAAAAACTTGAAGCATTTTTCTCTCCTCTATTCTGTGGGGAGGATACAAGGAATTATTAAGAGAATGGCAATGTCTTTGTGTGGAAATCACATGTTGACGGATCTCAGTCTTCCAGATCCATTCTGTAGGAAAGCAACCCCCTACTTTTAAAAGAGAGACCAAAAATGCATATTTCCTTTCTCATATTAGTCTTCTATGGCTACTCTTTGGTGATAAATTCTAGTTTAGAGCACATATATGTCTTGGAATTAATATTGGTCTCTGTGAAGTAGTAGCTAACTTTTTCCTGAGATTAAAGAAATTAAGTTCTTCCTGGTGCCTTGTCTTGAGAAAAAGAGCACAATTTCCTTTGCTTAACTATTCTTTAATGTCTCAAATATTTTCATAGACAAAGGAAATAGATGTTAATCCTTGGTACTAAAGCTTGTATGCCCACAGGCTCTTTTCAGCCAGTTTTATGTACAATAGGATGGTCACAAAGTCCATTTAAGGCAGGTAACTCTCATAATCTACAAAAGATTTTACTGTCTAAATAATTATTAAATCCTTGCCTTGTAGCAGCAGATTAATAGTAACAATGGTGCAGCTCTTTTAACTTTTTATTCTGTTTTCATGGTTAAACAGCACTGCTATTATCATATTATTACAGTACAATCGTTATAAAGCTCACCATTCAAGCCCTAAGGGAACAGATTAGGAAAGGTTTAATGTTAATTTACAATGTGTTGCTGCTGTTCCTACCCATGTTTTTTGGATTAATTTATTCTTTACTTATACTTGTGTTTTTAACACCACTAGGGCACAGAACTGGACCTTGAGATTTGTATTTCATAACATGATGCTCACATATATCCAAGAGGATTAACCTTTGAAAGAAAATATAAAACCCACAATTTTTCCACTTGCTCCAAAATGGCTACATTTTTGCCATCTTACCATATTCCCTGTCATTGTCTTTAGTAGTTACAAAGTTAGCAGCAGAGTAACTCTTGATTAAAAGGGAGAGAGAGCGTTTTTCAGGTATAAATATATAAACACACTAAAAAATTAAAAAAAGAGAGTCCTGGGTATCTTTGTCAAGAAATGTGTCAACAGTGTCAGCTCAGACTTGTCTGCCAAAAAAATGCTAATGCACTTTGCAAAACAAGACTGGGGTGGTGGTGCAAAAATCAAACACACATTTAATTACCTTTGAATCAGCATCCCAACATTGGTGCATCAGTTCTGCAAAACTTCTGGGACAACTGCTTGGAATGGTTAATCTCTAATGGAAAGAAAATGTACCAGTTACTGGAAGCATTTCCCTTTAAGCTGCTACTAAACAATTTCCTATGAGACCAACAGACTTCAAAGAACTAAAGCACACTCTCTTTTAACCACAATATAAAAAATGTGGAGACATATTAGAAAGAAAAATCAAAATTACTAACACTAGCAAGAAACACAAATAATTTTTAATAGAACTATAAGAAAGTGTCAAATGCACAAATGGGGTTCCTTAAGAAAGTTCAGAGAGAAGAAGCAAAATCAAGACAAACAGCTTTTAATACTAAAACAATAATTTGTGGAGGTTACTGCATAGTATTTTAAGTTGCTTGTCATTTAGGCATAATGTACAGCCTGCCTTAATTCCTTTCTCCCACATAAATGATCTAGTTGGACAATACTATAATCACTTTTGACACACAAATAGCTGAAATATAGATTACATTAAGTGAGTTAAAAAGAGTTAAGTGAAACTCTACATGGCACAAGAGACGTTTCATGAGCCTGTGGTCAGAAGGATTAATGAGGACATGCAGATCTCAGAAAGTACTCACAGAGCACAGTGAACTCATAAATATTTCCTAATGACTGAAGACAAGGAGTTGGTAGTTATAGCCAGGACCACTGACTACAGAGAATTAGTTTGCAGCTAGTTTGGTTCCATTTGCTGAGAGTTTTAAATTAGAAGATTTTTACATTAACAGCCTGCCTGCAGACTGGAAAGCCTAAAAGCAAATCCTTTCTCACATACACATACACAGATACTGAAGCCTCTCCAGCTGACTGCACATGCTTCCAACATTACACACTGAAGGAGATCCCTCTGCTCTCACTAAAGCTGTTACCTGACTTAGATGTTTCATATTATATAAATACATTTTTTAAAGTTAGATAGAAAACCTCAGAGAAAGTGAGTCCAAATGTAAGAAGAGGGGTCAAGCTGGAAAAAGGGTTCTTGTCCTCTAAGAGGCGAGAACCAGGTATTACATTCCTGTTCAGACTATCCTCTCAGGAAGACCCTTTCATCTGCCCTACTATTGCCATATCAGAAGCAAAGCAGAGCAAGTTATGGGACTCTGTACCATTACATTACTGCAGTGTGACCTGCAAAGCCTTACAAGACACAGCAACCAAAAGTAAGAGTTAAATTCTGCTCCAAAAAGCATTTGAACCCTCTAAGAACTGGAAACATGAGACACAGAGGCAGGGCACTGCAGAAGTCTGATTATTAATGTCATAACTTAATGTGCAAGGGTTTCTGTGGAAGAAATACACAGAAATTTGTACAATGCATAAATAAGTTGCACTGGTGCCTGATCTCTAATTGAGTCATTGGCCTAAAAATACACTGGCTAGTCTTGCTACAGAATTGTCTGTAACCCTCAGTGTTCCAGGAGGTGGACAATCAGTAGCCATCACCACTTGTCTCACTTGTGAAGAATGTCACCTATATAATATGTAATATACAGGTAGCAGGATCCAAATGTCATATTATAATAAAGAACACATTTCTCAGTGGCAATTTATTATGAAATCATGTCTAGCATAACCTGAACTCTCATGCTTTGCTTTTCTTTAAAAAATGGCTTAAAAAATCTCTACCAGAATAAAAATAACACTGTGAAATTATGCATAGTGTCAAAGGAGATCCATACAGAGACATTAGAATCTACTCCATTTGCTGGCCTCAAGCTTTACAAAGGGGATTTTTCACCTTATGCAATTATGCTTTGGCCTCAATCCCTCACTGATTGTAACAAAAGACTTGCAATCCAAAAAATGGAGGAGTGGCTCAACAGTGATCCAATCCTGTTGTGGACCAGAACCATGCAATCCCACGGATATCAACAGACTGAACTGAGAGCAGAACCTGACCCTTACACTTGTTTTGGGACACAGAAAACTAAGAAAAGTAGCACAAGCTGACTTTTGCAAGGCTTATGCTGCACATGTTACCCATGTCATGGCCAGAAAAAATTAAAAGTATGCAATGTCCTCTAAGCTCCCTCACAGCCCTTTAAGGAAAATGGTAGCAACAGGCTAGTGGTACCTGACAGACAAAGAGCTAGCTCTGAGAATGCCACCCCTTAGGTTTCTTCAGCCATTAGTAAAATAGTTACGTCTACATTTTGTTCACACCGTGTTTTATGCAATTCCTTGCTCTGGAAAACTGTAGAGAAATGTGTGTTGTACTCATGGACATGTTTCAGCATGTGACTGCATCTCTTTACAACACTCCCAATGCCACTCTGTACCCCTTACATAAAACTGCATGTGGTGGGCACAAGAGCCAAATACTGTTGATGGAAGGCTTTATGGTTCCTCCTTCAAAATTATGTGTGAGGCTTTTCCTGGACTAGGAGAAAGAGTGTCTTTGTGCCCCCTGCTCTGATAAATGCAGTAGAAGACCACATTCACAATCTTCACACTGTTAGTGTAGCATTTCCAACTAATTGGTATATCACAGTGACACTCACTGGAATTAATCCAGTCCTCAAAAAGAAGAAAAAAAGAGAGAGGGAAAAAAACACCAACAAAAAACATTAAACTAAGAGGAGGAAACCTAACTCCTCTGTTTAACTCTGAAGCATTTTGAGAAACAGTTTATGTAGAATAATAGAAATCTGTATTGTACAGCCGGTGCCTCGCCATTGTAATGTTTCCCAAGCTTCCGCTGTGTCTAGATAGAGGAGGTTTCATCTTTGTGGAGGATTTCCATGCTTGTCTGTGTGTGGTACAGTCACAACTTTAAATGTTTTTTAAATGTAGTTACTGTCTTTGATATCAAGGGACTATGTGTTCAGATATAGGCTCACATGTCCAACTAACTGAAAGCCTCAATTTGTGAGAAGAAGAAAAGCGAGGCTGGGGACACTGTACAAACGGTGTTTACACCACTGAAGTGCTTTTGAAATGGAAAGACTCTGCATGAGGAGGCTTGCAGCTATGCCACAGCCTTGCCGATACCAGTGAGGAGCTCATCTTCAATGTAGTGTTGAACGTAGGTGGCAAAACTGTAATTTCTCTCTTTTTTTAAAACTATTTTTTCTTCTTTTATTTTTGAAATTTTCATCTAAGCGGCAGTTTCTTGTACTATAGTGACTCCTGCTGGGAGAGTTAAGTTGAAGTAGCTGAAGGTCTCTTACAGATATATCAACTCCCGGCCAGTAAAAAGATGTCCTAAACGCAGGAGATGGAGTTAAACTGTTCCCCTACCTTGGACGCAATGGCTTCTTTCATCACTAAGAACAAACCCCTAGGTTTTACAATTGAGACTGAGAAACTAGTACAGTACTTGTACAATTTTTGATCTACAGCATCACGACGTGAAGCTGCAACAATTAGATGTAAAGGGTCCATTCATGAGGAATAACATCACTTTGACCCTTTGTGTTAGCTCCTACTGCTAATCTTTCCATACGCGTGAACTTACTTTCAATTTGAAGAAGATGAAAAAGTCTTTTGCAAAACCCCAATACTGTTTTCTGATCTATGTACCTGAATGTAGAAACGTAGTCTTACCTCGTTTTTTTCCACTACAAGCCAAGCTACTTGTAATCCTTCCAAGCCTTTAAAGGGGACCTCCCTTGTTAGCATCTCCCAGAGAACCTGGAAGAGAAAAAAAGAAAAGAATTTTTATTTCTGTACTTTGTATTTTAAATACATTATTAAACCTTGATACAGCACTATTCTGTATCCAATTACCAGGCAACCAGTTTTCATTTGCAGGAACTTGGACCAGTGTTTGTGTGCAAGATCCTCTCACAAAATTAATTTGAATGTTTCTGCTTTTTCCTCTACAGAAAAGCCAAGATGAAAAAACTAGGTTGCTTTTTTACTATCTTTGTACACTATGAAGTTCACAATTGGCAACTGGGACTTGGGAAGACAATGCTCTTCCTCTCCTTCTCAGCTCCAACTAGACATATCTTTGCTTTGCAGTAATTTTTCATTTAAAAATATTTCTCTGCGATTGCAATAGTGAATATGATCCAAAAGGTATTTAGCTCCTTTGATATGCCTATAAAAATACAATTTTGCAATCAAAACTGTAATTGTTTATCTCCAAGTTGTGATCGTATTAAACTAAGCAATATACAGCATATAAAAAATTACTCTCTTCTCCTTGAGTTTTTATAGACATACTGTCCTTAGATAGAGAAAGATCTAGTTTTGCATGCTGTTAGCCTTTTGGTAACAGAGTATCCAAGAATCTAAGCTACTCTGTAGAAAAGAGCTTGGCACCATCAAAAAAGGCTTCAAGTCAATGAATCCAACTTGTTTTTATGCCATTGGGACAATATATTAGTATTCAACCAAATTAATAGCACTTTGTACCTCCACTTGTATATGTCCCATTTTTTTTTTTTAAAGCAAAACTTTCATACACACATCTTGTTGCAAATATCTACAAACTTTTTCTTCTGCTCATATATCAAGTATAACAACAACGACAACAAAGAATCTTTAATGCAGGATTTGCCAAAATGCATTAAGACCCTTATACAAGTCTCTGTATCCTCACTGTTTGGGTTAGTGCCCAGGTTTATTTCAGCTGCATCATTCTGACTGGATTGTGGACAGCTATGAAGATAATGAAAAAGCAAATGGAACAATATTGACAGATGGAGGGCAAGCAAAAAAATGCACTGAAGCAGAGTTGGGCCTTTAATCAAGCGAACAGGGTACTCCAACAATAGACCTATTTGAATAATACTGCTTGAGTCAGAAGACTGATTAGTAAAGGTAGGATATTTTGGAAAAATAAGAACAGTTTTTCTGAGAATAAGAAATATATGGGGAGAACTATCACAGACCTATTCAATTACCCTGTTAGCCTCACTTCAATCCTTTCAGAAGGAAAAAAGGCACCTCAATTGTAACTCAAACTATCTCCTCTCTACTGGTAGAGAAGGAAATGTAATTGTGAGGGAAGGAAAAAAAAATAACACTCCCATGTACTTAAGACAAAAAAAGCAGTGTATAAAACAGTTTAAAACAAAGGTTCCTGGATCAAATCTAACATGTGGCTGAGCAGCCTTGCAGAACAACTTCATCTGTTGGGACTATACCATGAAACTACAGCAGAAAAAACTCAAGTTTGCACATCACATAGAGCAGTATCTAAATAACCTTCCAAGTAAAGAACATAATGAAATACATTTTAAATGTCTTCAAGAGCCTTGAGCTGGAAAACTACTGCTGTGCTATCTTTCTTTCAGAAGACTGTAAATTTTAAGAGCTGTCTTGTTTCATTCATGCACATATGTTTGTGCAGAACATTTTGCACCGAATTCCTTTATCATGACACCTTTAGTGTTTATTTCCACTGCCCAAACAGATCACTGCCTCCCTAAAACAACAGTGCTAGCTAAAAACTCTTCCAAGACTGCACAGAGTTGAAGAGGAAAACAGCAATTTGACACAATATGAAGGATTTTTCTTGATGCCTTCATTTTACTAATAAATGAAAGTAAAAGATACAAAAGTGGGATGTTGGAAACCTTTGCATTTACTTACACAGGTTTAGAAAATATTTTAACAACAATGCAATTTTCATATTCAGGCCAAATGTACAGAGAAAGCCTTTCCTTCCAACGGTGACATGTCTCTATGTTCAGCTTTACAAGAGTTTCAACCCCTTCTCATGGACTAGCTACCCTGAATCATCAGCTGAAGTTAATGACTGCATCAGCAGTCTTTTAAAAAGCAGCAAATGAGTATCATCTGCATTCTCACTTGCCTCTTCCCATCCCCAGGGTGATTCAGCAGCAGACAAGGACCTCAGCCTAACTTACCCCAGCCTCTTTGTGAGGTACACTCTGTTTATTTTCAGAACTGGCTTTCCCAGCTCACTTCATATGGAAATTATTTTATCTTTCCATTCTGGTATATAATCTAATTGATGGTTCACTTCCCCTCCCACCTGTGATGGTGAGGATCACCTGCTTTCCCAATCACATCACATCTCTGTGATGACGGACAGCAGGTGCTCACAGAGAAAACAGCCAAGCTAGAAACAATGATGAAAAACAAAGTAAGGCCATTTAATATAGTGCAGTACGCTGCAGCCTCTGAAGATGCTGGACTCAGTTTAGCATATGGAGGAAGAGAAAGGGGAGATAAATGTATTAATGTTCACCCTGTACACAAACCTGACATTTAGAAATATGTGGTCTTCAGAAAAAGCTCACACATTTACTTCTGTCAGCTCAGCTGTGCATTTCAATTCCTATCCTCTCAATTATATGACAACAACCCAAAGGAAAAACTAAACCCACATTGCCTCTACCCCATCCCCTGTCTCCACACTGGTGCAAAGCCAACAAAGATTCAAAGTGCCATTTGGATAGGGGAACATCCGATTAAGTAATCTGAGGAAAACAAAACACGCTGAACACCTTCGCTGAAAAAAAAAAAAAGCTTTGTCTGGCAGGAAACTGTTCACAGACGATGGTCAGGAGCCACGTTTAGCAGAGGTGCAGCACAAGCATTAGCACTGCACTCACAGAGGTACTGCCCTTAGGCATGAAAATTAGGTCTGTCTTCCCTGCATTGATCCAACTGCAGTTAGAGATCGCATCATTCTTTTCAAAAAGAGTAAGGGATAACCCCTGGAGCTGGCCAACATTCCCTCTATAAATAACATATGTTCTCATAACTAAAGCAGTGTTTGAACAGCTGCTACATTTAATGGCAGTCTCTAGGCCACCAATAGCCAATTAATGGTTTTACTTACTTGTTCTTGTAAGTGATAAAATAATTCAACTACATCAGATGAGCTTTCTGTGATTAAATACATTTATACTGATACACAAACAGACACTGTGGTGCACTACAAACAGTTCTGCCAGGATAATATATTCTGAGCATATGTCTTCATGATTTCAAACAGCTTTTAGAGTGACACTGTCATTCCACGTACACTTTCGTATCTGGCAGAGATAGCAAGGAATGACAGAGATGGCAAGGAATAATTTTTGAGCAACACACAGTGACATACAAGTCAGTTTCAGGGTTGATCACTTGTTACACTTGGTTTTAGTTGTTTAGATTACAGACTTGGAAATGAATCAGAAAGGGGAACTACAGCATGGCTGAAGGAAAGTGTAAGATCTGTCTTTGTGTGGTAATAAGTTCTCCTTGAAAATTTAGCTTTAGCATTTCATGACAGTATTATAAATTATTGACTATGTATCTCAGAGAATACATAGGCCTGTTTAACCATCCATGAAGGGCAGGACAAGCTAATCCAAACATTAGCCATAAACATGTATACAACTGTTCACAAAAAGGAAAATTCATTTCAGCTGAGAAGCAGCTCAGACCTAAGAGGCTGCAGAAAGACTTCAACACTTCATGGAAAAAAGCTCTTGTGCAGCTTAAGCAGAGTATCTAAAATGACAGATGGGTGTGTAGAAAGAAAAGACTGTCAGATAAAAAAATAGAAGAAAGGAAATTAAAGAAAACCATGGGAAATATGACAAACATTGCAAATGAAATATCTATCCCTAGCATCTTACTAGTTTACATTTGAAAGGATTCTGTTCTTTGTTAAGAGGACTTTAACTGAAGTAAAGCAGATTTGTCTCTCTAGCACAAAAGCTGCTGGCAAGTGTTATGCTTCAAAAAGGGATTCTTTACATTTTGTTTTTATAGATGATAACTTAAAGAGACAAAAATACCCTTTCTCAGATTCCTTGTTTTCAGACCCCTAGCTACTTGTCTGGTAGTTATAACACTTATTATAGGGAGATTCCAACTTTCAGTGTTATAGTCAGGCCATTTCATGCTGGTATAACCCCCTAATATTAGTTATTTCAGAAACAGAGAACTTGGGCTACTGCCATTCTTCATGTCTACCTATCTCCTCTGAAAATGATGGTGTTCCAAGACTAGAGTTATAAAAAGAATAATTACTCCTAAGTGCTTATGAATTCATAAGCTTCTACCCACAGTACAACACATTAATTTAAAAACAATATATAAAAAATCATGGGTCATTACTAAACATTCTAAAGTAGCACTACATACCCATAACAATGTAAAAGCACTCTGGTAACACTGAACCGTTTTCATAAGGAGGATAGCTCAGTTTTACCTCCAAGCACAGAACTGTCAAAGAACCTGAATTTTTCAACGAGGTAAAATAAAGTTTTCACAACATACTGTTCCCAAGGCACTGTTAATACTTGACATGATAAGATATTAAACAATTTCCTACTTTCTCCCACTTTGAAAACATTACCTTAAGTCAATTCAAACTAGGATGACTATGTGAGAAGTTTGAACTATAAAACCATGTTTGGAATTTTTCCTCTAACATTGTTGTTCTGTTTTAAACTGGAACGTTTCCCTTCAGTGGACAATATGTGATTGCTTCCAGTAACAGTTTACATTAATATTTACATTTGTTAGCTGATGTTCTCTTACTCTTTGTGACCCAGTTCAGTTAAGCAAGCAAGGATTTTGAATGTGGCAATATAGGCTCCTTGCAAACTTTCACTGATAAGTGATGTCACATCATGTCTCAAAAATTTTTCTCACTATAAACAACTGTTTGGCAAAAAGTTTAAGTCACCCTCCACTGAGACAGCAGCTTAGCTATGTACAGCCATAGGTGCTAGTTTAAAACCACAGTACCTCCCCCATCTGTGTCCTCCCATTCCTCAAAGAGAAAGAGACAATACTTGGCAGCTAGTGAAGAATTTCTCATTCTGCCACCCACTGTTGAATCCAAACAGAAGAACAGTTAATGCACCAATATGCATGGAAACTACAGCCCCACTTCCTTTCCTTTGCCCACCAAAGGAAATAGTCTTTACTGTCCTCTGCCAGAGAAAGGCTATGGGGTTAGGCACACAACTGATGTGAACAGTAGGACTATTTCTAGCCTACTTTGTATCGCAGAGCAAAACTAAACTAGTATTTAACTGTGGACAGAGTAAAGTAATTCACATTACTGAATATGAACACCTGACATTCTTATGAACTATACCTGATTCCCCACCTTTCAGTAAAGCAGTGCTGGGCTTCTGTATTTTCAGATGGGGTCTATTCTCACAGATAGTGATAGCAGTGTCTTTTAAACAATTGAGCAAAAGAGCAGGTGCTTTTTAATAAAAATCAGTGACACTCTATTTTGGGGAAAGTGAAATGCTAATGTTACCCCACTATTACAAGACAAACTTTTTCTCTCTGGTTCCACAGAAAAAAACCACAAGCAGAGATTCATGATGCTTTCAGTAGCTCCTGAAAGCCTTTGGACATATTCTGAATAATTGTGGCACTTCTACACTGGCATGCTGCTAATCTAATCAGATTCTACTAAACGTGCAAGATACTATATTCTTCCTATCATTTTCAAGCATGTAATTATAAATGATGCGTGAGTCTTAGAAGGAACTGCGGTGTTTCCTGTTGCTCTTATTTAGAATTGCTGTAGTTGCAGCATGTGAATTCTGTCACACAGACAAACTGCCACAATGCATAGTGAGATGAGGCACTCACCACTCCGTACGAGTATGTGTCACATGTTTCAGACACTGGAAGACTCTGAATAACTTCTGGGGCCATCCATGGGAAAGTGCCCACTAATGACATGTGTGTTGTATGGGAGTGGAATCTTGAGGCACCAAAATCACAGATCTGGCAAAAATAAATAAAATATTAAACTGGTATAATGAATATTGACCTCATTCATCAGACATGGAAACATTCAGTCAAGCAGCAGCATCTGTCTACAAATAATTAAAGTGTTCATACCTTTAACACACCATCAGCAGCTATAACAACTGAAAATGAAAAAACAAAAGATTACAAGAATGCAAAAAGCAAGTCCAATACATTTTTACAGCAAAATACTTCATTTTTCAATAAGACAAATGACCCTAAGGTGAGCCAGCATCTGAATGTGCACACCTGTCCTGGTTTCATTGAGAAGCTGACAGAACATCTGCTGAATATCTACAAGCCACTGAACAAATGCAAAACCTTTCAGGCATTACTGAGTTAAAAGACAGCAACACAGATGAACCTCATTTTCCCCAGAACAGGTAGGTTTAACAAGAGGCTCTCTGGAAGAGTCATTACTAAAAGAAGAAAAGCTTCAACCGAGGTGAGACCTGGATGTTTCTTGACTATCATGCATTATTGAAATCTGTGCATTATTAAAATCTGTGCCTCTCCTATCCCACCACTAGTAGTAGAAGTTTCATCTAAAAGGCAATGTTCAGCAAATTTCAAAAACTACTGTCAACTGCTAAGTACGGACTCCACACTGAATATGTATGACTCAAAAGCCTGAATATCTGTCAAACCTCATAAAAAAGCCACAATAAAGACAAGATTTTCTGATAAGAAATAATAGGCCTTATCCAGTCTATTGTGTCTGGTGTCTGCCAGCCTTTCCTGGCATTCAACCTTTCCAGACAGAAAAAAGAAGCAAGGAGTGCCCAGGCAGTATCTGAAAGCTTCATCAGCTTTCATGGCCAATCGTGGCCAGCAAGACACAAGCTGGAAGAGCCCTCCTCCACAGTGCTCTAGATGATGCCAGGTCTGTAATGAACTTCAGACAGGCTCAGGATGGGGAGGAGGGAACCAGCTTTTCCGTGCCTCAACAAGTGCAGCTTTGATGACAACCAAGGTATTAGTTAGTTCTGCTTGTTCAAAAAGCTTAAGCACAGATTTAAATGCCACATTAGCAGGTAACAGTAAATGCAGAGTGTTTCAAGAGTTTTGCTACTTTACCATTCCTGGACTTCAGGTCCCTGTGGATAACTTTCACTGGAGCTTCCATGTGTAAGTAGTGCATTCCTACACAAAAGAAAGGAACAATCTAGTTAGACAGGCTGAGCAGGGCCATCACGTTTCTGCAGTCATGATTCCTGGTTCCCACTAGTTGTACTCATTACAAGTTGCCATACCTGTGTGCCATATTGACGTGCTGAAGGAGAACCAAAGCTTCCCATCATCTCTGAGTAAAAAGCACTAACCAAAGCTCATGTATCTCTCAGAGCATCTATTTGGATATGCTAATGGTTTTTAACATCATATGTAGTTATTTTCGCTAAATATATAGTTAAGGAGATGTCTCTACATGATTAAGCCAGATACGAATTTACTTTTTCTTCATTAGTTTACACTAATTCTTGTGTGGTCAGTCACAGAGACCACAAAGGATGGAACAGCTTATTCTACATTATTATATGAAGAGTTTCAGTATGTTTGCTGAGAATAAGTCCTTAGCTTCCTTAAATGCTCCAAATCAAATCAAATTATGCACTTTATCTCATAATTACACAACATCAACAAAATTATCCTCATGGGACTTAGGGATCCACCAGAACTGCCTCACAGAAACTATTTTCACTCCAGAATATTTTTGGATTCATAATAAACAAGGAACATACTAAAAAGAACAGCGAATGGGTTTCGCTTTTTTTATTTATATATGTTTGATTGGTTTTGTTACCATCTCAATAAGGAAGACTAGGAAGGTTTTCCTGACTAAGGAAGCTGTACATTTGCTGGCTGTGTAGGGCAGTATATGCCACTCTTGTTGCTTACCTTTAGCTATGTCAGTGGCCCAGGTCATGATATGATCCATATCCATCTCTTCACTTTTGTTACTATTAATGTAATCAAACAGTGAGCCAGCAGAAGCATACTCTGTTAAAAAAAAAAAAAGGCAACAAACAAGACAGTTAAAAACACAGCACCTAACATGAAAGACATAATAGAAACACTGCCAGTTCCAGAAAGCAGTCCTCTAGCTTTTGGGTTCAACAGCTTAATATTATTACCAGTATAGTAGGAGAGTTTATCTGATTATCCCAATGCAGACATAAGCTGCTACTAACAAAAAATGAAAAAACGAACAAAAAGGTGTAATCATATAGAAAAACAGGCATTACAATGAAAAGGCATTAGAAAGGTCTGGCATCAAGAAAGATCAGGCAAAGCAGTTCAAATTCCAGAGTAAAAGGTTGTGCATGTTCCTTGGTCAGGACAAGCAGATGCTTCTCTTAATTTCCCATACAGAATCCCACAGCAGGAGTCTGGGGTAAAAACAAGGGCATTTGGGGCCCACTGGTGTTTGGAACTGTGGCAGATGGAATCCAGTCTGACTGTCAGAGTTGTGGGGCTTAAAGCAAGATTAACAAGCTAGTTAGCCCTACACATATTTAGGAGTGAAACTGGAGACACTCAAGTCTCTACAGTACTACTTTCATATTACCTAAAATTCTTACTTTTTTAAACAGTGAATTAGCCACTCTTGATCAGAAGAACAATTAACAGATGAGTTTGGTGGTATCAGATGCATCTTATCTTAATGTTTCCAAAATCAGAGGATACTCCCCACTGGTAAGCAGTACTGTGTATAAATTATGCCCCATATAAAACACAGAATTTTTAGTTGTTTGTTTGGTTTTTTTTGTTTTTTTTTTTAAGTAAAGCCTTATGAAAAATATATAATGTTCTGTTACAAACAAAGAGTTTGCAAGTAGAAAGTTTCCTATTTCCCCATGGAGACACAGAACAGCAGATCAAATAATTTGTTCATGAAAAAACAGAAGGATGAAACCAGAAGTCTAACCCTGAGATAAGCAGGACAGATTTTCTTGTGCTGCAGGTCACCTGCAGCAGTTTAAAGCCTGTAACTCTTCTGCTCAGTATTTATTAATATGAAATATTAATAGAAATAAGTTTTATTTTATTTAGAATTCATTCATGTTTCACCAAAAACAGGTTTGTAAGATGAAACAGCTGATACATTTTCTTTTATCTGTTTGCAATGACAGGGCAGACAGATGCCACCCAGTGCAGCAAAAGTAGCACAAAGACCAGGGGGATACAAGGAGCAACTTAAGACTTTTGTCCCTCTCTCCCAAGGCTATTCAATGTGCTTCTCAGGCAGAATTTAGAACCTACCTAGAAGACTCTCAAAATCTTCATATTATTTCAAAGCAGCTACAAAATCATTGCCTTTAAGACTATATAAAATGTGTCTGAATTTTGTTAATAATAATATTAATCAATGATTGCTACATGATAGTGTAAATGCATACAAAATTTTCAATTGTTCCTAACCAAAGAAATAAAAAGCACTGGGAGATCATGGTGTGGGGAAGGAAACTGAGACCAAACTGAATCTGCAGCCTAGAATGTGGCAGGTCAGATGGGAAGACTCCAGTGCTAAATGAAAGAGAGAGAAAATAGCAAGTCCTTTGAAAGTAAACACTCAAGTGCAAGTCAGCTTTGGATCACTGCTGCACAACCTCCCACTGCAAGGACAGACGTGTTGCTTCTGATGTCACCGAGAGAGGAGTAAGCTGCTGACCTGCACATTTCCACAATTAAAACAGAAGCTTTTTTTACCCATGATGTCACTATCTGTCTTATAAATGGATTCTTCAGGAACAGGTTGGCTGCATGCTTTGCATGTCTTTACAATGCATAATTCGATCCATCAGGGTCAGGGGACAACTCAGCTCCTTCACCCCTTTGCCACTTTGTGTGAACAGAGGCAAATAAGCTTCAATCAACAATGCCCCACTGTTAGTATTTCTTTATATATTTATAAATATATATTTCTAAAAATATATTTCTAAATATATGTATTGTGCCACAGATATTTATTAGGAGCTTGTGGATTTGGAAAGCATATTGCAAGGACAATGTTTTGCAAATAATGGAAAAGAAACATTTTCTTTAGAAAGAAAAGCTCTGATTGCCTTACTGGACCCACCCTGTGATGCTGTGGCATACATAAGGTTCTGTGCATTGGAGGCACAAGCTCTGAGAACCTTTTGGGATGAGGGAGCTGTGACCAAAAGACATATCTGAAAGCTACATATTGAGACTGCTGCTGACAGAGATGGCCAGTAACATCTAGAACGATGGGATCCATGACAGCAGCTCACAAGGCAGCAGGATGAGCTGGAACACTGACATACATCCTAGGAGGAAAACATATTTTTAATCCTACATGAGACATTACATGCAGCTAATGCTCAGTACATGCTAGTACTTGGCTGAATGCTCTCATTTCCATCATTCTGAAGTAACACTAATTTCTCAAGACTTCTTCTTCTTTGGGATTTTCTCTCTCAAGAAACAAATCTCTGACTTAACACAGGATTGTCTGCAACACTGAAGGCCATCCAGAAGATCACGAAGTGAAAATCCCTCTAGAAGACATTTGAAGTGTAATTAACATTTCTTCTATCAGTAGCCATTCTCTCATTTGAAAATGGTGTGGGGAAATGGAGCCTTGCCTCCATTCCAATCCACAGGACTCCAGTCTCCTTAGAAGTTGCAGGGAGAATCAACAGTTTGCTAAGAAATCCCCAAACCTCTTTCTTCTTTAGCCAGGTGTGATCGGAGTTCCCTGTGGAACAAAGCTGTTGATCTACACACCATAGTCTCTTCCTCACAGGCAGCTAAAGAATGCCCATTCTCAACAGCACAGTGAATTACTTCAGTTGCTGTCTGTCCTGGGACTGGTAAGCAGGTCATAATGTCCTCCAAACACTGACCTTTTGGGAGACCAAGCTGAGGTCTTCTGATCTAGACATCATCCCAGGTCACTGATTACACCTCTCCTTTGCTACTCTGCTTGCTCGTTTACACTTATATTAAAAAGGATAGTAAAATTACACTGCTTATTAGCTTTCTATTAATTTTATTGCTTTCAGAAGGAATTCAAATTCCTGTCTATACGCCATCATCAGTTCATTTCTAAGTGGTGCAGACTGTGGTCACCCATGCACCTCTGGAATGCTGTCTGCCACACCATGACCTCCAGTAGGCTGATACTCCTGGAGTAAGCAAAGCTCCCCATGCCCTGAAATGTGCTGCATTTCAGATTACACTGCTATCTGCTGTGATAAGCAGAAGTCTAAGAAGCAGGTAGAAATAATTGAATTTTCACAAGTTCTGACCACCAACCAACAAAAACCTGACAGGCAGTGACTCAAATTGGTGTTAGATTGTGCCACATGCAAAAGACTACCCTTCACACTGAGCTTTGAAAGTTAGAGACATGCCAAAACATGCCTCCTAATCCACGCTTTCATGGGTTTTATCTCTCCAAACATTTGTTTGAGCAGTTGGGAAATGTCTTTGCTTTGGGTTTACTTTCTACTCCTATCTTACGTAGTTTGTCCCATACAGGAAAGGGAGAAAATTCTATATCTGGACCATCTCCCAAGATAAGAGCAGGAAGCTTAAAACGGTGACAGTAAAAATAAAACCCCACCAACAAAATACCCCAACAATAACACAGAAAGCAACTTCCACATAATTCTAGGAATATCAAAACAAACAAAACCTAGTTTCCTATGTATAAAGGGAGCTGTCTTACAATGCCTCATTAACCCTTGACTCTATTTCAAGCTCTTCCCATTGGGAACCTCACAATGCAAATTCTCCTATTTTAGTGCAGGCAGAACTCATGGGGCAGCTTTGCTCCCCATGGAGCAGACACCCAGCCCACCTTCCTCACAGAACCAGCCAGAGCTTCGCATCATGAAAACCTCTACTTTTGTGACACACCAATTAGAATGAGAAAGCAATTCTCCAAACAGGGTAAGAGAACACAGTGAAAGGTCCTGTTTAAAGGAGTCCTGCATTTGTGCACTAAGAACACCCTAGGCCTCACCTGCCTCCATGCTGCCTCCAGCTATGCTCCCAGCCAGGTTCCCACCTCCTGCACTCCCAATTACATTGCAGCAGGTAGTGCCAAGCAGTCTTAACATTTAAAGAAGACCGGAACAATTAGCAAAACACTGTAATTGAGTAACATTGAAGATAACTTTGTAACATTGTAGCTTTACAGTCAAGAAAAAGGTCAGACAAAAATCCTTACCTGTAACTATGCCATAATTTGGAGGTTCAATGACAGCTCCATAGAACTGAATGATGTTTTTGTGACTGAGCACACTGAGTATTTCTGCCTGTTGAAAACAAACAAATAAACAAACAAGTTAGACAATTCAGAATGGGTCATTTACTGTGATAGCTTATTTCATACCCCACTGCGTATACACATATACAGCATATTATGTGTATATATATATATAAGCACACACATATCTAGGAAAGACTGTTCACAAATGCTTGGCATTTGAAAACCTAGTGAGAGAGTTTGGCAGATTAATGCTTTTTATGTTTGGGGGGGTGGGAAAAACAAATGTGAGACTATTCTTTCATGGCCAAGGCACTGATGTAGGAAGTTAAGTCTTTGGAAAAACTGAAGATCTTGGAAAACTTTGTTCCAAGAAAGATGTGGGATTTTTGGCAGAGCAGCAGCAGTCCGATCCAGAGTTTGTGTTTATGCACAAAGTACCATGGGTTCAGCGAGTCCAGCACTCCAGGCTGTTACAGCATACCATGCACACAGAGCTCTATCCAATGTTTACTGGAAATGTGGAATTTCCAGGCATGCGCTGTGGAGTCTGATTAAACACACAGAGCAAGCATGCTTGAGATTGCCAAATACCCAGCAGTGCAGTTGAAATTGCTACTCAAAGCAGACTACAGATGTTTGGCAATCCTGGATAAATATACAAAACCTTCAAATTCAACTTGAACAATGCTGCTGGGTTTGAGCAAGAGACTGCAAGACAATGAGACTGTATCCACAGAAATTAACACATATAAGCCCTGCAGTTTCTGAGAAAAAAGGTCAGGTATTTCCAGGAAGGTGTCTCAACAGTTTCACCTCTGCAGTGTATCAAAACAAATATTTAACAGATTTTAGACACATGTTTTTATACAAATATACATATTATGCAAATTCAGATATGTATTACTTTATATTTTTCTTCACAGTAATGCTTTAAGACTTTAAGATTATGTTAACTCTATACCAGGCAAGAGCATCTAACAAAAACAAGATCACAATTAACTCCTCAGAACTTATCACAAGTATCTGACAGACCCCTTCACAGATCCTTTGACTTGCAGTGGGAGTGTTGCTTTTTGCCCACAGGTGAGTCTTCACACATGTTCTCAGATAACTGCCAATTAATTTATTTTGTGGACTTGTAGGTAAGTCAGTCTGCAGTATGATTTGCTGAAAACAGCACACATTTTAAAAGGTAATTTTCTGGTATTGTGAAAAAAAGATTACTCACTTGATGGTAATACTGTTTTTCTTGTTGAGCAGGCTAAGCAGCATGAAGAGTTAGTGTAACCTAAGTTAAGCTCAAAGCTATAGTTAAGATTTAATTGCATATGTGTAAATGTCTGAGCATTAGCTAAAGTCTTCAAAACTGTGTTGAAGTTATTCAAAAAAGTCTTTAAGCAACAACAGCAAAAAATTGAGTCATCTAATGCCTTCATCAGTAATTATGCACATAAGCACATGTATCATGGTACCACCTATAAAACACAGGCCAAACAAATACTGGTTTGCTATAGCTCTAAATTTATTAGAATAGCAGTAGCTGATGTACTATGGGTTTCTGCATAAAAACTGCTATAGCCTTCCTGTTTGCAGTGAATCTAAAAAGCCACAAAATAATTTAAAAGGCAGCTATCTAAGCAAATGTGGGAAGATTCACCTGCAGGTAAACAGCAACACTCAAGACTCAGCCAGTCAGGGGATCTGCCAGCAGAAGGAGCTCTGCCCTACAACTGCAGCCCCACCATCCTCCCAAGACAAGGAACTCTTGCGGCAGCACAAGCCATGAGTTATACCTCCAACCTCCTTCCCTAGGCTGGAGGATGCAGGTGACCACTGAGTCAAATCTCCATCTCAGAAACTTCTGTATTATGTTTGTATGTTCCTTAGGAAATATTCAATTGGGCATTCAATTCTCTAATTCCTACCAGCATTACTGCCAGATTACCGGGAGACCTCACTCTCCTTGACTGGCTATCTGAATATTCTGATGAGAGATAGGAATAACACAAACAGTTAGAAAACCTATCTAAACCACTTTTTCATTAACACCTTGGTAAGAGGAATGGAATAAAACTATCTTCTTGTGAAATATTTAAAATATACCAAAGCTGTGAGCAAGCCATCTGCTGTGGTGTTTAAAACACAAGTACTTACAGGTCATTAGAATTAAATTGATGGGTCTCATATTTGATTTTCCAGTAGCATAATATATTTAGATCCTGGCTATAAAACAAGTACTTGATGAATCTTTTCAGAGAATGATTAAAAATGCCCCATGATTAACAAATCCAAGTTCCATAGCTCCCTATCCCACCACAACTATGTGCAGAACCCAGTGGTTGTTCTCCAGCTCACACAAGATGCTGCTGGATCCAGTGAAAGCCCATCAGAGTCAGCAGACAACAAGAGAGGCTGCCCTGCAGCAAACCCCAGACCAACCAATCACCCAGTGCTACCATGACAGGGACTGCAATCAAAATATGAGGATCAGACCAAGAAGATGAGTACTTCACTGCCACAGGCACAGACACACAGCACTTTTATCACTTGGAAATGCAAAAAAATATTTTAAAGATTATCTTATTTATGTTATATACACTCAGATCACATTACAGAACTATGGAAAAATACTGTGTCGACCACAGCTAATACCATCACCTTCACATTGATGTTCATACTCTAACCTGGGATTTAACAGATACCAAAGCAAGCTTCCATCTAAGAAATCCAGAGAAGCACCTTCTAATTGCCCACAAATATGACAATGAAGACTTGTGGAGTAAAAAAAATTCCAGCTTTTCCTAAGGACCATTATATCACAAAGAAATCCTCTCTAAATACTTTTAATCACTATACTGTTGTTAGCACTAGTGATTCTAGACTATTCCTTTCATGTTTTGTTCTCTTCTGTTGCTGTGATCAGCTGTGAAATGTATTAGCCAATTTAAAGACTCTTATTCCTTACAGTGAGAACCAGATGCAAGCCAGTCCATATCTTTGAAGCTTTTGTACTATCTTTGACAAGAAGGTGCTGTAATTTTTCAATGAAAATTACTTTCAGATAGCAAATTACAAAGCAGTGGTTAAAGACTGGTATTTCAAAGGTCTCTTAGACACTAACAAGCATATTTAGAATAACCTTTAAGCATCAAAACTGTACTTTAATCCAAAATTCCTAAATGCTTGGAAGAAAATCCTGTCATGCATCTACCTGTCTACAAGCTGTTGAAGAAGTCAGCCCTTGCTGGCTTGGGCATGACACTCTTCCCTCAGTAAAGCTGCTATCTATCTTATGCAAGCTAAATGAGCACCACTTCCTAAATAGTGAAGACAAGCAACAAGTATTCAACTACTTCATTACATTAGATTTTTATGACAAAGACAGAAATTTTTTTTGAAGGTTGGATTGAAGCAGAACTAGTGGAGTTCAGCTGAATGAAAGACATCTAAACACATAAATACAAACTCCCTGGACATAACACAGACATACAGACAGACAAGGTAACTGCAACAGAGTTGAATATTATGCTTAGTGCCTTGATAAGCTTAGTAACAGCCTGTTACTGACCAAACTATACTAAAATTGTTCATACTGCACTTACATCACAGGTATGGATTAAATTATGCCCCTCTCTTGACTCCTGCTGAAGGGATTACAGACTGCACACCATTTCTTGAAGGCAAAGGGATTCAGATTTCTAAACAAACCTAATCCACTGTTTACATAATTCAAATACTGCAAAATCCAAGGTCAGAACAAATTACATTGAAAACTTTTTCATTTAATTCTCACTTACTGGCTTACTGTAAATCAAGCCAATTCATAAAACAATCACAGTGTAAGAGTTTGGAATTCAGGTAATCCCCAAGTGTACAAACAGTGTAATTGTGTCCTCTGAACCATGGTATGGATCACAGTGTTTAACAGGTAATTTGGTTTTATGCCTGTTTAATCTCTACTTACTGACATATGTGAAAATGACAGTTACATCATCTAAGACTAACATCACCCCAGAGCTGCTTGTAGACCCATTAGTACTGCTCTTAACCTTCTAGTACAAACAACCATGCGTGAATAACCATATCTTCAGGTGCTTCAGCAGGTAAAAACAAGGTCCTCCTCCAGCTCCTGTCTGTGTTCAGCAATAGCTGGACAGAAATCACAACACAAACTCTAAGCACAGCCAGCAGTAGATGAGAGGACAAAGCAAGCTGCCTGGACAGCGTGGTCTCATTATGAGCAGCACAAGTCTGAGCTCACCAGGATGACCCAAGCCCTCACTTATTTTTGCTCTGCCTTGTACCAGCGCAGCAAAAGCAGCAAGTGCAGTTCAGCTCTAACGAGGTCTTCAAGGTCAGTGCTGACTGCAGATGTGGGCAGTGGCCACCTGATGCTGAGCTGGCATTACTTGGGAATCAGACAAGGCCATATCGTCAGATCTTTAATTGCAGCCGCAAAGACAGTAAGGATGTGGACGGAGGCACTTTGCATACAGCTGTGTTGTTGCTTGCCAGCTACTCATAGCAGCTGCAGCTGCTCTTGTTAGAGCTCCCTATCCCAAGGCAGTTAAAGTTAGCAAAGACCAAACAACTCAGCATATTTTAGTTACTCTGGTTCTCTGTGGAAATATATTAGAAATTTGTTACGCTCACACTTGTAGTCAAGAGAAGTGATCAAGGGTTTGGGCAGTCTGCTCCAGCAGCACAGCTGGAACTGTAAAAGGACATCTGTTCACAGAGTTTTTCAGTACCAAAAGGCTTTTTTTGCATGGGTCCAGACAAACTGAGCCCAAAGCAACTCAACCACCACTTCTTCCAGGCACCTTTGCAACAGCTGACTGGAAAGAGTAAAGTATCTTTCCACCCTGGTCTGAGCACACCGGTTTAGGATTAACACAGGAAATGGATGCAGCCCCTTGTGAGACCATTGCGTCACCTGTTAGTAAATCAGGGAACCACACAGCAAGTGGCACCTTCACTCCATGCAAAATTACAGAGCTATACATGTTAGCTATTTAATCTGATTAATACAACCTCCTTAACTGCCTTGTAATATATTTTATTACATTGTGCAAAAGTTTGGCTATTTAGTTTTCCAGAGAACTGTTTGCCATGTTTATTAAGGAGATATTTAGACACACTTAAGGCACCTTTGGAAATGCTTTTTTTTCCTAAGTCTTGTAGCATTTTAAAGGCTTTGACCTTTGTCATGCTCTTGGGAGAGTTGCAACTTAGCTACTCTCAGGGGGTTTTACAGTCTAATACAAGGGCAGCTGGAAGAGGCCAGCTGATGCTTCAGTTCTATTAGTGAAAATTACATACAAAAAAGATACAGAATGTCAACACATATAAATCCCACACCTTCATTTCTAGACTCCTGCTCAGAAATATATCCAGTCCATGTTCATTTCCAGTGTCTCATGAGTCCTTTCCTGTGAATTTACTGATATCTAATAAAGGATGACACCTCTTGTGTTTCTCTAGGTGAACAAGCTCAAAATATCATTTTGCAGATGAAATAAAAACACAGCATATGTCATTGCTAACAAATTATCTTCTCAATATGCAATAAAGGGATACTTAGAGAATTACAGAAATATAAAATTATTACCAAGAATTATATAGCAGTGATGTTAAGTAATTATTGTAGTTTTGAACACAGAAAAGAAGACTGTGCAAATACAAAATAAAAATTTAGGACTTTGCCTACTGATTTGTCTGTTCCCATGAAGTTTTCTACAGAAAAATATATGAACAAGAATTTTGTGCTTTGGGAGCCCAAATAACAGGCAAAGGATACTGATTGTCCAGTTCAGAGAATTTTTGTTAAATCTATTAAACCGTCTTTAATACTAACAATGTGAGAGGGAAATCACATGGACATGGCAAAGCCAAAGAATCCTCAATGAGATTTTTTACCTGCAAATAAGCAGTTACCAAGTGCTTCAATGGGCACACTCCCAGCATATATGTGCTACCATCTCTTCCCATAGGCAATCACAGTTTTAAAACTATGGTTGGCATGGCACTTAAAGCTGTATGAGCTTGGGCTTCTTTTCTAGGATTCATTTAGATGATAACTTATCCAGAAAAAGCTGGTTTCTATAGGCCATTTACATGTTAAAACTGTCAGCACTTATGCCTTACAACACAGCCTCTATATTCAGGCTGTATTAGGAAACAGTATCTTGTTTCTTAAACCACAGAGAAAAGAGTTAAATTACATTCTCAGATTGATGTCACTAGCATTTCTGTAAATAACAGAATTAAATTCTCATAAGTACATCTACAATGACGTACAAAATTTGTACTTTGAAGCATTTTGATTGAGCAAATCTTTCAAAGCATCAAATCTGCATCCAAAATTATGTCCTACGCTGTTACAAATCCCAGAGACTAAAAGTGGAAATGTACAGGAAACTAATAAATTCTTATTGCTGTATAATCATTTTACCATTATTTTAAATCCACTGGTGTATATCACCAGATACTGTGATAGAAACATACACTTTAAATACATTGTATTGATTCTAAGGTTACAATCTTGAAGAACGAAAATGCACACTACCAAGACAGCTCATTCGTGTTAAACTATCATAATGTACCACGGATAAGGAATATGGACATAAATTTATTGTATTCTGTTCTAGACTCACCACATCTTATGAAATTCACTTTAAAATAATTAATTTGCATCATGCAATACCACAGGATGTGTTAGTAGTAAAATGTATTGGATATTGACCATTTGAAAAGAAAACTGAGTTTTATACTCTAGTATAGTTCTTTATAGCAACCTTTGCACAGAACTTGGTATGTTATGGATAATTTGAAGGCTACGGGATTAAAAGTACTAGCTAGCAAATTCAGAATGTGCCTGTCAAAACACTGCAAAGGCTTGCTCAGCCCATGAAAATCAGGCTGGTCCCTCTAAAAATCACAGGGGCTTTATCCTTGTGATGTGGCAGCAGACCCTCTGCCTTGTGCAGTAGGAGGGAATGAGATCAAGCTAACTGGCTCAATCCTCCCTCTGACCTCCATCAGTACAATGACCACGTGGAGCCCACACAGCACTAACTAAGAAATTGCAGGATCATGGTGTTTTCCTCATGAGGAGGGTTTAAAATCTGCTATCTGTGAGAGAAGAGGCTGCTAACAGACTGACAGAACTAAGCAGAGGCACTTTCTGCAGAAAATACTTACAGAATGGTTAGTAAGCTTGAAAAAATTCTATGTTACATTTACACCGCCATTTACAAAAAAATCCAAACAAACAAAAAACAAACAAAGGTTATGGAAAAACAACTCATTTTTCAGACAGATTTCAAGTAGAAATATACCCACAGATTGTTACATTTTGCAGCATACAACGTGAGATTGCATGAGCATTTAATAAAAAGGTATCTGATAAAGGCAGATCTGTCAAGAAGAAGCTTAGTTTGGATTTCACTACTGTTATTCGCATAAAGCAAAAGCATTCAAAGCATGCATGAACTATGTATTTGTACTGGTATAAGAGTTTAGAAATGAGCAATGTCCGCAATATTTGCAATTTTTAATTCAGGCAGATCTGGAGTACTGAGCTGCCTCCAGCAGCAAAGCAACACCAGCAATTGAGTAGAAACAATGGATAAGTGAACTAAACAGCAGGACTGAAATACCTGAGCTCCCATTCAGCTCTTTATTTTCAGCAATCATCATTTCTCTTTTCAATGTTGGAAAATTTTCCAAGTTACTCACAATCACTTTGAAGACAAACAGGCTTTGACTATGGAGAACAGTAACAAAATCCTCAACATTCCCAAAATACAAGAGAATAATAAAACTTGAAACTTTGACTCCTGGCATACTCCCCAGGTGAGAAGATATGGCTAACATGCAACACAGGGATCATTCCAGATCCAGCAAATGGAAAAACAGCCAAGGAAATTATTTCTGAGATCAAAGTCACTGCAGGTTTCATGAGCACCTTGTTGGAAAGGCATTTTGGTATAAAAGTGATGGCCAAAACTAATCCACCTCAAGGAGCCATGGCCATATGTATATAACTAGAGCAGTGATTTTTCTGAGCTCTGCAGGGTATTTGTAAGGAATCTCAATAAGATAACCTAGAACAAATCAAATCTCATTGTACAGGCTTTTGCTGAACAATTAGCATAGACTGCAACAGAGACAGCAACAGTACTTATGCATCCTGATCCACTCCTCTAAAGCAGCTATGATCTTTACAATGAAGTATTTTTCTATCTTAATCATGAAAACTGCAATTTAACCACAGGGGGAAAAAAACACCATGTTCTTGATGAACACTCACTTAAAGCCTGCCTTAGAATGGATAAATCAAACCTACTATAGCTAATGACAGGGACAACACTTGATGGGAATCCCTCTTATTGGAATCCTACTGAATGTTATAGTTCCAGAAAATGTAACTCAACCAGGCAGCTTGAGCTCACCCTTATGAAAAAAAAACACTTCACAACGTGTGTTACCTGTTGCATGCTAACAGCATACCACAAGGTGTTGTTTTCCACATGGGCTGCTAGAGCTCTGCACAATGCTCTCCCCAGCTGTCACTCAAAACTGAGCTGCCCCTGCAGAAAAGGTTACCTGGAGTCCACCTAACTTACAAAAGCTTTCAAAACAGAAATTATAGCTGTGACCAGCAGCCATACAAAGAAAGCAAAGTAGTTGCCAACTACAGATGTTGGCACTCTGCTGAAGTGAATGAGAGTCCTCCACAAATGAGAGGTATTTTTCTGTGACTTTTACCTACCCCAAAGCACAACCTCACAAATCTGAGGTTTTCAGGAAAATGAGCTGTCACCATTATCTGAATGATACACATCACAGTTTTATGTGAAACTGTCCAAAACATCCAGCATGAATCATGGTGAATTCTAGCTGCTTTTCAGAAAAGTCACTCTTCTTTGTCAAGGACTGAAAATTGTATTTTACTTAGAAACTTGGTTCAAATGCTACTTCTATTGGGTAGTCATGGTCAAAAAAAAAAAAAAAAAGAGAAAAAAAACCAGACAAAACTCATCAAATTTTAAGCTTTCATTTTTATGAAACATGGACCCAGTGTTTATTTTTTCTTGGGATTCTTCATGCTGCCTTTATGGTAGCTCAATCTTTTTGCCATTAGAACTAAAAAATTTCAAGCAAAACAATGGTCAAGATAAAAAAACTTGGAGAAAACCCAGCAATATTTTTAAAATGCTTTTAGTGTCATACATCAACATTTATTAGTATTGCTCTACTACATACTTCTGACATGTAACTTCAGCTTTTCCCTTACTTTTCTGTGATGAATTTCTTGTACACAGAACTCCCTATCTTATCTAGGTGTCTTTATAGCTCTCAGCTTACACAGATGGCAATAACAACTATTTCATTTCTGATCCTTGTTATATAGGAATACAAATGGGCAGCCTCAAAATACAATTTAAAAAAGTTAATAACTTGGATACCAGTATCTCTGAACTCTGTAGAAAGTGGAAATCCAGAAGAACTTATCTAGAAGACTGAGACTACAGACTGACCTACAAAGGCAGTTGCTTTGAGTCTGGCAGACCTACAAAGAGCAGAGAACTCACAGGGGTCTTGTACCACTACAGGATATCAAACTAAGTCAAAAGTCTCTTTTCTCATTGCTCTTCTCCATTGAAACAACAATATCTCTAGTCAGTTCCTTCCCCAAATTATAGAAGAACATCCAGAGGTACTGTAACCACCACCCATGTCTGTACTTACTAATATGAGAGGAACATCACACATACTTAATGGGGAACGGATAGCATTTAAAAGGCCAGTTACAAAATGAAGATCATCTATTCTGTGGTTACAAAACCACTGACCAGCACTACTTCCTCCATCGCATTGCACTGTGCTTGCTGAAGACCGCAGTAAATGAAGTAAAGAGGAAGTAGGAACTGTATATCTATGGGACCACAGGAACTTTCAGGACCAGGGTCACATGCAGAGTCCAACAAAACCTCTCTCCTGGGCTGTACCTGAAGAGCTGAAAAGAAGGCATCATGCTGCAGCTAATGACAATTCCAATCTGAATCTGAGTGCAGCAGAGAGAATTTGCATCTCTTCCTATTCCAGCAATGCCCATAGTCTTTGCATAACTACTAACTTGGAGCATAAATCCATGCTTGGATTTATGCTCCAAGCATGGCAAGGATTAGATTAGCAAAGTTCAGTACAAGGAACTGCGCTCACAAGCTGGATCCAGGGCCCAGGAGCTCCATGATATTTTGGTGGCACAAAGTACATTCAAATCTGCAACAGGTCCTTTAGTGTGGAAGAATAACAGCATCACACATACCACAGCTTCCCATTTTCCAGTGCCAGACATACCCAAACCCTTGCCTAAGAAACTGACTCTTATCAACCAAGCAAAATCATCCTCTAGTAAGGCTTTGCTGCCTGAGACACAACTCTCTAGAAGACATAGCAAGAACTCTTTTCCATCCTGTCACAGCTATACAGCTATGCAACATTTTCCTTCCCTTTCTACACATGCAGCTACTGTGCTGTGCACTTTACTTGCAACACCACTGGCCTCCTGAAGATGTTTACTTCTAGGAGACAATTCCCTTATTCCAGGTAAAGTCCTTCCTTCTGGCTGGGAAGAGAGGGAGAAAAAAAAAGAAAACAAACAACCCAGTAGTGGCAGGAAAAAAAGGACCTAGAGAAACATTCCTCTTTCTCTTCAAGAAGAGTTAGCCATGTCTCACGATTGGCACAGAGCGTTACTATAAAGAGGGTTTGGCCGATTCCATATATGCAGAACGCTGTCATAATCCTCCTGCCTTTTTTCCTTCTTGAGTTTGAATTGTTGCACTTTGAAGAGTTTTTAGATCTCTCCTCAAGGTCAATTTTATCAATTATCTCTGTCTTTACCGAATCTGGATATAATTACTGTAGTTAGCTCTGAGGGGAGAATGTGACCATTTTGAGGTCACTATTGTGCAGAGCAAGTGTGATGGTCTTGCATATTACTGCAAACCTTGCAAATATTATTTTTAAATATTTAAACCATTAATTAGTCCATATTGTATCCTCAGGGACAGCACCAGAGATCTTAAGCCTTTTGAAGTGTCCTGCATCTTTTCATGTGTCCTCACTGTTTAGTTTAGACTAGCATACCTTTATTATTGTGTATGTACAAAAAGAAACCACAAGGTGTAACAGTCTTTTGAAAATACTGCTTTTTTGTTCAAAGTCTCTACTGAATTCAGAATTTTGATGGATTGAAGTAAATGGTGGTGCTAGAATAATACTAAAGTTTTAGAATTCAGATTGCAATTCTTCCAAATGTATATTTTAAGATACACAGTTACTTTAAAATGCGAGGAAGCAAAATTCCTCATAAAAGCTGTGTACACGGAGGGGTTTTCACAACAATGAACAGCCTAATCAGGGTGAAGAATCCTCAACTGAAAGCTCACAAAGAAATCCCTCTATCCTTTCTCCATTTTTTCAATTCTACTTTTCTCGATAGGGGTGTCTCACCAGAGAACCTGAAGAGTGAAAGATTTAAGTATAGGACTGAAATCCATCAAACCCAGGCTTGTGGTCCAAACCCAAGCAGCTGTCAAACCCAGAGATAGGAATGTATGCTCACTTCTGCCTAATAAAATTTGAATCAAACACTTTGCATCTGATTCTCCATGTGAGCTTTTATGCAAACTTCTAAAGTGCAAGGAATCCTGGGGTGGAAGAGCTATTCTGAGAGCTTTCACATAGTTCATGTAATTAGGGAAACCACTTCCTTTGATTGTAAGTGTTCAAAACAGCTGAATTTCTCCTTTCAAAGGACTCTGTGATTTGGGTCATCTCTTTTACTTGCTCTTTTATGTTTCTCAAGATGAGAGGTGAGACTGTAAAGCACATTATTTAGAAAAAAAAAAGATTCCACTTTTTGTTTTATGGATTGAACTCTGACTATTCAAACGCTTGTCATTTGGAAATCTATCTTTCTTTCCCTCCCCCTGTTTCCTTCCTTTTCTGATAAGCTCTTCAGTGGCTCAAGCGAGTATAGCCCAAAATGCCAATTTAAACCTAAGGGAAAGCTGAAATATGGTACATAAAGGAAAAGGGACTCTCATTTTCCTTTGTTCGACTGTGGTTGAATATGTAATTATAAAGGAGCTCTAGCTGCAGGATCTCAGTCCCCATGTCACATTTCCTTTTTAAATGGTTCTAAACATTGACCAAGCAAAAAGGCAGAAATACAGATTTTTAGAAGACAAACAAAGCAGCTGCCCTGGTCTTTGAAGTGGGTTTGCAGGTTCTTCATTTCTCAAAAAGGGAGCTCGGGTCACAGTTTCAAGGCAATGACCATGTCACCAGAGCTAACAGCTGATGCCAATGTTGCTACAGAATCAAGTGTCACTCGCCCTGAATTTCTTGAGTCAGGCACCCTGTTAGTGCTGTTACTTCACATTCATCTCACTAACAGCTGAAACAGGCAGTGAATATCCTGCTTCTCAGAGTACAGCACAGTATCATACCAGTGAAAAGGCAGGAGATTTCTTACTGCAGGTTTCAAATTTAAGTGAAAACAGAATGCCTGTTGATCCTAGGAGGACTGAACTTTATTCCCAGTCAGTGAAAAATTGCAGGACTACTTTCAGAATTATAGCACTTAGAGGGAATCGGTCTGCAAGGGGAACAGAGTAAACCACTCAGAACACAGTGCCAGAAATCACATTAGTGCCAACTTCTGCACTTCTGCACAGGGCAGATGAGACACTGGCTTAGAGAGATGACTTTACAATAAAGACTTTGGTACAAATACAAAAACAGCCGAGAACCCAAAAGTTCAGAGCAGAACTCCAAAATGTGTGGTCCTTTGGAGTGGGGTCTGGATCTTGCATTTGCCTTTAGTGCTCTCACAAACTCTTACAGGGGTATTAGCAAGGCAACATCCAAAAGAAGAGGAATTCAACAGCTCCAAATTGTAGCTATTTGTTGCTCCATATCACACACAGCACCCTCAGCATACAGAGACATATCACAGAAAAGTCAAAAAGCCTTTTCCTTGGTTTAGGAGATTAAACGTACACAGTTCACAAAAATGGAAACCCACCAATCACTACTTATAAGCCTTCATGTTTCAAAGGTTTGCCTCAAATGCATCTAACATTACTACAATTAAAGTTGCTAAGAGATTAGACAAGAAGTGATTTCTACACCTTTCCCCTCTCTAATTTCACACAGGTATGCATGACACTTTCTCAGCTGTACAATTCTTCCAAGAGGAAAAGATAACCTCTCAGTAAATATCACTCATTTGCTCAAGGGTGCAACAACTACTTGATTTTAACAAGTTTCCAGAGCAACCTACTCATCTCTCCTATTCTACCTCTGCCAGATAATAATTTGCAGAGTGCCTCAGCTTCCACTGAAAGGCTGCCACCCGCCCAGCCTGCATGCCTGTCTTTTGGTTTTCCCACCTTCCAAGAGCAACTTGGTACAAGCAACTGCTTCTCATCTTCTGGTGTCTACCAAGAGCTTCCTCACTTCTCCTACAAAAAGCTCAAGGCATTTTACAAGCTACGCTTATTTTTGATGTGGCTACTGGTAAATCAGGTGCCCAACACACAAAACCTACAGCTATTTGATCAGTCATGTGTATCATAATGCAATTTTTTTCTCCCTTTCCTCCACCATTTAGCCACAAGGAACCTCTGTTTTCAGGAGTTTTGGAGTAAAAAAATAAGCAACCAGAGGCAGAAGACAAGTGGGAAGGTGTGTGGCATTGTTCCCCTTCAATGACACCCAAGGGCCAGGCCCTATTTTGCCAAGGAGGTACACCCATGGGGGCCCATCCTGTGTGCAAGACACGCAGTTTCCCTGTGGAGCCGACTTTCTTAAATAGAAATTATGCAGAATGCAGATTCTCTAAATATTTGTCTAATAAACAAACATGTATTTGCAACTAGGATTCTTCCCCAGTGGCTGAATTGCCACAGATGAAACTTTTTAAAGAGAAACAGGGCAGTTTGGAAGCAGTTAGATCAGAAGCACAGCTCTGTATTTGCCCTGCTTGGTTTGTCTCCCTGATGTGTGAGTACAATTAACTGAGTATAAGAGAAAGAGTTAATGTTGAAGCTGTTCTCTGGGCTCCTCTGCAGCCTCCAGCTAACATAAACACATCTGAATGTTTCCCTGTGACTGTTTATATTGTTCTCTTAATAAGGAGACTTTCTCTATAAGCACCTTAGTAATTGGAAATAGGTAAATATAAAATAACTTTTACAGTCTTATTTGTGTCATTACAATTAAAAAGACTGATTTTGATGCTTGCATCCAAGTTAAGATATCTTTTCTCTTTTATTCAAGTCTGTTTTCAGTGAAATCTTGTGCTCCAGACCCTTACACAACTCACATGCATCCAGTTTAAAATTAAGGACTAAAAAACAAAAAAAGAAGGAAGTAAAGTAGGGCCTATCTACTTCTATAGAGCATTTTCTTGCCCTCTTAAAAGCACAAAACATGTTGTTCAAAATTCCATTACCATCATGAGTGTGGCAGGTAGTTTGGGCACCCAGCCAGAGAGTGCAGCCCCCATGCTCAGCTTTGAATACTCCTGTGGAAAATGGCCTCCAGGAGATAAATGGTCCCAGATTCAGATCACATCAACTCCAGCACAGGTCTCTGACTTCATCTGAACCATCACACAGGCGTGCAACAACCTAGAAACTGCCAGATTCAAACAATACTTCCACTCAAGAGCTACTCTGGCACCATCAGAAACAATCTGTCACTCTGTATGCTGCAGTCAGTGCAAGTTATTTAATCAGCATCTCCAGGAATTGCAACACCAACAAGTTTCCTTGTGGGTCACAGACATGTAAATTGTCAGCTGTCCCTCAAAGCACGTAAGACTCAAACAAGCAGTCGCTTATCATCTCTCAAGTTACCACTCACCTGTCATTGTGATTTTCTACTTGTAGCACTGTTTTAAGAAAACCATAAATAAATGTTTATGTAAGTCTAACTTGAAGCAATACTCAACTGCTTGAGCCTGCAACAGCCTAAAACAGCACTTTGAGAAAAGAGGATTTCTTCTGTAACCGTGAGATTTCCACAGCAAAGCTTCAGGACAGCTTAAATATCCAAAAATGCCATTTTGCATTTAATCACTTCAACAGAAGCTCAGGGTCAGAAAATGTCGTGGGAGGGGAAACAAAAGAGCTGCCATTTGATGTCAAGGGTTGCTGGCATAAAAAAAGAAGCAACACAACCTCTCCTCCAAATTATAAGTAACAACTGAGTGCATGCAAAAAGAAGACTGAAACAGAAGACACATATCTAGAAAAAAATTAAAAATAAAATTTAAAAAAACAGGCAAAAAACCCCCACAGAAAAAGCCCAAAATAAAGAAACAAACAAAATAAATCACCCTAGGAAAAATGCCCTTAATTGCAACTAAATATCTACTGGAAACATGAACAGTCCACTGTCAAACAAAAACTTGCAATTGACAGAATAATTTTTAAGACAATATGCAATGGAATTAAACTAATTACAAAAGTAAAGAATATTTAATAATATCTAAACAGGCTGCATGTTGTGGACAGCAAAGAGGGTAAGAAAGAGTGTTTTCTAAACAATCAGACATTTTCTCCCTATTCTAAACAACATTTATTCATAATTTATAGGAAACCAGCACAAAAATTTGTTCACTTGCAGATGTTGCACCTTCTGAAAAAAAAACCAAAAAAACCAAAAAACCACTGAAATTGAAGAATAATTGGAGACAACTGAGATAAAAGGATCCAAGAGATATCCTAAAGATATTCCTAACCCAGGGATCAGGCACACAGTAATTTCCTGCGACTCAACCAAGCTAAGGAAGCTGTACCTCCATTCCTAATGAGCAGCACATGCAAGGTAATTTCACTTCTCACTTATGAAGTTTAAGGCAGTTCAAAAGACAAGCAAAAGGAAGCAACAGACATACCTGGTGCATCTTAGCTTAATAATTTATCTGTAAATCGAATTTGTTTATGTATCAATGGCTCAACACTGGCCACATCAAGAGGACATGTGCACTTTTCCCTTTACAATTTTAGCACAAAATCTAGTGGTCTACACCATTGAGAGTTACTATGTCTCAACTGATTCAAAATAACTTTTAAAGCCACATACTGCCAGTTTGGGCCCTGATACACCAGTTTCACTGAAGCTGATGTCCATACCAAATTAACCCCAAAGTTGGCTTGCTTTAAAAAAACGTGTATATAAAAGCCAGTGTAAGAATCGCAAATTAAGTTGGTCAAAAAAACCAGTAAACCACACCACTTGTACTACAAATACTCACTATTTATATGAGGCAACTCTGAAGTTGCTACTCATTTAATGAAAAACTTGGTATAAAAATGTTTAAATACATTAGTAAAAGATCCACTACAATCAAATGTAGCAAAATATAGACAAATTCTTTTCTATGTCTTATTCCTGTGTTCCCAAGATTGTTTTAGGAGGGAGAGAAACAAGAATGAAGTTCCTTAAAACAGACAAAATGAAACTAAAGCCTGCTCTAGGCAAGTATAATTGTATTCTGGCATCTTTCATTATACTGGTGTTTCCCAAATATGGGATTTGGTCAATATTTTGGTTGCAACACATATGCCATGACACAACACAGTCTTATCCAAAGCATCCACTAACATCCACTAACAAAATCTCATGCAGTGACTTTCTTGATTCCTGGAAATATAAAATTAGTTTAGGAAATAAAGACCTCCAGAAAATTACCACTTGAAAGCCAAGAATAGGGCAAACAAAGAATCAGTCAGATTCATTGCAGAAGTCTGTCCTATCCAAAATTATTTATTCTGCAAGATACAGTATACACAACAGCTGGAGCATCTGAAGCAATTTTGACAACTTCCAGTCTATAGAGGGTTCTAAGTATCCTCTTGATACCTTTTGAGAATACCCTAGTCAGCACCAAGAGGAGCGCTCTAAGCCAATTCCTTTACCAAAATACATAAAAAAACCCAAACTGAAAACTTTGCAAAATAACCACTCTGTAAAACAGAAACTAAGACATTTTAAGACACTCCTGTGGTATAATAAATACAGTTTTATCTCCTTTTAGCAGCTAACAACACATAGGAGTAAAACCTGAAAAGAGGTTGTAGCCAGGTGAAGGTCAGTCTCTTCTCCCAGCAATTAGTAACAGGACAAGAGGACAGAGACTTAAACTGCACCAGGGAAGGTTTAAACTGGACATCAGGAAGAAGTTTTTCACAGAAAGGGTGACTATGTATTGTAATGGGCTGCCCGTGGAGGTGGTGGAGTCACCACCCTTGGAGGTATTTCAGGAAAGACCAGGTGTGGCGGTCAATGCCACGGTCTAGTTGACAAGGTGATGTTAGGTCACAGATTGGACTCAATGATTTAAATAATCCAATCTAGTTGATTCTGTGACTCTGTTTTTCTTTCAATGAATATGGGGTGGATGGGTTCCCATGAGATCACTTACTGTGAACTTTGTAATTTCTCAGTATAGGTGCAGATATCCCTGGAAAGTTAATATATTCGATTCCTACACCCTGCATAACTTCATACAGCACACACTCTTAAGTCCTCTCTCAGTGTTCATCACTCTCAATACTCACTGAATCAGACCATAGAGAGGTAAGGGAGTAGAAGCTCCTAGAAAGAGCTAATAAATATTAATGGAGTATCAAAATTGCCCTTCATTACAGCCAGGACCCAGTGTGAGAGGGAGTCATTCTAGGCTGGCACCAGAGCACCCATACCAGCTACAAACTACGAAGAAAAAGAACATCTACTATTTTTAATCCTGTCAGGGCTAAAGTATCAATTTCAGTTTGTTTTGTTTTTACTCTGTTGTTTTTCTCTTGTTGCAAATCATTGCCAGTCCTTATTCTCATGACCCACATAAAAATCATCACATGCTCTCTTTTAGCACTACAAACGTGAATGAGGTAAGCCCAGTGACATGCATGTGATTATACTTAACTCATCCCCTTCAGAAGGTACAAGCCCAGTCTATGCCTTCTGGGCAGTCCTTTCCAGAAGTGGATCATAATAATCAAAAAAGTGAACAAGCTGCATTATATGCCATATGAAAATTTTTATGAAGCATTAAAATATCCCTTAAAGCTTACAACACACGTATTACATACAAGAAACACTGACATAAAATTAACTTCCATGGTAGTCAGACTCCAGGCAATACAGCATCAAAACCAGAGAAAGCATGTCTTTATTTTTGAGTCTCATAAAACTCAAATGCCCTACAGACATGACTGAACAAAGCATGCATAGTTAATGCTGCTCAATTTAACTTCTTCTATCCACAAGTTAGTTCTGTTAGTTCACCAGAAATATTTTAAGTATTTCCCAGTAAGATTATATTTTAGTGGGGTTTTTTTCACCACTCTCCTGCAGTTTGCACAGACCACTGCCAGCATTTTGAACGAGTACATTTGAACATATGTACTGCATGAAATGAAGTAATCTTATCCAAGTAAAGTGGTTGTAGTAGCTGAAGCAATACTGCTGCCCATCAATAGCATGGAGACAGCATGGACCATGGAGTACTTTCAAAGACCTGTGGTATTAAAATTAAATTAAAATTTCAGGTGAAATTCCAGCAGTAATAAACCTCCTGGTGAAGAACCACACTCCACACACCAGCTGCCAACAAATTGCCAACAGAAGCACAGCCCTCAAAAGCAATGACAAATAACAGGTAAACTTCAGAGACGGGCAATCAAAGGAGGTGAGTGCTCTTCAATGAAAAGCAATCATGGCAAGGCATAAAACAACATTTGTAACACTTCAGCAGTTATCTGCTCGGGATAATGGAGTCAAAAGGACTGCTAACAATTTGCACAATAAGGCCCCTGGCCCCGGTCTCTCCCATTCATTTCAGTGGGAGCCAAATTGCAGGTTTATCTAATAATTCATATAAATCCCTCGCAAAAATACCAAATAACTTCCAGAGTAGTAGATGGACAATTTTCTTCAATGAGAGGACACAATTATCACTCAGGGCAAAAGGACAGATCCTGCTAGAGGAGGCATTTTTACTCTGCCACATGCATCATAAACATCATGCTGACAGCTTAATTTTCTATAAAACAATTCACTAGGAACTCCTGTCTGCAACTTTAAACCTAAAACCACTATAGTGGTTGTACTAGATAGTAAAATGGCAACTTAATTTTTTTTTTTGCTGATATTTAATCACTCAGGCCGCATTCCTACGATTTACTTAATCAGCACAATTCTTGTCCAATTTCACATCTGATATTCTAACCAAGACCTTGTAGCATGTATGTATTTTTTTTCCTAGCAGACCTGTTCAGGGGTATTTTTTTCAGATATACACACATCTCTTCCCATAAAGTTGTGTTTTACTGCCTGTCTAAAACAATTAATGCCTTGCAGAGGTATTTCTCAGATTTCCAAGAGGTTCAAAGCAGTCTGTCTAAGCAACACTCTTCCAAGTATTTTTAAGTTTTTCTAAGCACATATTCTAGTATGCTGTGCTGGAACAAAAATTGGTTTGTTTCACATGTTAGAACTTGTTAGCCCTTTGGCTAATATAAAACCTTCACGATCTTTGCTGGTTGTGATTGGCTTGTTTAATAAAATGACACATAGATACAACATATTTGCAGAATGATACCATAGCTCTATTGACTTGGCTTGCTTCCTCGGACTTGGCTAGCATGAAATGCCTCTGAGCAAGTTTTTCACAACTCTCCTATGTTTTCCCTCTAATCAGTTGTTATGGATTATTGGCAGCAGTTAACAGAAATACAAGACATGCTGTCATGGAGATAAAAAGGACACTTCCTTCCAAATAAACTAGAAAGAGTAAAATCTCAGATTATGCCAAGCTGGAAGGGACCCACAAACACCATCAAATCCAACTCTCAGCCCCACTCAAGACCATCCCCAAGAGTGCCTGAGAGCACTGTCCAAATGCACAGAATAATTAGTTTTCTGGACTAAATGCATCTAAGTACCTACTAAACACAGATACAGAAGAGTTACAGCAAGTTATTTTCATACTGATATCAGAAGAGTCATTAATTCATCATTACCTCAGTGCAGTTCAGTCACAGACATTCATTATTGTCATCACTACAGATGAAGATGCTGCATATGTAAACATGTGAGAGCCATTAGGGTCAGAAGACCTTTTGGTCACCAAGTTGGCCTCTGGTACAGCACAGGCTTCAGCAAAATGCTCCTGTGTTGAGCTCAACAACGTGACAAAAACAATTGTCTAAAAGACATCTCAATGAGAAGACAGATGAAAAGGACCCTCTATCTTCACTCCTTTCATTTGTAGTCTGTACCAAGTGTTACTCATCCTCACTCCTGATAATTTGTGCTTTTCTTTCCATTCTAATTTTTCTGTCTACAGATTCCAAGCACTAGTTCTTGCAATGACTTTATGCACTAGATTAAACTATCCCATCATTTTCTCCATATGAAAATGCAATTTTTGTATATAAACTCTTACTTTTTAATTCTCTAAGGTTGTTGGCAGAAAGTTCAGCCAAAGCTTGTCAGACTCATTTAAGGCATCACCACTTGCCTCTCCACTGCCTTTCCAGAAAACTTTCAAGAGAAAGTGCCCATACCAAGCTGTTCCCATAACCTGTCTGTTTAGTTTAAGTTGCAAATTATAACCAGTCCAAAGAAAAATAAACAAATTTGTGATGGAAGGCACTTGCTCTCCTTCTGTCAACTCATCCTGATGGGTGATATTCATCACCCCCTCTTGACACCCCCACTCTCACTAACTTTCCACTTGGTGTTTTGCAGATTCCCTTGGGCTGCTCTTACAGGTCATTTACACTCTTTTAAACAGAACAGACCCAAATATGCCTAACAACAATTTTCCCAGTGCTACATACCAAGATAAAGCACACCTGGTTGTTACAAATTACTTTATCCTGATTTGCATATGCCAAACAATTAACTGAACTTGCCTAACTGCACCATGATATGAGCTCTTACTGAGCTGCAAGTCTTCATTAATCCCTAAATAAATCCTTACATTATAATAAGCTCTTTCTGGCATATGGTTTCCTTTTCCTACTATACAACCTGCATTCCTTGCTACTCCAAGCTGAACTTTGTGTTGCACTGTCTTAAAAAAAATGTATTTTTGTTGAATGGTCCAACTGTGTCAAGTAATACACAGGATTTTCCTTCCTCCATCCTTTCCCATTTCATTAAGTTTTATGCCATCACAAGACATAGTAATATTGTTTTTAAATTTACTTTCAAAAAATGTTTTAAGTACATAACATCAGGTCTAGCACACATACAGGTTATTTTTAAGGAGCACATTCCTGATACTGCATAGCACAAATTTGACTTTTCATATATCTTTTGATATTAACAAATAGTAGAAAGAAAGAGAACAACACAAACTGACATTGGACAGAATGTATAAATCTTCCATTGTCCTACAAAAATCTTGAGATCTTTTTACATTATTTTAGACAGCAACATGCTTAATCATGATCAAACATGCTTATTACATCACTAAGCATGACACAATCATGGCAGCTCGGCAGTGGATGAACTTTGGTGTCTGATTATTTACTAAGTCTATTATGCCTTGCACTGCTCTGCTGTCCTCCAGCTTGTAACTGTCTTCCTACAACAGCCCGAGGAGATTGTATACAAGTTACATATAGTCATGATGGAACAACAGTCCAGTGACTGTGCTGTCCATCACTACACTGGGCTGTGCTCACTGCTGCATTGGTGGTGCTGACCAGCAGGCAGACTGGAACACTGTGAGGACCATGTACACCACATCTCTGCTGAAAATGTACAAAGCTGAGCTGTCAAATGGACTTTTAGGCAAATTTAAAAAGCTTTAAAAAAAAACCAAACAACAAACCAACCTTAGCTGGTAAAGGTGCACTTAGCTAATTCTGCCTTTTCCCCCAGTTTTGCCATCCGCCTTTCCAGGTCACAAGATGCCCCAAGGGAAGGTGACTGGCAGAACAGTTAGGGTTAAAACTACCTCATTGCAAAACCACGCTATGACTATGTGGCTATGACTAACTAGAAGCTAGTGGAGCCCTAGATCAAAATCTTCATCAGGCAGGGAAGAGACAACTCCAAGCCTGTAGTGAATATAGAGATGTGGACCACAGAGCGGACGTCAAGAGGACAAAATGGAATCAGGTAATGACAGGGACACTACCTCTTCCTATCTAGTAACATGCTGGTGGTATCAACAGGAAATTAGTAGCTCGACAGGTGCAGCAAGCTCTCCTCAGGGCCAGGTAGAGGAGAATTGCAAAACAAAAAAAGTAGGCAACAACAGTGAAAGGTTAAACAACAGTGCTTTGAAACAGACCCCCTTGGCTTGGACTGCTCGTTATGTCCTTACTGTAACATCATCGCTTACGGAGTTTTGTAATTAAACAAACAAAAATCCCAAGGCAGTTTGCCTATATCACCTAGAGGATAGAAAACACTAGAAAAGAATTTCTGTTGTTACCACAGCAGACAAAGTGAATGAAAAGTAAACTTTTACCTCTTTTTCTATTTTGAGCAGCTTCTTTACTGCCACCTCCTTGTCCTGAGAAATCCATCGGGCTCGGTAGACACTCCCAAAACTCCCTCCACCGCAGTTCTCAAAAAACTGCAAGTCATCAAATTTAATTTGCACAAATGAAGCACTGGTAGACGACATCTCATAATGACAAAATATACCACAGCAAAACCTGTGAAGAGAAAAGTTTTTATTAATGCACATGCTCCAAGGATTTATGGACTTTCTAACCCATGCTCAGTCACCCCAAAATCAGAATCATAAGCACACTACAGTAAAATCCACAGGCCACAGGAGGAAAAGAGACTCAGAATGTGCATTCCAACAGGGAGTGCTAAAGTTTGCATAACTTGCACAATCTATTAGGAGGAGCTGGGGGACAGAAAACAACTAACAGTATTCCTCAGAGCAATCCCGACGTTTCCCGAACACCTTGGAAGCAGCCCTGCAAAAGGCAGGCACTGGCTGCCTCCTCCGCGGACAGACAGGAAGCTCGCTCTCGGCTCCGGGCGGCCTGCCCGCTCAGGCACGCCCGGCACGCCGTCCCCCGGCGCGGTGGGCACGCACGGAGGCACCGGCCCGCCCGGCCGGGCAGCAGCGGTGCCCAGCGACACCCACCGCGCTCCGGGCGAGGTCGGAGCGCTTCATGCAAGGATGTGGAAAAACCTGGCCGTGGTAAATCTCTCTTCCTGAGTGACTCAGTTCTGTTTGCACGTTGTAACAAAGCGCAAGTACAGGGTAATTCATCTGGGTTACATTATGTGAAATTCTGCAGCCTGTGCCAAGACTGGTGTCGGCAGTTTCAAGAGATGATCCCAAATCTGCTGACAGGGGAACAGAATGTCCTTCCCCGAGATTTCACGGTGATAAAGCTTATGGCTGTAGCGAATTTCAAGAAACATTATCACCTAAATGCATGAACAATGACTAATTTTAGGTTTCTTTTTTTAAGAAATAAGATCAGAAAGCTCAGGTCTTTAGTGGGACTGCAGGACACGGCTTACTCCAGAACCATCAGCAAGTCTGCTGCGGGTTCAGTTCAGATGCACCAGCCTAGACAAAGTAGTTTTAATTACCAGCAAAAGTTACAATTAATGTAATTGCAATTAATTACAGTAAGTTTATCAGCATAAAATGAGAGATTAGTTTTAATGAAACAAGCAAAGAAAAAACCAGAGATTTTGGGTTGATGGTGAAAACTACACATCCAATTTCACTGGTAAATTACAGTACCAAAATATACTATGTCTTCTGGGAACTTCTGTTCCATAGGGCTTTTTGACATAAAATGTTATGTGTTGTCCAGAGCTACAAAACACACCTGTGTTAACTCTTCGTACTGCTGGCTGCCAGAATCTCTTTATGCCCATCCCTTCTGTAACAAACACAAAGGCATTATTTGCCCCCTGTCTCTCCTGATTGTGTAGCTACTCGGATTAAAATTTTGAGATATCATTTGATCAGGAATTTCTGGCACTATTTGATTGCAGCTATTCTCCAAATGAGAGATGATGATATCAACACTTTTCTACACACAACATAACAGAGCCTCCTGTGAAACTGCCTGCTTCATTTTATACCTCTTGACCACCCATAAAGATAAATGCTGACCAGACCATGACAACTTTACTATGTGTACTGAAGGCTTTTTAGCAAGGAGCAGACTTCAAGCCTTTCACTGACAGCCAGCCTGCAGAGCTCCCGAAGAGGGAACATGAATGCTCTCTCCCCAGAGCTACAAGTCAGAGCAGGGGTTACCAGAAATAAAGTCCAGTGCTTCCAATGCTCTGAAGCCTCTTCCCTAATACAAGCGCCTGAACTGTCCTGCTGACCTTCTGTTCTTGTTTTAACCTTGTTGCTGTTGTAATTTCCTGCCATCCCATAATCATCTTTTGCACAACCTGCACATGTTTTCTGTAGAGAAAGCTCGAAGGAAATTGGTCAATCCTACAAACAAAGTGATGTTTTAATGTTTTGCCCCTTGCTATTGCTGCTTAATTAGCAGATCTTCAGAAACAAAAGTTCATTTGCATCGTTTACTCCAGCAGTTACTCCAAGTTCATGCTCTGTACATGGTGTCTCAAGCATATGGGACACTTTACATACAAATAAAACAGATTGACTTCCCAGCTCAAAAACCTCACAATTTAAGGCCACAGCCCTGCACATTTTTGTGCACACAGGTAATCACACTCAAGTGAACAATTTCCTTACTAACAACAGAATTAGCTAGAAGAGTGATGTTACTCACAGGCAAAAGCATATGCACCGATTAGACCATACATTTAACAGGAAGGTGGGAATAGCTGAAAACAGATCATTGCATTTGGGATGGCAGAAGGAAAAGGAAACAAAGTGAAAAGAAAAACACATCCGAGGAAAGAAATTTCTGGGCTTCACTATCTGAATTCAATAGCTTTGAAGAGCTGTCAAACTATTTAACATTATTGTTCACCCAGAACTACCAAATCAACCGTAAAAACTAGTAAATTATTTGATTTCTGGAAATTACTCTAGCAGAGAATAACATGCACACCAGACACTTGACAAATAAAAATGAGTACTTTTCTGATGGGTCCTCCTTACTGCTTTAAACTTTATCTCAATTTCCATGCACTCATAATGCAGTGCCTGGCACACAAGCACTTGCAGAAGCTACCATTCATTCTTTAAACACCTTCTCAGTTTGAAATTTACCTACAGCAGTCAACCAGCTGCAGATCACAGGATCACACAGTGAATCAGGTGGCAAGACCTTTGAGATACTGAGTCCAATCTATGACTGAATAGAACCATGTCAACTAGACCATGGCACTGAGTGCCACATCCAGTCTTTCCTTTAACACCTTCAGGGACTGTGACTCCACCACCTCCCTGGGCAGTCCATTCCAATATTTAATCAGCCTTTCTGTGAAGAAATTTCTCCTCATGTCCAGCCTAAACCTGCCTTGATACATCTTAAGACCGTGTCCTCTTGTCCTGTCACTGGTTGTCAGGGAGAAGAGGCTCACCCCTGCCTGACCACAACCTCTTTTTAGGTAGCTGTAGAGACACCACAAGGCACCAGCATACAGTAAGTTAATGTTATTTAAAGAATGATTCATTGGTTGGCATCAGGTTGTTCCAGATGCTTTTTTTTTCCAGAGAAAGTAGAGGAGATTTACAAGAGACACTCTTTATTTAGAGATCTGTAATTAAAACCAGGCTGCATTAGTTTTCTTTTTCTAGATGAAACAACAGACCTGTTTAAACATTACTCCAATCCAATTTTGGATTCAGGGTAGGTAATCCTCAATTAGAAAGATCAATCTCTGCATTATGTTTGAGAAAACAACTGTTTAGATTAAAAATTGCAAGTGACAAATCCACACACAGTTATTAACTTGTCATCCTGTTTTAAAGATATTTAACAATCTGAGTTTATAAAACTGGTTAGGAGAAAAAAAAATACATCATTAAACTTTATAATCTTCCACTTGCATCTGAAACAAGCACAGCATTCCAACAATGTGTGGCACTTTTTTGCAGCTTACACTTCTGCAGACAGGAGAGCAGCCTGCTGCAACACGGCCTCCAGGCCTGGGGCCATACAGCAACTCCCTGCACACAGCTCAGGAGCGTTTGGCACCCGCACCCTCCTTCCCCACTCAGTTTCGGGTTTGAAGTACCATCACTGTGTAGCAGGGAAACACTGCATTGACTGACTTTGTTGCTTGCTCTCAGTTAAATGAAAACATGACAGTTCAGAAATGGTGAATGACAGGTATTTCAGGAAATAATTAATCTGCTGGTTATTTCAATTATTCCTATGGGATCTTCCGGGGGGTAAAATAATTTTCTCCTTTTTCTGTTTTATTTCTAATATTTAGCATGAGCTTGTAATCTTGCAGCAACATCTGCATCTTCTCCTGGCTCTTTGTCTTCCACAGTCATTTCCACAGTCATTTATATTTGAGCGTGCTGTTGGAAGCTGTTTATTTCATTCCAAAAAGTAAGAGATCTGAGTTGCATTTGGCAGTGTTTAACATCTGAAATTATTATCTAACAATAGCATGCAACATGTCAGGACTATTACACAGAGTCATTTTGCAGCAAGCGAAGTCACCACATTATGTCACCACAAGCTCAGTTCAGTACACCAGTGATGCACGTGTAGGAAAACACCCAGCATCAATACCTTCTTGTGATTACAGCTCTCAAGGGGATTAACCCACGTGAGGGTCCAGCCCCTGCAAAGGTCCCACATTTGCTGTTTCCTCTAGACCCCCCCAAGGTGAGGGAACCCCCAGGCACGCAGGACCCTGCTGCAGGCTACCCTGCATCTTAGCACAGCCAACACTGGAAGAACTCAACACATTCACTTCTACCTCCCACCTCCCTACAAACTGCAATGTAGGGGAAGTGCTCCCATGCTCAACACTCTGCTTTATTCCACATACAAAACAGAAGACACTTCTGTTTGTCATTCAGCTACTGCTCCCAGAGTACAGACAGCTTCCACTTGAGGAACTTAAGAGACAGGAGGGAGGAAATAATTTACAAATTGCACAGTAACTGCAACTCATACTTAGTTTAGTGCATGCCTGCAAAACCGAAAATTGCATCTCTCATCTTGCACGTGCACCTGATGCTGCTCAAGTATTCAATTACTGCAGGAACAGCCTTTGTAATTTATTATGGGAAACAACCATGCAACTCCCTGCCCCTCACTTTACTGTGTGCTTCCACAAAGTAGGATTCAGTGCTTCTTGCAAGAAGGCACACTGCCAACATATTGCCAATAAAGTAGTAGCACACCACACTTGTGCTATCTTAAAATACACAGCTGAATGTGCCAAGTTTCCTTATTTGGCAAAACAGCCCATTTGCTTTCAGGATCTTTGACCATCCATTTTTAGACCCAAATCATCCTTTGTATCCAACAGGGCCTGCAGTCCTTGAGCATACCAACCTGGATTTTTTCAGCAGTATATTTATACAGAGTTTAAAAAAATAGAAATTAAAAAAAAAAAAACCAGATAAAAATGTCCAACAAAAAACCCCACCCTCAAACACCAAAACATGGTTAACCATTATCTTGTCCAAACAGAAAACAGAAAAGTAGTTAGTGACATTGAGCTACAAAAGATGCTGCAGAAAAAAGTTTTTATAAAATTTAAAAAAACCCTTAATCATATCATGAGCTGTTGATTGATAAGATGCAAACAAACTCCAAGCACAAATCCAAATTAAATATAGCATAATCTTCTAATTTCCCAACAACTTAAAATAAAGCCAACAACCCCTATAGCTCCTAAACTTTCTTAATCAGACTGAGTAGCAGTCCTGCAGATGGTGAGACTGGAGGCATGACTCTGCCTACCTTAGTTACAGACTCAACAACATTTGAGCCTGTCCTTTGTCAGAACCTAAGAATTCTGCATTACTTCCATTAGTAACATCTCTAATTTTATTTTAATTTATATAACCATTGCTACAGAAAAAAGGGCTCAACTCCACCTAAACAGTTTGAGTACTGAAGAAAAGAATAATTTTTAAGCCAAGCTGGGTCAATGGCAGAGACTGAAGGCTTTAAAGACTTCACATTAAATAAAAAAACATTTTATCTCTGAAAACCCCTAAACTGGTCATTTCACTTACATTATACCTTGTAAGTGATGCCTGCCAGTAGTACACACACAACAGCTCGCAAGAAAGACGAGGCAGCTGAGCCTGCCCCCAGGCCCACAGCGCAGCTTGGTCTGCCACAGGCCAGACTGCAGGACCTGGGCCTCAGTTTTGTCCATGTTTCTCTCTTCCCCTCACAGTGAGCCAGGTTCTCCAGGATTACCATCATTAACACAATGCTACCGGTATGCGAAGCACATTACAGATAGATAAAATAAGTAGGTTTCAGAGGATTTACAATTCCAGGACAAAGTCCTGAAAACATCTAACCACATGCCTCCTGCAGAAAGCTATGATGTTTTCGGGCAGTGACCCAGTTAATCCAGTGCTTTCAAATTATTTCTGCTTCTGGAACTTGGAAAAAGTAATGATCCATGGCTTTCCCGACGGCTCTGTCGCTTAAACTCCCAGCAGAGCATGCTGGATACAAGGTAATACATAGCTCACAAACGCGAGCTTAATAAAAGATCATACTGCTGGAAACGAGCTAACTTGAACAAACACAGCAAAACCAAAGAACGACAGCTTACTTAAAAAAAAGGAAAAAACCGCAGGGAATGAAAGTCCCATCTCAAATCCGAACCGGATGGATTTTATGCCCAAAACAACAGCAAAATGCATCAGGTGCGCTGCGTTTGAAAGACATTCAAAGGAGCAAGGGATGGCCAAGCGCAGCAGCCCCCGGCCGGTCGCCGGCTGCCCGTGGCCCGCTGCCCGTCCTCACGGGCGGCCGCCGCCGGCAGCACCTTTGGCGCGCCGGGCCGTCCTGCCCGGGTGTCGCTCGGCGACACCGCTCTGCTCTGCCCTACCCTGCCCTGTCCTGCTCTCCCGGCGGGGCACGGCTCGTCTCCCGACCCCCGTCCCACTGCGCGGCCAAGCGTGGGCGCCGCTGACCATGGGGGCGTTTGGCCAGCGCGGCGGGACCGAGACGACACAAGGTCAGGCCGTGTGCCCGGCCGGCCGCCTCCCTTCACAGGGTTTCTGAAGTTGCTTCTGCACGGGGAACGTCAAACCCGGAGGGGACACCCACGGCCCGACCCGGCCCGCTACCCGCCGCCTCCCTCCGACCAGCCGAATGCGCACCCACCGCGCCGCCGCCCCAAGCGCTGCCTCCGCGGGGGCGCTTCGCGTCCTCACCTTTCCCGAGGGGCTCCGGGCTGGCGGGACCCGAGCGGCGCCGATCCCGGAGCCGGCGAAGTAGGCTACAACCGGCGCGACCGCGTCTCCCGCTCCGTCCCCCGCGCTTCCGGTTGGTGCCGGCAGCCGAAGCCGCCGCCGCCGCCCCCGCACCGCCTCGCGGCGCCACCCCGCGCTCCGGAGCGGCCCCTCGGGCTGCGGGGGCGGCGGGCGGAGGCGAGCGTGGCCCCCCCGCCCTGGGACACGAGCGTTGGCGCACGGCGCGCGTGGCCCCTCACGGCCTGCGCACCCTGCTCACACCGTGAGCGCTGTGGTGGGGCTGGCGTGAGGTGAGCGGGACGGAGCATCAGCTTCTGAGAATCACAGAATCGCAGGCTATACTAAGTTGGAAGGGACCCACAAAGACCATGAAGTCCAACTCATCGCCTGGGACAGGACATCCTCAAGAACCACACCCTGTGCCTGAGAGTGGTGCCCAAACACTTGTTGGACTCTGTCAGGCTTGATGCTGTGACCACTTCCCTGGGGAGCCTATTCCAGTGCCCAACCCCGCACTGTGTGAAGAGCCTTTTGGCTAATATCCAATCTAAATCTTTCCTGACACAACCTCAGGCCATTCCCTTGGGTCCCGTCACTGGTCATCACAGAGTGGTGAGTGTCTGCCCCTCTGCTTCGCCTCATGAGGAAGTTGTATCTTCAGTGAGGCCTCCCCTCGGTCTCCTCTCCAGGATGAACAGATCCAGTGCCTCTAGCCTCTCCTCACACAGCTTCCCCTCAAGGCCCTTCACCTGTTGGCTTCCTTTGGACACTCTCTAAGAGCTTTATATCTTTCTCATATTGTGGTGCCCAAAACTGTCCCAGCACTTGAGGTAGGCCACACAAGTGCAGAGCAGAGCGGGACAGTCACATCCCTTGCCTGGCTGGTGATGCTGTGCCTGATGTACTCCAGGACAGGGTTGGTCCCCCCTGGCTTGGACTGCCCAGGGAGGTCAGTCTCTGGCAGAGTGGCTGTTTGCTTGTTGGTCGGCTGTGCCAAATTTGGGAAGAGCCTCTGGACTGAGCAGGGCCTGTTGTGTCAAGTGTTTCCACTGGACAAGTGCAGCCCAACCACTGCAGGTGGAGGGAGTCCAGGCATGGGGATGCACTGCCATGGCCACAGCTTTGGAAGCCCAAGCTTCTTCCTTCCAGGGTTCCTGCTTCTGTGACAGGTATTATGGCAAATTTTTTTACCAAAATGACCAGATGAAGGTAACGAAAAAAAACCTGCTTCTTTTTTTTTTGTGCCATGGGGGCTGGGATGGTATTTAACAAGATGCAGCATATTTAAGTCCTGGGTATCACTTGGGATTGCCATAATGCTGTGGGTGAGGGTTTGGAGGTCCCAAGGAATAGGAAGGGAGCAGGTTTGCTCCCACAGCCAGTCCTCCTTTTAGGAATATGGAAGAAGAGGAGGACTTGACTGGTAATTGTAATCCCCCCCTCCCCCCCCCCACCCCAATCCCTCATACATACTCCCTGGCTGCCCAGGTCAGAAATGAAACAGCCATACAGACCGCTTCTTATACAAACATTTTAATGCCATTGAGGTATTCTGCTGTTGCAGAAAACTTTTTGCAAATAGAATAATCTTATTACTGTTTCAATAAGACAACTTACTGCTGTCACACTTAAAGGAAGAGACTCAAAAGACTTGGGGAGCAAATTATTTTTCTATTGAGGTAAGCACATTGCATGGCTGTGACAGCACATTTTCTGTGTGATACAATTTATCATGCAAGACTCAGTGCCCAGTGCTGCTTTGCTCTGCACTCCCCAGGTCATCTACTGCTGACTGTACATTGAGATTTTATATTATTTGGAGAACTGGCAGCTCCCTGCTCTCTCTCATATTTGACTGTTGTTACATGCATGTGTAGATCTGCCATATAAAACCAGTTGTGTAGCACAGTGATTCACAAAGAGCTGTGCAGCATCCCACTGGACCATATCCATTAATTGTACATCTCAAAGATGTATGGTATCAAGGTGAATCATGGAAGAACACTTTACTGATTAATGAAATATAATTATTTAATGGAATATCAGAGGCTTCCATGTTGTATTAGTTTGGCACAACTAATACAACATGGGGGAAAGCCTCTGATACCCATTAAATACTAATACGCATTAGAAGTACTAATACTTTCTGTGGTTAAAATAAAACATTTCACTGAACTATAAAAATAGGAGTAAAGTTCAGCAAGATCTTAAGCACTCAGTGCAGAAAGCATGTGAAGACAGTAAGAAAGTCAAAAAGCAGGCACTGGTGACCCCCTTTTGCCCACCAGACAGGTTCAGTATTGCCAGGACAAGCAGTGAGGGAGGTCAGCATGCTTTGGCTTCCCCTGGATGCTGCAGTTTCAGGCACTTCTTTTCTGATCTGAGAGTGCTTGTGCTTTCTTATGAACTGATATGTAGGGAGCCTGGAGAAGCCTCCAGTCAAAGGTGCCACGTTTTAAATGAACACACAAATATCAAACACAAGTCACATGAAACTAAGCTCTGGAGGAGGAGAGGTGCCACATACTTAGTCTCTTAAATGCCGTAACTGAAGTGTTTGTCCTTCCTGCCAGAGGCAATTGCCAATTAGTGAAATGGTTTAAAAATCTCTTTGAATGTTAAATCACCTGTTTTATAGCCATTTTCCTTGAGCACATGCATTCAGAGGTCTCTTGCCTACTGTGCTTTGTCTGGGCATTTTTTTCTATGGCTGTGTATCTGTAGAGCAGGGATGGTTGCAGGGCCTAAATAAACTATTCTGGTAGCACATGAGAAACGAGGGGGTGGTTAATATTTCCTCCTTCAGAGTCTGCACCAGACAATGTGTTAACATGCCACTTGTTTAAATCACATAATTGCACCTGCTCTAGTAGAGGACAAGTAAGAGAAAGCAAAGAAGTCTGCACAAGGAGTGTCCAACCCCAGTTGTGAAGCTGAAACTATTACAACAAGGTTTTCAGCATGCATTTTGGGCTTGTACTCTTTCTCCCCTCTGGCTAGTGAGACTGGATATTTTCAAGTTGTTTTTCCATTATCAAGAAAATTAAATAAAAAATAGCTAGAAAAGATCAGAAACCAGTGTAATGTTAATATCTTAAGTGTATTGGCTTACTGTATAGAACAGTGAGCCAACACATTAGTGGTATGTTTTCCCTCCTTTCTGAGGCAGCAAACTCAAACAGAGAAACTCAAAAGTTACCTCTGGAGAGCTCAATCCTAATCTCAGGCTTCTTCAATGGATATGGGACAGGATGAAAAAGAAAATATTTAAAAGCTAACAAAAGTTACTTTAAAGCCACGAAATTTGGCAAAGGGTAAAGGCAGTTCTATCAACTTTTAACTCAATTTTAGAGTTGAAAAGATTCATATGAATTGTCTCTTGACATCTCATTACAGGTTGCGTAATGACATCTCACCACATTTCAACATGGAAAATACAGTGTCATGCATATGTCCAGGTGGTTTAAATCATCCTGTCTACCAAAAGCACAAGGCACAGCCCTGCCCTGCCTGTTGAGCCCTGTTCCTCCTCCTGTGCTGCTCACCTCACCTTCTGCCAGCATGGTGTTTGCATGGCTGCACAGGGAATTGGGCTGTGCAGGAGAAGCTGCTGCAGAGAAAACAAATCAGTTTTCACTCAGAGCAGAATGCAGGTCATCGGGCAATTGCACAAAGGCTTGTGCCAGCACAAAGGCAGGAAAGGAGCAAGGGCTGATAAGAGCAGCTGAGAGGGGATGGAGCCTGGAAGTGCTTTTTTAGCAGTGTGGTGGTTTATGCCAGCTTAAACTGTATGTGAAACTCTAGACACAGATAATTTGGAGGTGGACACCTGCTCTGTATTTTTCAATTCTACTTCAAGACTGGCCCAGAGTTCATCTCAGGCTTAATACAGAAGTTTTTTTGAAGCACGACTGCTTCTTTGGTTGCTATGGCTTGCTTCCATTTCTAGCTTAAAAAATTGGCCAGAAAACATGGCGGAAGTCATGCCCGGAATATACTGGGAAGGTTGTACACGCTGCTGTAGAACATGTAGCATTACTGTATGCTAGTGTTAATCTAGCTAGTTTGAGCAATGTTAGCTGTAACTACATGGTGTCACTAGGTTTATACCATTTGTTCCACCAGGTTTGTGATCTGGAAGAGGTGAAAAATGGTTCACCTGAAAGCCCTCTCTACATTATTTTTGCTTGCTTTCCAGACTGAAATACGTGCAGGTATGTCTACACATGCTGCAATCACACACCTCTGCAGTTACACCCCAAAACATAACTAGCAGGATTGGTTTCATGACTAAAAGACAACTTGCATGCCAAAAGACAACTTGCATGACTACTGCTAGCCAAAATAAGCTGCCTTTTCTCTTTTTGGGTGATAGCAAGTGGAAAATCTAAGGAATTGTCTTTGGAATTGGCTCAGAGGCAATCTTGCCATTCCTGGTGTACAAGAGGCGGTGAGTGTACACCCACAAACGCCAGCATGATGCTACATGCAGTCCCCATGCTCACACAGCCAAGACTATGATTCCTGTTTGCTTCAGCAGCCCAGCCTTTGGTGTCCTGTGGGAAATGGCTTCTTCTTGTCTTTCATGGGAAATTAAGAAAGAGCTTGTACCAACCATCATCCATCTATGAGACCCATCTTTGTTGTTGTTTTCTTACTTGCTGGTTTTTTTTTTTTAATTTTTAAAGAAGGATTTTATGAAAGTGACTATATGGTATATTTAACATGAAATTATAAATATACTATTAAATATTAATTAATTGTAAAACTATTAATCATAATATTATTTAACATAGACCAGAATGACTAAATACAGACATGTGACAGAATATGCTTGTGTGGAATGGGTGTGGATCAAGTACCTGCTTTGTGCACAATGGTTTTCAGAACTGGCATGTTACAGCTTGTACACTGTCTTTTGATCAGGCATGTGTTCAGTGTAAAAAGAACATGTAACTGCTACAAAAATGTCAACATAATTAGTAATGAGATAGCCATGAGATGGCAAAATATTAACAAGAAATCCAATTCTTAATTGTTTTACAAGAATGGTTTTCTTATCTTTTTCTGTCACCACAGTTTTTAGCCGATCATTATACTCAGCTGAAATTCACTCACTAGTACTCTGCTCAGCTAACATTTCATGACATACATTTAATTGTGTATATATATAGCTCATACTCCTTCCTATATTAAATTTTCTGGTCCAATGGACTTAATTCGTTGTTCTAATTTTGGCAGATTTTTTCTCTAAAATGTAATACAGCTTAACACTGTTTTCTTTGTTTTAGAGCTGTACTGAATTTATTGTAGCTGTGCCCATTTGTGTTTTCTAATCCACATAACTCCAAGCTCCACAGAAGCAACAGTCCCTTTATTTCTCTCTAAATTTTTTCCCAATAGATTGCTCGGTCACAGAGGGTTTGGGGAGAGGCAGGCACAATTCCACCACCTCTGAGGACCACTAAGGGAAAATAACAACACAACTTTTAACAAATGATTTAAAGCATACTATCATATTTTCCTTATTAAAATAAATTATTAACAAACTATTTATGTAATTTACCTTTCTTCTAAAGTAAATGCAGCTACCGGAATAATGAAAATTTTGGCCACCATTGGCAGAGAATTGGTTTGAATTACAAAGAAAATATTAACTCCTTTTAATGATCTACTGTAGTGTACAGTACCTTACATTTTTTGCTACTTACTTAATCCACTGGACATTAATTAAAAACAAATCTGTCTATTGGAGATCTCATATTTTTTTCTCTTTGTATTTAGAGATTAAATAAGACTAGACAATATCCATAATATTAGACTATCTCAGAAAAGCCATTGCTGTAGATAAATCTGTTTAGCTGTATAATTTCAGTCCCTTTTCCTGTGATCCCAGATCAAGGTAATCAACTCCCCCAAAACACAAGCACACTATTAACAGTTTCTAGTTATGACAGGAAGGAAACAAAAATCTCTGTAAACCTATAACTAGTTTTTGGCAACAGTGCTAACTGATGAGGAGCACCACAAAGGAGTTATATGCCAGACAAGAGGAACAGGAGAAACACTAGGGCAGGAATTACAAATGGAAGGAATTGCTGTATTTCAAACAGACACTAGACAGCAACCTGCCAGTACTGCAGCCCTCAAGGGTCAGTCCTACAGAGAATGAGGACATCTAAAGAAAACCCAAGGCAAAACTGTCTCTCTGTTATCTGAGAACATCCACAATGCTGCCGACAGTAGTCCTGTGCAGAAATAATGTACACCTGTGAAAAAACACAAAGAGTCGGCAAATACAGATAGCAGGTTCACTTGCTGGCTCGGACAGCATCTGAAGAAAGAACTATTTAAAAACACAAGAGGTGGTGTTATAATGAGGAAACCATGGAGAGCAGAAAGCTTATGATTATTGACAGAAGTTGATTAAGAAATGGATTATTGTCTGTTAGGATGTTGGAATATCTACTGCTACCATTATCCTACATATCTTTATGTAAATTTCCTTTAATTGAGGTATTCATTTACAATCATTATTTTCATTGGTAATGTGCTTTATTTGCATTTGAAAGCAAAAAGAGGAAAAAAATTAAACACAACTGGCTGACCCCTACCATGTGAGAAAGGGTTTGCTTTTTGTCACTCTGACCCAAATGGATTAGGGCCAGGAAATAAAGGTCAAGCTCTTACCAGTACCCCCATGTGTCACATTTTTATTACATGGAGTTTCCAAGAAAAATATTCCAATTTGCGTCAGTAATTATTCGTTCTTTATGCATTTATCATGTCAGTTTCTGAGTTTATTTTGTATTCAGAAATTACCTTTGAGTGCCAGGCCTATTAAAAAGCAACCCTTTGTGAAACACCCTTCAGCAGTTAGATGTGATAGATTTTGTAGCTGTACATTCTCTTTTTTCCCTTTTAAGAATTTCCCCTTCTACAGCAGTCCCCCCATCACTCGAGTCATAAACCACTAACACCATGGTTGGATTATGCTCCTTTTTGGATTTGCAAGTTGCTGCCTTAGCTAGATGTCTGAGGGCTGTAATTGCTAAAGCAGTGCACTAAGGCAGGTGGGGTTGGAGTCTCTCTGTGCTGTTGGACAGCATGAGGTACAAGCATGCAGCGCCTTACCCTGCGTGCTCCTCTAACACTGACCACAACGAGAAGCTTGACGTCATGTTTTAGCCACCAGCCACATCAGAGAGCTCTCTGTCCTGTGGGAATTAGTTTGGGGCAGTGCTGCACCTTTCCAAGAGAGGAGGTAGAAAGGTGAAGGTCCCCTCCAGCCCAGGACCGCCCAGCCCCACCACATTGCAATGGGGAGACATCTGGGGGTGCCAGGGGTTCCATGGGCACAGCTGCAGCTCTGGACTCAGGGCTCCAAGATAAGCTGCTAAAGAAGTTCCTGGTTTTGCAATTTTAATGATAACTTTTTAATCTGGTCATTATTTTCTTTGATTGCGAATACCTTGACCTCTGGTGACAGCTGCTGCTTATGCCTGCTAAACTTTAATGCAGGCTACAGTAAAGAACATTATGATTATTTGAAAAGGCAGAGTGTAATGCATTTCAGATTAACAGTGAAAGAAAAGCTATTGAAGTTAGAGGTTCACTTTGCCATATCACTCTATGCTGCTTTCCTTATTATCAGTACGAAAAATGAAATGAGAATGGCACATCTTTTAATTTCCTTCTACTATTACCTCTTGATTTGCATTCAGAGCTCCCAGAAGAAATACTGCTGAATTCAGAAGTAGTCTATTTAAGCTGCATGGTGTTTAAAAATTGCTGGAAGAGGTTAAGGTGCTCTATATTATGCAGTTGACCTTACTAAGAAGCTGTGTTAACAATTTAGATTTATAATTTTGTTAATTTTTTTTCCCAAGCAAAATTCATTATCTCTTTTTGTACCCCTGAAGGTTAAATCTTTTGATTTCACTCTAACTTATTTTGTAAGATTTCTAAATTATATTTAAACTTCTTGTACTTAAAAGGTTGCTTTGCCCATGTCTCTGAAAAGAAGAATTTTGTTTCTGTCTCTCTTTGTACCTGGTCTGAAGAGACTGTGTGCCCTTACAATATTTTACCTAGGAAGAAAGAACTCAAACCCTCCATCTGCAGAGTCCTGCAAATACATTTGAATTCTTTTATCTGTCACTATTGTATCTTTGTGGCTGACTGGGTTTGAACAAGATGTCCGTGGAAAATATTTTGAATCCTGCCTTTACCAAACAGTTGTAGCCACCTGGTGTACAGGATTCAAGCTTCCATGGATTTAACCTTTCTTCCCTGTGTTTGTCACCACTGAGCCTGGTCATTGAGAAAAAGAAGAAATCCTAACAAATTAACAATAGTGAGTTGTGCCAGGGTAGGGAGAGCTGTACCGTGTGACTCTTTAGGCTCTGCAGCCCTAAACAGAGGCATTTGTGCTCTCTATTGCTGCCTGAGCAAAAACAGACCAGTGGTGGAACCCTGTAATGCAGAACATTTTCCAAAATGCCCAAGATGTCACCATCCTGGCTCAGTGGTCCCCAGCAGGGGTATTTATTATGGACATTGCCTCCTGGTCATATCTTATCTGAAGACTCATCCTACGGTTATGACTCTGCCAGTAAATAAAACAGGACCAGGAGCTCTGGGCCGTGAGGCCAAGCAGCAGGGACCAGCCATATCAGCACTGTATGGCCTGTGACCCTCAGGCATAATCATCCTGATTAGGATTTAGAACAAGTTTATGTTTGTTCAGCCTGCAGTGTTGCAGTGAAGAGGGGGCTGTGCTGTAGTGTTTATGCAAGTGGGTGTGATGGAGGTGCAGAGCACCTTGGATCCCACTGAAGGACTGTGGGGGTGGGACGGAGACAGGACAGACAGCTCTGTAGTTTCCCCTGGAAATGGCCTTGCTGCATGATCCCCCATAAGTAATGCCTGGACAGTCTCCTGCAGAGGTAGCTGGCATGGGCCAAAATCAGACCAAGTGCTGCACCTAAAACAGGGTGGACCATGAGCAGAGCGGTGCTGGGGATTGCCCAACTCCCTGTAGCCAGGCCTGCAGACCTGTCTGAGAGTCAGCAGCAAGGCGGTGCCCTCAGCGAAGCAGCTACAAGTTGTGACTCGCAGCTGTGAGCACAGGCTGAAGGCAGGATGGATGATTTGACATTTCAGTGTTTCTTGAGTTCCTATTCATTCTCCACTCTAGTGCAACATTCGCTTAGACTTCCTACAGCTAGAGCAATATTATATTGACAGCTGCCTTCCTGTTGTAAAGTCAACACAGGGTGCAAGGGAAGCCCAGGACAGATCCTAGAGCCAGAAGGTAGTTTTATTCATCTAATCTCTAAGTATTTAGGCAGTGATTAGAACTATAGCAACTATCTGAACCACTTGAATCAGTTAGATAGAGAGATAGCAACACTTGTTATTTATACAGCACCCTTTATTGGAAAATTAAAAAATGTCAGATACCTGTTTCATTGAGTAGGTAAACTGCATTCATTTGTTGACATGGAGGTGCCATGAAACCTCTCTTTCTATCACTGGGATACAACTACATGATAGAGACTGTTTGCAACAAATAAGTAAAACAGTTAAAAGTTCTAAATAAAAAAAGAATAAACCAAGGGGATAAAAACATACTAAATGGATGAAGAGTTGGTCTATACGCAGAGCCAAGCCAAAACTTGGCAGTTCATAAACCAGCTAACACAGAAATAAATGAATGTCCAAACAACAGAAACTAACCTGGAACAAATAAAATCACGAACTCAGAAATGTTACCAATTGATTGCAAAGATAAAAATGCCTGTTGAATTAATTGTGTCCCTGTAGTTCATTCTACTGCACACTTTGATTCTGGGAAGATTCTGTATGTGAACAAGCCATATGAAGTATATTCCTCAAACAGCACAAATGGAAATAAATATTTTTCACTTGAAATGATAAGACACAAATTTGTCTCTATATTATTAGCTGGTTTTCCTTTGAATCATCTTGAACTTCTAGTCAGACAGCAAAGTTAAAATAAATTATTTCATCATGCTGCAGAATATTTCTTAACTGTGTAATTCTTTCCTTTGCAGAATGCAGGTACCAAGCAGATTGTGGTTCTGTGTCAGCATTTCCCCTGTGACTCTCAACTTTTGCAGAATTTGTTTTGACTAAAATAATGTAATTATTTTTATAGATAAAAAAATCTGTATGTGTATACTGATTCCACACAGTCCTGCTTAATGCCAAAAATATATGCTCTGCATCCAAAGCAAAATGTAGACTGTATCAATGAGGTCATCTCTGAAGCTTAATTATGAGATAACAGTTGTAACTTCTAATTTCAAGGCTTAATCAGTTTTATGACATCCAGCTTCACAGTGCAGAACCAGTGTGAATGCAATAGGAAAGACTTTTGCCATTTGAACATCGTCATTCCCTTGGCACGCGCTTGGCTGCCATCTGGGCTTGCCCAGCAGTAGTACAGCCATCCCCAGGAGCATTCAGGAGGGAAAGGGCACATGCCAGACCACTTCTCCCCTCATGGCTGCAGGTCCTGAGAGACCTCCCCGTGGCCATCGAACCCAGAGGTCTCTCAAGTGCCGTATCAGCCAAGGTCTTGAGCTTGCCAACCTGAGGTAAAATCCTGCCCAAGATAACTTGTAGCGCTCACATTAGTGACTGAGCAGGACAAATTAGTTAGATAGCTAAAATTAAGAATATATCCCTTCTTTATTTAAACCCTTCCAATTTAAATGTTTTCTCCTGAGAAACAAGTGAGCTAACGAGACCGTGGTGTTGCGTCACTGCCTGACTGTCATCCCCCGTGGCAGGGATGGATCTGACTGGCTTTAATCTCATTCCATCTCTCAGTGCATGAAGGCCAACAGCGGGTTTGAGGCCCAGCAAATGACAAGCCAAGTTTGATATATCAGCCAATTAGTAGCATTGCTATTTATGCAGGAATGAAGCTGAAAGTGCAAATAAGGCCAGTGACTAAACCTTTCCAGCAATTACATTTAATAAGGTACTGCGTGTTATTTACAGAAAAGATAGATCACACAACTTCTACATGTAAATGCACAGAGTGTGAAGACAAAAGCTGTACTCTCATAACATGCTAAACAAAATAAATAAACCAGAATTATTTTGGCACAATAACTATTACATAAATAAATATTCTAGAACATAATAAATTGACATTTATTTACAGTCTATTGAAAGTGCAAACAATTGGCTGAAAATTAAGATTTTTTAAATGTGTAAGACCAGAAAATGTGTTAACCAGCCACAACTAATTCTAGCTGAAGGTTTTAATGTCCAGGAAAATATTCTCTTGCAATCCATTTGTGCATATTGTGCTCTTTTTGAACCAGTCTTTTGCTACCTTTAATGCTATTGATTTTGACAACCTTTCTTTTTAACTGAATTTTGTAAAAACCTGATTGGTAATTTAAAAAGAAGGAAGTAAAATGTAAACACTGATTAATCTATTTATCATTAAAAATATTTTTAGTCCTGTCAGTTTTCTGAAATGGCCACGCTGCTTGTAGTAGTAGACAGTATGATTAAGACTGGGAATTTTTCTTAGTATTTGTTGTATTTAAAATGGAAATATTTGTAAGTCGTCTCTGAATGGAACTATACCTTGGACCGCTCTTGAACCTACATTATTTCATCAGATCCTCCTCTTCTATGGAGGTCAAGAGTAGCTGAGCAAGCTAAACTGATGATCAGTTTTGGTCCTGACCTGAAGCATAAATTGTAAAATACAGATGTTTAATTAGGGAGAAGAACCCACTACCTACCTTAGAACTGTTATAAGTTTTTGTGCATTTCCCACTAACTATTCTATCTTTTGCCTTTTTTAAAATCTGTATGAGATATCACTTACTACACCTTAAGATGAATTAACAGTTCACAACATGGCCACCCATACACCTACAGTGCACAAATTCTTCCACAGCCAAAGTTCTCCAGCAGGCTGGTACATTGTGCGTTGCCTAAGACCTTATGGTATGTTTTTGCTTATTTTTGTAGTGGCAGTGCAGTAGCAGAGAAAGTGAAGTTCTTAACAAGTGACCTTGAGAGGATAAAAGATCGTTTCTCATCATTGCTTCAAATGTTTATGCTCGGCGCGGTTCCAGTCGGTGAGACATCTGTGATAAAGTTCTCTGGTTGTCAATCACATTTAATTGCCGCACGTAGCTCCGAACATCCTGATGGTTTTTATTAGTTAGGGCTGCATCAGGATCTGGTGAAAGAGAAATGATGTAGGATTGATACACGTAAATGGACAAATGCCTGAACAAAATGCACAACTCCTTACAAGGTGTCACAGGAAAGACTAGATCCTGGTGAGTTAAAAAGGAAATATTTAGAAATTGCTCTCTTTGAAACCTTTTCTCCGTATCTGATGGTCTTTCTGGTTACTACCCCCACAAATTAACTTTTCTTTTGGACATCCTTGGCTACATTTACTAAAATTGATGGCCCTTGGTTACAGTTTTACACATCACCTTATCAGTCATTAGCTATACATTATACAGCTAACAAGTACAATTTAAAGCTGCTCATTTGCTTTTGAACCAGCAACTTTCACAGATTCAAAATTATGTAATTGATTTAAGCCTCTTTTTATGCAATATTCTCATTTCTAGCTCAGTATTAAATATTTGTAACAATGTAGTTCTTACTGGCTGTCTCATTCAAGCCTCAGAATTTACTACCTGTTTACATTACTTAACCACATTATACCTACTCCAGCAGCAGTTATAGAATACTACTGAGTTAAATTCTAAGTATCTTCAGCCCCACAGGGAACAGCTTACAGCGTAATGTAACATGTGTTAGGTAATTTAAATTCAACTAAAAAATTATACTGAGGCATCTACATACATTACATATACACACACACACACAAAAACCACAGAATTTAGATCCAGTACATCTATATACTGACATTTTGCTATAGCATGTATAATGAAAATCTGCTTCCATTTTTAAGTATGTGGAGGTCTCACCCATCCTTAATACATCAAAATTAAAGACACAAAGCCAGAAAAATCTAGATTGTGGATGAAAAAAAAAAATCTCTCTTAATTTCTATAGTTCTACAGAAATTTCTATAGATCTTCTACAGTTTAGCTTTGACTCATATGGAAACAAACTATTTTTATAAAAATATAGTTTTATATTATTTATTCTGTTGTTTGAGAAAGAGGAAGGGTACTGTGAGTCAAAATGGATGAAGTGCTGAGGAAATGCCCACATGACTGAGACTGACAGTGCAGCTTGATGGGATGAGACCCACAGAGAAGCCTGTTTGACCATACAGCTCTGTCATCTTACATGGCCTCAAGGAAGTTCTGGTAATTATACTGACAAACAGCTTTTAAATTCACCACCTTATGCAGTTATGCCATTTATAAAGGCCACGTCTCCAGACTGGTTTCATATTAAAACAGCATTTATCCAAGCAAGTATTTATGTGCTGCTGCCTGCTAGACTTATTTCAACTACTTCTGAATCCAGTGTCTAATTTCAACTGGCTCTAATCTCACAGATGGGTAGAGACCTCACAGATATTTACCTCTTTCACATGCACAGAAAAGAGATAGAGGAGAAGGGGTTTATTAGAACTTCCTGAAGGGTATTTCACCCTGTGAAACATCACAGGATCCAAACATGGAAAAATCACTGGAAAGCAGGCTCTTCAGTTCTGGTACACACAGAATTATTTGTAATTACTGTAGCTACTGATGATAATGCCGACGGTACAGATGTTGTGATACACTTACTGAAAGATTGGCTCCGGCAGAATTTCACTGTCCTGACAGTGTTGGCAATCATGCGCTGGAAGGAAAAGATGGGATGCAATCAGAGAACAAGCACTGTATTTCATCATCATTCAAACGAAGCACCTAACTGTGCCTGAGTGTGAAGACACATGCCAATAAAAGCAGTCATATGAATGAAAATATAATTTTAATGCTGCTACTTTAATGTATAGGGTGTGATTTGCATTTACACAGGCTTTAAATAAGCATGAGTATAATTTACATGCGCTCAGAGAACTCTTTCCCTTGCTTGAATGCTGTAAACGGCCCTAAGTAAGAATGAAAATCAGCCCCTTCAGTGTGCATTTCTTTGATAACATTTTACCTTATTAAAAAGTAAAAGGAATACCATGGAGTTTATACATGTTAATTTAAAGACTATCAGCTCCTAACAGCAAGGCCATTTCTAGAATATATTCAGCAATTAACGAGCTTTCACCTTTTACACAAACTTGAGTTTAAAATGCAGTCCTCCTGGAAGCTGACACTGTAAATAAGCACATGAGGGTGACTTCACTGGCAGAATGCTTGGTTCACAGCTGAGAAGGCCACTGTCAGTACTGTGGCCTGCAGCCAAGTTTCATAAACAGACCTGTTAAACAGTGTTACTTTGCACAATGTATCTAACTCAACCTGAAAAGTGGATTCACTTTTGGTGGACCCTTCTACTGACAGTTCACCAAAAAAAGCAGAAATCACTTCAGTCCTTCTTGGCTGTGCTTCCTCTTCAGCAAAAACACTTGCTGTGATAAATCAGATGTAATTTGACAACAGATTTTAATAAAAGAAATTATGGTTAGTCATACAGCAAAACATTAGTTCTGGACTGTAGAATTTTAACTGGTTTCTGTGATTAGTGCCACAGAAATAATATACCCACCAGTATGGGGAAGAATTAGTTGTTCTACACAATGCCAAATAAACTGAAATTTCAGCAGTTAGCTAGATAGTTTGATTCAATCCCTGTTATAAGGACAACATTTGTTTCAGTTTCTTTTGCTTAGTAAGAAAAAGCAGAGGAAGGAAATGCTACTCCCTATCAGACTCTAATGTCTGTGTTCCAATGCAGCGACATCTTCTACCACAGTATACTCTCACCAGGCTGCTTCATACATGATGGAAATTTTGTGTGAGATTAACAAGCTAGTTAGTCATAAACTCTCACAAAATGGAATTATATATCTCTTACTAGTGAACAAGAAAGCCTGGGGCATATGCTCCTCTAAATTCATTATAATCTTAAATGAAATCACAATTATAATCTTAAATGAAAATGTTACAAATGAAATAAGTTTGTGAAATCTCTCATTCCAGAATGGGAAGCACCAATGTAAGACATTCCTTCCACACACAATGGATAATCTCAGTACTATCAAGCACACAAAAATGAGTTGGTTGGTCGGTGTAAGAAACACTCTTGATATATGATGTCCTAAATGTTTGTGGATTACACCTTATATTAGCAAATGAAACTGATCTAAAATATGCTATTTCTAAAACACACTTTCCCAAAAGAACTAGGGAATCCGGATATGGATCTGCTTATGTTGTTCCTAAAGTTATATGTATCTACATGTAAAGTTCAAGTAAGTGTAAATTTTCTCCTAATGCAATTTTCATATCTCTTCAAGCCACATTACTATGCAGATTCTCTAAGGCACTTACCTTGCAAACATTCTCACAGGTGCTTAGCATTAAGCATGTGAATAAACTCCACTGACTTCAATGGAACCTCTTAAATACTCAGGGTTAATGGGCTGAGACAGAGCACAGTGCATGTAACAGTGTCAGTTTTTCAGTCTAACCCAATCAAATGTAAGTCAAAACAACACAAGCATATAAACATGATGGTTTCACATTTCTATGGCTTCATATCGGGCTCTGTTATGTGATGCTACTATTTTGATTTCTACCAGTTCAAAAAATGCTCATCTACAATAACTGTTTCAAGGAGAGATCATAAAGCTGAACTGCACCAGACAACACAATGAAGTTTCAAGACTGTCTAGCTTCAAAGGAAGCTTTGCTAAGAACATTCATTTTTAGGAAGACAGCTAGTTTTGCTTGATGTGCTTTCTAGATGGATTGTTAATACACACCCTAATTTTTCATACCTATAAGTATTTAAGTTTTGAAGCCTGATCTCATAATAATCTTTGGAGCTATTATTATTAAGCTTCACATGTGAAAACTTAGATTTATCCAAAAAAGTGTTCTTTGGAATAATTTTACTTTTTCCTCTCCTGGGAAGTTTGTTCTCAAAAAAAAGCAGAACATCCAGAATAAATACTGTAATGCAGTTCTGTACTGAAAGAAAAATTATGGGTATATAGTGAAGGTTTTCAAAAAAGTTTTTGCTATTTTCAAAGTTGCCATTATGTGGGCTCTACTAGGCAAGGAAAAATGGAAGGTGGCAAGAGACTTGTCTGACTTCTGGTTAAAGGCTGAACTGCCTGGTTTCCTTCAGTTGGCTGAAAGACTTCATTTTAAAGGGTTCCTTTGCCTTTTCCTGAGGGTGATGTGATTCTATCTCTGCATTCAGAATTATCCTGGCAATGATGAAATACAAACCAATGAGGAAGTGAGTGTTAAGGCTGAATAAACGTGGCCCAAAGACAGCATCACAAGCCAGTGGGGAGATTCTGAAGCATTATGTATCTTTGAAGAGCTCTTTTCACACTACTTTTTTTCCAAGTGCTGTTCTACTGTCTCATAATGTCTAAGCTCCTAACAGTTCCTCTTTGTAAGGTACGAAGTGAACAGAAAAACAGGGTATGAAACAAAGTGAAATTTCCCTTCCCCAATCTCGTAGATAAGTTAAATTGTCTTCTTTTGATGCAAGAAAACTAGAAATATGGACAGAAAAAATGTTCAGATGGAAGTTTAATTGCCTGCTCCTTACAGTTTTTCTTCAAATAGAGGATTACCTCTAGTCAATGCCTGCAAAGATTAACCTATGTTTACTCACAGTGCTAAGCAAGACCACTATCAAAAAGCCATACAAACCTAAATTTGGATCTTTCTGAAATAGAACCAACTGCATAATATAAAAAATAATGGCTACTACCAGCATGCTGTGTATACACAACAATACCCTTTCAAGTTTTACAGTCTGGAATTGTGGCAGCAGGCCAGCACATTATCTTCTAATCCATTCCAAACCCAGGTTGCTAAATATTATAAATATTCATATATGCTATTGAAAACTACTAAGGGCTTTAGTCACACACTTTTTGCATAATCTTTATGTTCCAAAAATTAAAGAATGTTTGCCCCCTTTTTTGCATATGGATAAGAGTGTGAATTCCCTTTTGTTCATCTCCACAAAACCTGAAAACAAATATGCACGAATTCTCTAATCCTCTTTTTGCACCTGAAGGCTGAAGAGGCTTGACAAAAAGAAGCATCAGTGGTCAGCACCATGGCACTATCTTGTGCTGCCATGGCAGGTCAGCACTTTCAGAGCTTTTTCCTGACTTCTGCTCCCTCTACAGGTGTTATTCCTGAGATAATGCTGGGTAATGTCATACGGAGAAGGTGCCACAGAAAGTAATCTTTGTTCTCTGATGATTTGAGAAATGGCACTGATAAAGTTCCTAATTAATTGCATCTCCCTTTTGTCTATGAATACAAAATTCTGTACTGGCAGTCAGAGTGCAATTAGGCAGCTGAGGTTTGAAAAAAAAAATCAGTAAGTGGTCAAGAGTATGAAATACTGCCTGTCCCTAAGGACAGTCGTGCTCAGTACTTTCCTCACTTTCCTCTGTCTTCTTTCCCTGCCAAGACCTAATTCTAGGAAAGCACTTGTAAATTTTTTCTAAATATTTAGCTATAAAAGCAGTGTCACTTAAATGGTATGTATTGCCATGTGCTGCAGGTTGTAGGTTATCCTCTATCTGCTAAATCATACAGAGTTTACAGGAGCTATTACTACTGGTACTATTTGGGTGCTTGCCTTCACCTGAGAAGAGGGTCTAGATCACAAACTAATTGTGTTTGCAGCCTTCTGCCATCTTTGTATCTTTCACGTACTTGCAGCTCTCAAAACCTTCCCCACCTTCCAAACTAAAACTACAGTATTTAAAAAGCTTTAAAAGTTTTGCTCCTCTGTAATAAATACCTCTTCAGTTATTACATAGATGAGTCTTCTGACAGCACATTTACAACTAACATGTACTGTCAAGTCACTAGGGGAGAAGAGATGTGGTGGTTTGGTATCATGTCATATATGCCAAACTAGAATGTACATCTGAGCAATACCATGGTGGAAATAGCTTGCAGCTTCTCCCCATCAGCTTCCTGCAGTGAGATAATTAAAATACATTCAATACTTCTCTTAAACCATGTCTTGTTTGCTATTGAAGACAAAGCCTTTTACCAAAGACTTACACTACAAAGACGAGTAATTTAGTAATTTTGCCTACTTATTGACAAATGCATAAATTAAATTTTCCAGGCTGGATTTTAAGGCTTCATGCAATGGCATGAGTAAAGAGCACAAATACAGTGCAAATACAAAGGCTAAGAGCATACCTATTTCTGACATGTTCAGTACTGTTTACCCACGTCTTGTACAAACCAAATGGGTATGTTTACAAACTTCCCTCTTTACCCATTGCCGTGGCTTTGCCACACACGGTTACTCTCTTCCCTGGCTAGGTGTCCCTGTCCTCCCACTCCTCACAGCCTCCTCCAGATAAGGCATCTGTGGGGATCAGGAGATGGGGAAGGGGAAGAAATAGCAGGCAGTCACAAAGGCAGGAGCAGGTAAAGCTCAGCAATGCTCTGCAGAGTGATGCCCCCTTACTACTGCCAATACCACAGTTCTGTCACTCCACCACCAAAAAGATCAATATATAGGAAAGTGTAGCAGGAAAAAATAGACTCAGTCTTTTTCTTTGTTAGCTTGAATTGCTTAAAAAGACTGGGCTAATGTGGCTCAACACCATCTGTCTGTTTTTCCCTTCTTCTCTAGATAATTTTGTTCAATTTGAAAAAAGAACCCAGAGTTTTCAAACACAAGAAAGCTCCTACCAATTTTCTGTGAAAACAGATGGCTGTGGACAAGAGAAAGATTGTGTAAGTGCCCTCTCGTCTCCTTCAGGAAAAAGGCTGTAGTGCAAGTTCCTATGTTATGACAAAAGCCTATTCACACAGAATTCCCCAGCCATGAAGAAACAACACATGCCCCAGGCACGAGGAGAGATCCGAGCAGAGCTCAAGCAGCCATGAAACACAAATGTTTAGGAAACCAGGCCTTGCTGTTTCTGGCACTCAGGGAGCTCCTGGCTCAGACACTGCCTGACAGCTTCTGCATGTTTTAAGATGCATCATTTAATATAAATAATAACAGAAGCATTGCAAAACAAGAAAGATTTAAAGGAAGCTGTTTCAGCTGAAGAGATGCCACTAGATCAAACTTCTACTTTTGGCTGCCAGTTACAGGAATAAAGTTGTCAGCAGCACATCAGCTGTCGGGATCAGGGCTCTGTGGTGAGAATGCAGACGCAATGCCAGAGGCTGTTCTCAGTTTCATCACTGTGCTTACATGGGAGTCGGAGGGACGCACCTCCTCCAGTGGCAAGTAGCACCACCAGTGGCTACTACCCAGGTATTTTTATTCATAAACTTCAGCAAACATAAAAGGAAACAATCTTGCAAAGAACCAAGATGTTTCAGAAACATCAGGAAGAGTGGCTCCCAGCAATGCTCTAAGGAATCTCCATCTGCTTGGGACAGAACATCGTGCAGCAGAACAAACAGAAACAACAAATGGCAGGGCATGATTCCTGTGAAAAAATCCGGTTCCTACTTTTCTCCTGAAAATGGCAGAGTAACATCACAAAAACACCTTGGGCTTATACTTACTTAAAAGAGAGGAGAATTTACCTGAGTGGTATCTGGCTGAGTGGTCTTGTCTTCCCAGTTTAATATCTGGCAATTATGTGTGGATATGACAGTTTTAAGCTTAACGCAAGTAGGCGGCAGCGACTGAGGTTTAACAGTAGGCTTTTCTTCTTTGCTTGACCTGATGACACATGCAAAAAGCTAAAAACTGCCAGGTCCACAGTAGGATTAGAACGAATTATGTGGGTGGAATTTGAATATAGGTTGCTGTGAACAGCTACGGGTTGAGAAAGGCAGTAAAAGCACCATAGAAGCATGCAGCAAAGCTAGTGAAGAACAATAAAGATACGAAAGATATACGTGCAGTAAGGCCTGGAGAAAAAGCAGAGTGAGCTTTCAGGTAGAATACTAACTGAAGAAAGGCTTAGAATACTAAAAAAGGAGAATGTTTCCCTTTCTGGTGAGTTGAAGAACATGAGACATAATACTGATTCCGCAAAAAATATGCAGCATCAAAAATACACTAACTGATCTTCACATTCCTCTCCTAATGAAAATGATCAAAACTCAGATTACTGGTACTACATTCTTGTAAAATATTATTTAAAACTTTTGGGTGCTACTAGTAAACTCTTTTTCTGGAGGTAACGAAGATAAGACAATGAGCAGACTACGGTAAAGAGGGCAGACCTGCAGCAAGTTAGATAAAGATCAGTTTAAGCTGCTATAGGATTCACTCTTGGCCTTGGAAGTGCCAAAATGTGGTACAGAGTGGTGCAGAACTATTCTTAAATGACAAGCCTGTGTTGAACGATGGGAAGTGCTTACAGGAGAGCTCCTCCCTCCTGTAATGGCTTTCACACAAAATGAGGCATAAAGAGCTTGAAGCACGGAGCTCTGAGGCCAGTGGATGTACTGGCTCTTCTGGCTCAGGAGGTGTAAACAGGCCAAGTGAGGTGGAGATGTTGGAGCCAGCCACAGAACCATGGCTGTAGCAATGCAACTGCCATGCATTCTGGTTTGGAGGTGTTCCAACCAAGTCTGAGATCCCTTCTGTGTTCCCCAAAGTATTCACTATCTGTGCTGTTATATCTATACCTAATTACAACAGGCAGTGCAGAAAAAAAGTCTTTTTCTGCAGGTAGAAGGCTCAAGGCCTTTGGAAGGAGATGGCAACACAGTCTGCATATGCAATTACAGAATGCCATTATTGCAAAGTGAGGTCAGGCCCTTACTCAGGCATTAGCACTGCGATTTATTTACAAAATGTCTCATCTTTTCAACCAAGGACAGAGGCTCTCCTGGAGCTACAGATTAAAATCTAAGAGAATTCACTCAGTGATGATCACTTTTCTGTGAAGTTTTTTAAAGAGCTTAAAGTACTCCTCTTTTCCCCTCTGCAGTTATCAGTGCTCAGAGGGTCAGACAAACGCCTCCACAGTGCAGTGGAAATAACTGGAGTTATGTAACTCCAGTGGAATGGAGTGGTTCTGATTACTGTACTACTAAGAACAAGCACATATAGGTGCCAGAGGAAATATGCTCTAGCATGGCTGCTGAATGGCTGAGAGGAAATGGCCTCAAGTTGTGCCTCCAAGGGGAGGTTTGGACTGGATATGAGAAAAAATTTCTTCACTTTAAGGGTGGACAGGCATTGGAATAGGCTGCCCAGGAAAGTAGTGGAATCACTAGGCCTGGAAGTGTTCAAAGAGCATGTAGATGTGGTACTCAGGGACAAGGTTTACTGGGGAACCCAGTGGTGCTGGGCTAAGAGTTGGATTCAGGGATCTTGGAGATCTTTTCCAACCTTAGTGATTCTGTGATTCTACTACTGACTGCCAGAGGAGTAAGTCAGGTTTGTTTTTCCTATGCAGATGCCATAGCTGGGTTTGGCTAACGCACGTTCTCAGATACAGGTGTCATTAACCACACTAATGAGGAACATGCCCTTAGCAACCCAGAAAATGTCTTCTCACTGCTGAGAAACTCAAGTTTCAGTTGAGACTTCTGCAGTGGAAAGTCACCTGCCTGCAATTTTTGACAATGGTGTTTGAAATTATAACAGCTTAGGTGCAGGACTTATATAAAATTTGAGTATACTCCAGCCTTTATCATTGATTCTCCTTTCCAGTAGGAAAGCAGTCAAGCCACAGACACCTCTTTTCTTTTGTGAAGGGAAAGAAGAAATATATGTTGTGCAAGTTCTTTTCAGTGCTTTTTTCATTCTCCAAGAAGCAATGCAGAACTATCCCAAGCCTGAGGCAGTTCAGGCCTGTTTGAAGGAACAGCAGTTAAAATCACAGGTTGGTCCCAAACTGTTAAAAAGTGTCTCTAACAGCTCTGCTTCCTGTTGCTGATGCTCCTTCTCCTAGGAAATATTTTGGCTGTGCATGGCTCAGTGGGCAGTTTATTCTCCACCTCTGTGAGGTTTTGCAGAAAATCAGAGGCCCCAGGCTCTGTGTACAATGCAGGCTATTTTTGCCAGGTCTTGGTCCTGCCTTCATTCTCTCTAGCCCTGAAAGTCACTGTTGAGAAGTTCACTCTTGAAGAGGTGAATAGGGAGGTATTTTTAAGTTTCCTTTCAAACATGTCATACATACCATTTTTTCGAAGTTTACTAGATTGTCAGTGAATGTCTTGTTTCCCTCATGAGTAAACGTCATGTCTGTATAGAAATAAAAAACACATAAAAGCCCATTTCTGAATCATGGCCATACAACATAGCAGAATGTTTTATCTACCCTTACAAAAATTGTAGCAGCTGAAAAGTAAAAAAAATAGGTTTTAATTTGCAGCATTTCTAAGACTAATAAAATTGAGGTATGATATTCAGATGTACAAAAGCAGTTTGTCTTGTCTCTGTATCGTGCTTTTCATAATGGAAAAAGATCATACCTCACACTGAGATTGATTTTTGCTTTTTCTTGCTGCTACTCTTATCCTTCAGATATTTGACAAATAGCTTCCAAGTTAATAATTCTGGTAACATCCAAGCTTACCTTTTATAAGCAGTGGCATGAAAGGAATTATTGGAGGGTCCAATTTAGCTACAGTTAGTCTGTAGGCCCTATGGTTTCTTGATGGATCCTTACAAAAAAAGAGAAATCAAATAATTACTAATATGTATTATTATATGTATCAAGACACTATATGCATTAATTTAGATGTCATGGCATTTATTAAAAACCTATTTTTTCCTGTGACTTTAAAAGCGCATCTGTAAATTCACACACCTTTTATCATTCTCCCTGACTGGTTACACAATGAGAATGCAACCACTAAACACAAACATTTTTCATGCCAAATAGCTAGGTTAGATATGATTACAAAAACATTCTTCATAAAAGAAGAATTTATTATTATTTATATAATATTTTTTCCTCCCTCCTTACAGCTGCAGATCCAATTTTGCATATGTTGTAGCGGTAGAATGTATTGCCTGGAAAAATCCAGGTTGAGAAATAGAATTTCCCATATGTACTACTGGAAAACAAATGATAAAGCTTTTCTGAGTTCCCAGATTAACTTTGAGTGGTACATAAGTTCTCTCAAAGTAGGTTCCTAAGAGTATAATTTATTAGTCATACATACTTGTTTTAGCAGCTCTAAAATGGGATCATAAACTTCTTAAAGTCAAACAAGGACATATAAAATGTTCTGAATCAAGGAATTCAAATCAGAAACTGAATTATCTCAGATTGTGCATAGAATAAGGGATCTATTGCTATTCACCATTAAGCTTTCAAACTCTGCGTAGATCTTCTTGAACTTGCTTGGGAGTTTCTGTTAATAAAAACAAAAATAGCAAAGCTTAATTAAATCCGATCAGTGTGGTAATTTTACTGTAAATGCTAGTTCCTTCTACAACGCCCTAAGTCAGGAAAGTGTTCTTTTTTTGCCAGATATTTCTAACAATGTGCTAATCTAAAATACAACATGTTTCCTAGCAACCAGATTAAAAATAGAGACGGGACCAGCCATGAAACCTGGATCCTGATTTAAACCCCGACTTGAATTTAGTCCTTTGGGATGTTTAGATTCAGATTTTTGTTTGGCTTACATAGCAATCACTGAATTCAGAATGTAAGTGGAAATTCATGTGAATGCCTTCAGGACATCCCTGCTTATAGCCTACCTGAAAATATAATTTACACCCAGCTTGCATAGGGGCAGGTCAGTTTAATTATTCATACCTATGATGAACTGCCCTTGCAAACATTCATATTCAGACCTGGGCATTTCCAGGAGTTTTTTTTTTGCTCATGCTGATGCATTTATTAGTAAAAGTCTTGACATGCTCAGCAGCAAAGGTCCTCCATCACTTTCTGGGGTACAAATTAATGAATATTTTTTCAGTCCACAATACCTACACAAATAAATAATGGTCAGTTGATCATGCAATGATTGAGATGAGATGGGCTTTACTAAATACTTTCTTTCCCCCTCATGCATAGTATGTTACACAGATTAAATCACTTTACTTTAAAGACAATAAGATATGTTATAAATTGGTTTCAAAGATCACTGTAATTTTTATGTACCATCAGAACAGATCAGTTATTTTTAGTAAAACATTTCTCTGTATTTGCTGAATTTTTCAGATTACTATTACCAGTGGATAACATTAAAAATTAATAGAGACTTTATAGTGCAGAAATGATTTTTTGCAATAATTTCTACATTTGAAGTGTGTACCCTAGCAAGCTATTTACACTGTGCCACAGCAAGGGCCTAATTTTTAATGATGTGTGTCAACAACTGTGTGCCTAGTTTGCATATGCATGCAGATTAGATATTTGTGAAGTAAGTGGTATAATTGGACATTTGCACCTGCAAATATCTAATTTCTGCATGCAACTAATGTAAATGCCTGATAATATAGAAAAAAAATCAGGTCTTGGTATTGTTTGTCTTTAAGTATTTTCTGTATATATCTGGCTAAAAATCAAATTGCAGAAATTCTCTTGTTAAATCAACTGCTCTACAGAACCAGAGTGTGATAAAATTTCCATGATCTCAAGTTAGCCCTCCACATGTACAAATGATCTGTGCCCCCCTACCAGCTCAGACTTGGTGCCAATTTCAGATTGCTGTATGTAGTATATACATTCAATTCCTTCTTCTCCAGTCCTGTACTGTCAGCTCTCCCAACTCCTCTCAGTAGCCACAAATAAAGGGTCATTATTTTGAGAAACTGAAAATCTTTGCCTGTAGCACTGATTTTATATGATACATGTACTTTTGAAAACAGAACTGGTGTACTCTCAGACATGTTAGTCTGATCTCCTATGTAAAAGCACATTTTTAAAGGTGTACAAATTTTGCTCTCAGTTGCATCAATAACCTCAGTCATGCTAATTATTCTGAATTTCTAATGAACAAAATGCATGCACATTTAAATCTGTACTGCTTTTGATAACCAGTATGTTCTTAGTGGTTACACTGTGCTAGACACTGCACCCTTTTTATACACTCATACAAAAGAGCAAAGCCACAGAAAAAGGTGGAAGCTCTGAGAATGAAGACAAAACTGCCAGTACACATGGAAATGCATGTCAGAGAGAAAACCAGAACTGGTTAGGACAAACCCACATTTTAACAGGGCAACAGAGTCCCTGTGGAGAGCAGAAAATAATATGTATAAGCACAGGATGAATTTAAGAGAATTATCAGTGGAGTCATCTCACTGAACCACCAGTGAAGTGAAGGCACACAGAGGATGGGCTGATCTAAGAGGTTAGCTGGCTAGCCAGCTCATCCTGTTGGGCAGTTTAGCTCAGCAATAGGAGCTGCTGCTGTCACTCTTGTCAACTCCTGTGAGTATTCAGCACAGCCATGGGTGTACTATACTGCCTTACTAATAAATACTGTCAGCCTTAGCTAAGGCTTATGGTCAGGAGCTGAATTAGTAGATCTAGCTTTATCAATAATAAAGGCTCAATTCATATTTTTGCTAACTACAAGCACAAGTCCCCCTCAAGCTTCCTGGGACAGGATTTTAGCAAAGACTTACCTCCCAGGTTAACGAGAGACGGCTCACAGCAACATTACTCAGTCCCATAATAATAGCAAAAAAGGAATTCAGATTTTTGTATTCTTTACAGCTGAAACACAAAGGACCAGGTTTTAAGTTGTATATATCAGTCGGTGCAGTACTTATGACAACCTTAAGAGAGCTGAACCCAGACATCTAGCTTAGAAGTGACTGAATTTAGGCAGTCCTGGCCAGCATGCCTGCACACACCTCTTCACCAGTGTATTAGCACTTCACCACACTCTGGAGGCTTCTTTCCCTTCCCTCATAAAATGAGTTTCCTTCTTCTACTTCACTGGGTGACAGCTTCTGCAAGGACTTCTAGTCTTTGAAGCAATTCTCCACCCAGAAACACAGTCTTTTAACTGGGCTCAATTCAGTCCCAAGGGATACCAGAAACAGTGCAAACAAGTGTTTATAACTTCATTTGCTGCAGAACTTGCTGACAGCTCCTGAACAGCTAATGAATGCTTGAAGCTCTCCTTAGGCAATCTTCATTGCAGTTTACAGGGCCACTGAGTCTTTTTAAAGGGAGAAGACCAGCTGTCTAGAGATGCCCCATGCCAGTGACCTCTCCTGCAGTATAGGATTTCTATTACTTAGGGATTCTGGGACTTCTAGTATGTTTCAGGAAAAGAGTAGCCCTTTGTCACCAGCTTCATTAAAGAGGTCCTGGGCAAAAGGAGCTCCAGGTCACACTCCATCTCTAAGGCAAAGAAGGATTTTGCTATCAGTCAGGAAAAACTGAAACGTGTAACTGAGTGCTATGGAAGATCCCAACATGTCATATGAAGGAGTAGATACAATCTGATGGGCACAGTCAACACAACTGCTCAGCTGGGTCTGCATCAGTGGCTCACTGACTCAATAGGCCAAGGGAGGCGGCTCTCCCCTTCTGTTCTTGTGAGGCCCCACCTGCAGAGCTGTGTCCAGCAGCTCTGGGACTCCAGCATATGAAGGACATGGATCTGCTGGAGTGAGTGCAAAGGAGGGCACTGATGTGGTGAGACACTGAACAGCCTGTCCAGAGAAGTTGTGGCTGCCCCATTCCTGGAAGGGACCAAGGCCAGGTTGGATGGGGCTTTAAGCAAGTTGGTCTAGTAGAAGGTGTTCCTGCCCATGGCAAGGGGGTTGGAACTCAATGATCTTTATGGTCCTTTCCAACCCAAACTATTCTATGATTCTGTGATTTACCAAGAAAACTTTAACAAGATTCAATCTATGATTCTCATATTTTAAATTCATTATTGAAGCTCTTAGCTTCTCTGAGGTATCCTTAGCTTCAGACAAAATTAGTACAATCATCTCATCCTACTGACTTCATAATTGCCACATCATCCTATTCTCCATCATCCATACCATTCTGTTCTTTCTGTACCTCCATTTTACCAGATATGGATGTATTGAGCAAGTGAGTCCTTGAGATCTTGGCCTCACTTGTGTCTGCATCGTGTGAACACTGAGCATGTGAATAGATGATCTCTCCCATATGCTGGTTTGTCTGTTGGGAGATTGATGCCTTCTCAGATCTTCTGGCAGAGCTGCTCATACAAATTCTCCCACATCAGATTAGCGACAGTGAGCAAGGGTAGAACGGGTAAACTGAAATGCTAAAGCTACACCAACTTAATCTACTAGTCCAGGTCACGGAGTGCCTCATTAGTGGATCTGAGGGGAGATAAAGATGAAAAGCAGACAGGATGGGCTGTCAGTGATAACCTCTTCCCTACGCACAAGTAAATCCATAAAGAGATATCTGTCCACAGCCTATGACAGGATTAGGAATAAATTATGGCAGGGTAAAATAATTAGTAACACACAGCACTAGTGCTCAAACAAAGTAGGCAGCTGCAACTGTATCTGCAACATTTAATTTGAATGTATCTTCATATTAAAAAGGAAATGTTTTGCCAAATACCCTGTTAAGGACTACAATTTGACGAAGTCCCAGTTAAAATCCATATAGATACATAATGTTCTACCTCAGATATTCAGTAAATTCTACAAGCTCAGTAAAAATAAATAGCTCAGTTCCAGATAAAGGACCCCTGTAAGACACTAGAAACAATGCTCCATTGCTCTACTGCATATAAACTCCATGTAAAATGTCAAAAAGTGGATCCTCTAAAGCACCACAATGCACCACCTCAGAGCAGAGGTCCCTCTGCCTCACAGAATGGACTGTACCAGAAACATCTTCCCGTTAGGATGAATAGCAAACACACACACACACACACTCTGGTCTCCAAAACAAACATGCATGTGGTTAAAGTCTCTTTGTACTTACACAAGCATATTCATCTTGCCATTTTCTCTATAAACACACATTTCAGAGATTTCTCACAGGCTCCTTGGGCTTATAACATATGCACATGTACAGAAAGAATGATTTTCAAAAACTGAATGAAAGCGTCTGCGTACACTGATACACAAGAAGGCTGCTAAATAGCCTGTGGATATATCTGCAAAGAGGAAATACACACAAACTGCATTTGCAGATATCCATAAGAGCATGTGCAAGCACATCCCAGAAGGACTTTCTTATACAATTAATATGGGAAGAACTCACTGTTGGAAATATAGTTCACTTCTTCCCTTTGTTTGAAAGTTTATTCCTACAATAGCTGGAGAAAGAGATGAACCTGGTAACCTCTACATCCTTTTCCAACAGATGCTAAAGCCGACACTGGCTCCTGGAACTGAAAGCACATGTGCACAGCACTTGGAGCCAGCACTTGGCCTTGCGCTTGCCTGCACAGACTGGGAGCACACATCAAGGGTGCATGGGGTGGCAGACACAAAATGATGTGCCTTCTGCAATGATATCTGCACCTCAAGCCACAGAACTGAAAAAAGCTTCTTAGTAGCAGTTATCTTTGAAAATGAGTACGTGCAAGGCATCTCGTTACCACCAGTCATGCCTAAGATTAATAGTGCAGCACTGAGCTGTTCTCCCTGAACACTTTTCTAATGAGTCTAGTACTTCTAGGTAGGGTAAAGTTCTCATTAGGTCTCATGGATCTTCACAGGCAAAACTTCCTCAAAGATATTGCTTCAAGGTCTGGGCTTTTTCTCCTCTCTAACTTCGGTGCACTTTGTGTTTGTTTTAGTGCATGTGTAGCAGCTGTTACCATGGCAGCACTGCACAGAGGGCAGCAGCCTGGCAAAACTTCCCAGTGCCTTTCCAGCAGCTGGAATTAAACCTGCCCTCTTGGTTTGTACAGAGGAAAATCTTGTGCTTTGGATTTCTCTGCTTTTAGGAGACAAAGAGGACCCAGCAGAGCACACTGCTTTTAGCTATTTATTTTTAGAGTTGTAGTGATACCAGAAACATGGAAGTAAACAGGAGGTTGTCAGGCTGTTGTAAATAGCACAAGATTAAACCCATGACTCGGAGGAACTCGCAGGCTAGGGCAGTTTATTAAGGAGATATTTAACTGTAATTTTTAGGATACTTGATTTCAAGTGTTTATGGAAATTACTATTGTATCTTAATGACCACATTTCAACATATTCTCGTTTCATGCCTGAGATTAGGAAAGACCCCGACGTCTGTGTGGGTGCCACTGCCCTCTCCTGGGCACAGCCCGCCAGGCCGGCAGCTGCTTCCCACTCCTGGGCTGTGCAGTGAGATAATGGAATATGCGCTGCGTGTATTTTTAGAAACCAAAGAGGTAAATTCTGTCCTCTGTTCTAAATATAAAACTGATCCTGCATGCCCACCACCAGATTTTTAAAACCTTCAGCTTTGACCAACCGTAATCCAACTGCAGGGCCCAAAGTAGATCCCAGAAGGAAGCTGGTACTTGCAGAGCAGGGTGTCCTGGAGGAAGGAGCCACACTGATCCCCAGTTTTGATGTGAACACAGACTTCAGCGGTGTGCAATTACTAACTGGGAGGAGGGCAGCATCACAGAAGCAATAGTAATCTTTTCCTTCACACAACTTCATGTAACAATGCAAAAAAGTTGAAACCTTGGTTCAACTGCAAGTAACAACATCTCTGTTGGTAGAACTGCCTGAAGGCTTCTAGCTACAATGCCCAGAGCTGTAGAGAAACACTGCAAACCTCAGCAAACTGTTTTTCAGACATCAATAAGTACACCATGAGCTGGAAATGGAGGGAGAGTGTAACAATAATAAAAATCTGTACCTCGGCAGGGCATGGATATACCTCTGCTCCCTATGAAGTCAGTCACTGCTTTGCTCTTGACTTTAGGGAGTCAAGGCTGACATCTCTGGCATGAAGGTTCCAAACAGTTTAAATTTGGATAGCAATACAGGAAGACAGAAAGAATGCCTGCTATCCAACCTCAGACCCAGCAGTTAGTAACAAGAGAGGACATTCATATATTGCATTTTAAATGTGTGAGAAAAAAAAATCACAGAATCACAGAATTGTTAGGCCTTGCGCTAGGTTGGAGGGGACCTCTGGAGATCATCTGGTCCTACCCCCTTGCCAAGGCAGGGTCATCTGGAGCAGGTGACACAGGACTGTGTCCAGCTGGATTTTGAATGTCTCTATGGACAGGGAGACTCCACGAACTCCCTAGGCAGCCTGTTCCAGTGCTCTGCCACCCTCAACATAAAGTTATTCCTCATGCTGAGGTGAAAGTCCTTGTGTTTTAGTTTAAGGCCCTTGCTCCTCATCCTGTCATTGGACACCACTGAAAAGGGTCTGGAACTTCTTTTGGTATCACCCTTCAAGATATTTGAATGTATGGATGAGATCTCCTCTCAGTCTACTTTTCTCTAGACTACCCAGGCTCTGCTCCTGCACGCTCTCCTCCTATGAGAGATGCTCCAGACCCCATATCATCTCTGTGGCCTCCACTGGACCCTCTCCAGTAGCCCCTTGTCTCTCTTGTGTTGAAGAGCCCAGAACTGGGCACAGCATTCCAGGGGTGGCCTCACCAGGGCTGAATAGAGTGGGAGGAACACCTCCCTTGACTTGCTGGCCACACTTTTCCCGGTGCACCCATGATCCCACTGGCCCCCAGGACCCACTGCTGGCTCATGGTCACCTTGTCATCTACCAACAGTTCCAGTCCCTCTCTGCAGAGCTATTCCTTAGTAGGTCAGCCCCCAGTCTGTGCTGCTTCTTGGGGCTCCTCTTCCCCAGGTGCAGGACCCTACACTTTGTATCATCAGCAAACTTGCTGCAAATCCCAAACAGAATGAAAGTAACATGAGTGTTATCATCTCCATGCTACATCTCCTTACTCTCCCCTCTTGGTTTTCCCACTCAGGGCAATTCTGAGAACGGTTCTCCTGAGCAGAACCAGAAACATTTGTGTTCTCAGGAAAATTGGGCTGAATTTTGTTAATATTTACTAATTCACAAAGTAATATTTGCTAATGTATGGAAGGGTAAATGAAGGATTCTCCTAATGAACTGAAATATATTTTCTCACAAATTTCATGTGTAAACATGGCCCTAAGAGATCACAGATCAAGAAGTAATGGACAGTAGGACAAGAAAGAATATGTATTAACAAGGTTCTATACAGCCCTATAAGAAAACAGACAGAATAACCAAATAGAGAATGTTTTAACCTCTACTCTTTGTGGCTGTCTGAAAAGAGGAAATAAAACCACATTGACTATACTGAACCTCACTTCCAGCTCCCATATGATTGCATACTTACTGGGCTGCTATCTTAATGTATTTCTTTAACAGCTGAACACGCTTGCTGAGTTGAGAGCAAAGACAAATCTCGGTGACCACCCAGAACTGAATTTCATTGAATCTTCTTAAAAACAAGTCCAGATTTGCCGTGGTCTTTTTAAAATTGTGCCTTCCAAAAGTGTGATAGATCAATTCCAGCTGGAAAGAGAAAACAGTTTGGAATTCTTTTTGAAGTTGTGTTTCTTCAAGGAAAGAGACTAAGACTGACCAGGTATGTATCTAGCCTGAAATTTGCTCTGCAGTTCAGTTTACATTTATAGCTGCACAGATGACAAGGATTCAGGTTACAAATCCAGTATACAATAGCTGAAGCACAGTAAAAGAGTAACTACAGATTATATATAAACAGCTTAATACCTTAAAACAAACAAAAGTAATTCAACAAGCAGCATATGTCCAGAAGAAGTCTAACTTTATTTTTCTATTTTGCCTATAAAATTAAGAATGTCTTAAAACCTTCAAAACTTGTAGGTGGCTTTACTGTAGAATTTTTGAAAATCAAGCTTAGAGAAGGTTTTGCAAATAATGCAGAAACCCGTGCATTATGTACTGTTAAACACTTTTTAGTAGATTCTAACCGGATGAATAGATAGATCCTCATACCTCATGCACACAGTTGAAGAGCTCCCAGTCGTAAATTGTCATCTGATGTGCTAAGTCTTTGGAACTCATCAGTTCAAATGTTCCTACTGTACCAGTAGATGGTCCTTCTTGTTCTGGCAATGGTGCCTACAAACAAGAAATATTATAAAAATATTTTAGACATGCTAAATCATATGGTTGGTGCTTTCATTTCATAATACTTCTAACTTTTTTTTCAGTGTGACCACTTTCCTAATCATGTTTCTAATAGCAGAACTGAAATTGCAGTAAAACTGAAATTTGCTTGTAAACACAGGTAGGTATTAGGAAATCAGTAAAACCAGTATCCAGTATGCACAGGATAGTCAGGAAAACTCTGAAAGTTCTTCAGAGATCCTGTAAGAAAATAAACCAGACTGTTCTCAGTGTGTTATTTTTAACATTGTTCTAAAATTTGAATCTATAATACATGTTGTGCTAACTAAAGCATGTGTGTTTGTTTAGGAGCATAGGTCTTTCCAAAAAACTTTTATGTTCCCTTTTCCACATACACAAATAACTAGGCCACCAAGGACAAGCCAAATACTTTTACATATTCCTGATCCCAATGATGAGAATTGCTACATCTAGCATGCTTCAGAAATCTGCAGTGATTGCAAGATCTTCTGATAGTTTATAAAATAAACCTCATACTTCCTCTTTGACAGTACACAAACTGGATGCACAATTTGTGATTGCAAATTGCTGGCTAGGCCGATTAAAACGATAAAGAACCAAGATGAGAAAGAACCAAGTACAAACCATTTCTGAAAGGCACTTCCATGCCACCCAATAAATGAGACGTGACCTATGATTTTGCACACAGGTGAAGTATTAAACAGAGATTTAAAACATGGCTTGCTTAGATCAAGTCAGATGTGAAGTAGCCAGTTGTACATATCAGGGTGAAGTGTCTGAACCAGCGCTGCTAAGACACTGCCAGCCAACCCCCCGGCACACGGGAGGGTGAAACCCGCGCAGAGGCGGCCGCGAACGCGCGGTCCCCGCTCCTGCTCCGGGAGAGGGCGCAGAGCTCACACGCCGCTGTCCCAACTCCTCACCGCCTTTGTTAAACACGGAATGATGGAGCACGGCATTGTCAGCGGGCTGCTTTCCCAGGACAAACTCAGTGCAGTCTGCCACATTGACACACCATATTTAGATGCTGCAATATAAGAAATGAGCCTACTAAATGAATCCTATTTTATATAAGAGTAATATACTAGCAACAGAAATAAGTCTGACTGGATTAATATATCAAATCACTTTCTCAGTAGCACACAGTGTGTAGGGGTTTTACTGCTGTGTGAATTCTTGCTTTGTACCTTAGGGAAAACTTTCAATTATCATCGTCAACTAACTAAAAATAACTTAACTAAATCATGAACATTATCACCTTAAAAGCTTCATCTATAATTTAAAAAAATAGTAGAAAAGTATTCTCTAAAAAAATTAATATTACCAAAAACTGCAGATTGCTTTGAATTGGGATTTGCACAAACACAACATTTCTTTAGTTTATGACAACATATGAAATAAAAGTACAGCAGCTTTGTGTAGAAAATTCTAACTTGTGGAAATCTGTGGAAAGAGAACTGCCTGCAGATTGAAAGACGTCTTTTTTCCCCCATTTGGAGATGATCACAACATAGCTGTTACCATAACAAACACATATTTTCCAAGACTAGGAAAGAAGCACTTACATGCAAACTCAAGAGCATATTTGAAAATTCATCTACCCAGAACAATTTTCACATGGGAATTGCCAAATATAATGTGGATAAATGTTCAGGAACAGGAAGCAGCCAGAAACTGGAATGCAAAAGGATTAAACTGGGAGGCAGCTAAAGCTGTAACATTTTTTGATTTGTTGATACCTCTTTGAAAAAATGCAGCTGATAAGGTGTTGTAATTTGCTATGCAATGCTGAGGACCATTTTTAAGGTGCTGAATGTACTTCTGTAATTCTTACTGAATTCAGTCTAGTTGATGAAAAGTAGCACATTGCAGCCCTGTATCTTAGAGCTCCCTGCAGCACTTTGAGTACTTGATGCATGGTAAATAGCACAGGGAAAAGGTACAGAAAGCCAAGACAATTTGCTGTGAAAGCTATGTGTACATAGACAATGCAGAGCCATAAATAAGTACCCAGCACAGTTTTACTGATGCAACACCCCTGCTTTACAGTAGCATGCCCCATGAGGGTATCTACTTGGCAGGATTAATTAACCTTAAGGGAACACCAGAATTTAATAAGCTGAACAAGAGGTATCTCTGCATGGAACTACATATGCTGGATGTGCATTCCCTGGTTACTAAATTGAAAGCAGCAGCAAAGAATAGATTTTACCATATCCATAAAAGAAATCAGGCATACATACTAAGTGGCTTGTTAAAAGCATACAGGAGGCTGAAACAAGGCTAGGAGTAATAGAGTTCATGCTGACATGACTTGGCAATGACATTTGTTTTTAATGAAATAAAAGGAACAAAAAGTACAGTCAAATCAAACTCTATAAAAGCAGACCCCATGGAGATCGCTAGAATGACTGTATAAACTGTAAGTACTTATGAGCAATTCTACCTAAGAAAAAAACAGACTTTCTACCAGGAATATTTTCTGTGATTCTACTTAGAATTATCTCAGATTTTGACACAGTATTTTGTGGGGATGAGAAATAAAAAAAAATTAAGGAATTTACTGCTGGAATCAAATCTCCAGAATGCTTTAATTGATAACACTTATCCTAGAAAATATATCTCTATGACTTTGAGGAGATAATTCTGTAATGAAGAATTACTGCATGTCTTGGTGACAATACTCAGCTCTTCCTAAATGCTCAGTGTGACAGAGAGAGTACTGGGATCAAGTTCTGTTATGTGGATCAGATGGATGGATTTCTGGTCTACTTTAGGGAATTAGAACATCAGCTTGTTTTATTTTCAGGGCTCATCCTACTGCAGTGTGACAAGCCCTTTACTGTGAATGTTTCCACTAGTTTTTATCTGAAGTGTGGATAATGCAAAAAGGGCCAGGTGTTCAAACAAAGCAAAGCCCTGCCATTCCTGAGCACTGCACACATACATACCAAAGAATCGAACTGATCCCGAGGGCAGGCAAACAGCCGGCCATTAACACTCAGAGTGGTGAACACCGAAACATCGTGAGGCTTGAGCACAACCTTTTCTGTAAAAATGAAACAAATTATTATTTATTACAATTTACAGCAGGATTGATCTACCAGCTGCAGAGATCACCCTTCTGGGAACAAATTTTGCCCAGTAAGCCAAGTATTCAGGATACAGAACAGCAGACAGCAGGATCCTCTTTACTGAAGAAACGTAAGCTCAGCCCAAACCAGCCTCCTACAGAACCAGAATCCCAGTCCCAAACTGTACAGACAGGTCAAGAAGCCTGTGCTGCTATCACCAGAAACCACCTGCAAAAATTAAGTTTAATTAGGGAGCCCATTCATTCATTGCTGCGCTTAAGCATTTGGAGAGCTGTCCTTAAAAGAAATTGCTCTGGAAGGCAGCAACTGCTCCAGGAGGGGATGGAAATGCATTATAACATTTCTAAAATAGCATCATATCACAGGTAAAAAAAAAGATAATGAAGTAACTTACAAAACAGTCTCTTCCAGCAGATGTTGGTGGTCAGTAAATCTGACAAAAAATTGCTTCAACTGCAAAAAGTAAAGCTGCCTGGTGTCAGTTCTCAGGAAGTGAGCCATTTTTGGCAGACTCCACTGTTTGCAAAAATGCCTTCCAATGCAGCTCTCATTACCTCTGTGTGTCTCCACAGAGTCATACTCAACCAAAGCACTTGAGCCACACCAATTCTCCAGCAGAATTCACCAGCCAGTGACTCTCATTTCCACAGCCTAGAGGGGGGCCTGATCCCTGACCCTCTGCAAACACTAGGTCTGTGTGTTTTGCACTAAGTTGCTCCTCAATGGTTTGCATAGACAGAGCAGCCAAAATGGTAGTGACCACTGCCAGAATGTTGGCACGGCAGTGTTTTCTGACATTACTGATTCCGAGTCTAGTATGAATTTATCCACACTTGCCTCCTATTTCTGTTGTTAAAAACTCTTACAAGTTGAACAGCAAAGGAAAATCGGGGTAGCTGTGCTCTGTAACATGCAGATACCCAAGCTTCTCCACTGGTCCTGTGTCCCACGTGAGCTGCAGTCTGTGCCTGCAGTAGAGGAAGGACTTGCCTCTCATTAGGACTTGTGTGACAGCTGAACATGCACATGGGTAGAAAACCTTGACTGAACTGGTCTTTCAATCCCTCCAAAATTCTGCTTCACCATAACTGAGGAGTGCTTAAGATGATGTAAGTGCAGTACCTCCTCCTGAACTCATCTTTACTATGATGAGGCCTTCTCCAGAGCCCAGCTTGTCTGCTACTGCACTGATCACTTCCTTCACAGAAGAAGACACTGGCACGCGGATAGTGGTGTAGGTTTGGTCTATGCAGTACACCTTAAACAGAACTAAAGAAAAAAAACATTGCATGGCTTATTCCACATGTAAAAAAAAAAAAAAACTCTTTTACCATACAAATTACTTTTACTTCAGTAACCACTCCTCACAAAATGAAACAAAGAAACAATAAATCACTACATAGCTCCCCATTCCTCAGATGCTCTACAATTTCTAGAACAGAAATCTCCGATTTCCCAGAGTTTTGGATTTTGGATTTTCAGTGTTCAGGACAGTGCCTGTCCTATGAATGAGAAAGTGCAGCCATATGGAAACAGCAGTTACTGCCTGTCTGGACAGACACAAGAGGCAGTATTTCCCAGGCAGCAGGAACTGTTTCCCTCTTTGCAGGCCTAGAAACACCACTATTGACAACAGAAGCTGCATGACTGGCAGGATGTCTGCTGTTCATATAGAGTTAGTTCCAGATTTTAACATGGTTCTTCTAATGGTCTGATTTCTGCCACCAGCTTTCTCAGCTACATGACCTTGAATTTTGTTACCTTGTTTTTACTGCTGCTCATTATCAAGAGCCATCCTTTAATATCAAACATGTTGAAGAAGCAGCTGGTTTAGGTGATGAAGTTCCACAAAACAACCATTAAGAGTACCTTGTCAGTAATCTGAAAATGACATTCTCATACACTGCTGTAAATTTTATCTTCATCTCTTCAGAGAATCAAACAACACCAATAGGGCAAACCAGCAGATTTTGGTTTTTAGGCTGTGTGCCTAGATTCTCGGATTCCAGATCCATGGTCCGTGGCATGATTATCTGCTCCACTCCTACTTTGCAAAGAACAGCTGTACATGTTAGCTCTAACTGCATAGGGGAGGCAGAGGCTCAAACATGACCTACAGCTTCCACTCTTTATTGCACTGCCATTACCTGCACTACAGTGTCTTATTGTTTCTTCCCTGTTTTGTTCACTCCTTGTTTTAAAGGTTTTTACATCTTCCTCTGAGGAAGCAGTGTTTGGTAGCACAAGAATCTAAGGGAAAAGCCCAGGAGCGCCTCAAACCAACAACAGAGAATAGTGGGCAAGCAAAAGAAAAGAGAGTTTGTTTCAGGCCAGGTTTCAAAATTCTAAGTAGGTACTTTCATTTATTTTTAGACCTTTTTTTGAGACAGACAAATTTATATAGATGTCAGTGGCTCAAGAAAACTTAGCAGAGAAGAAACTCACCTTCATCACTGCCCCTGATAGGCTGGCGTTTCTGTGCTCTGTCATCACTGGTGTTGAACAGCTGCAGAAGAACTTTGTGCTGAAAATGAATCATTGATACTCACATTAATGCAAGAATAAACATGTGGTACACATGAACTACAATACATCCCTTATCAATGGCAGGTATAAGAGTAGCAATGCAAAATCTGACAATGTTAAAAGCTATCTCTCAATGTGTTTTTTGAATATCTCCATGACTACTAAAGAGAAGATGCTTATGAATTTGCTTGCTTAAGATTTTACTTGAGAAAATGAACAAATAAATTTTCTTACCTTCTTTTGTGGTGCTTTAGGTTCTTCAGAACTATAAAAAGATAAAGGATAGAATATGCCATATGAATATTTCATATGCAATGAAATATTGCCTGGAAGATTTTGTGTACAAAATCACCTATAGAACATGGACCACTTGTCAAACTAGCATATCAATATAATCTTATTTACATATGAAAAGACTAAATGATACCACAGTTAATCTATGACCAAGGAAGAAAAAATATTATACAAAGTTCATGTAAGCAGGAAATAAGCTTCTGTCAATCTCCCAGTGAGGGTACAGTGTTTGTAAGAATGATGTGGAAAAGGGGGCCATAGACAATAATTCAAATAAGCTTGCATGCAAAGTTTCAATTTCATATAACTGAGTGTCACTCACAAAATTGCTTTTTAATAGATAAAACCAATAAATTTTCTTCATCAATTTACTGAGGAAAAGGGCAGGGGAAGGAAAAAAGCAAAAACTATGCTTACATTTGCTTTACAATTTTCTCTAGCTCTGGAAGTTGCTCCTTTAGTGCTGCAATCATTCTGGTATCATCTGATACAGATACATAAAATTCCTGTAAATGATACAGAATAGTCTTTAAATAACTATAGGGGTAAATGAGTAGTACTCAGGAGAGAGGATTATGAGATGACATCTGATAGCTTAATGATTATAAAGAATGATAATCTGCATAGAGGAACACATGCTGGGCCCAACCCTCTATTACTTCTACTTGTTTACCTCCAGCTGATTTAAAGCAAGAGTTATACATGCAGAAGGGAAGCTTGATGAGGTTCCTTAGCTCACTCTGTAACCACTGGCTGCCTGTGTAAAACCTGCATTTTCACACTGTCAAGGATAAAGCCTAAAAAATCCAAAAATAATCTAGCATGGTAGGTTTTTTTATTCATTGCTGTTGTAGTCTTTAGTGCTTGATTTGCTCCTGAGTCACTGAGTCTGAGCTACTCTAATCCATTACATTACAATCCATTACCCACTTTTAAACCCTCCTCAAACCTCTTCCTGTTATATCTACATAAAACTGTCCCCAAGAAGGATCTCTGTGCTTGCAACTAGTGATTGTTCTTGAACTTCTGGACTAATGAAAGTCTGTGTCATCTCCAAAGCTTGAAAAGCTTTCCCATGTGGGGTGTCTACCACTCTTAAAGCCCCTCTCTGTTCCACTCTGCTAAATGTTAGATTCAGTTTTAAGCTCTTTAGGACAAGAACTTTCATTCAGCCAGTAACATATGGGATTCTGTTCCATAAACACCATATATAATAAGAATGGCAATCCCAATCATTTAACATTACATTGGCATTCTTATCTTAGAAATCCAAGGATATGGCAGCTACCACAAAGCATTTACAAGGGTTCTGAAAACAAAGATCTTAAGTTCCAATAGCTGCAGTACAGCTTTCATTCAAATGAAAAGAAATTTTGGTTCTGTAGAGTGGCAGCCCTCCAGCTCCTGCCTGGCACACCTCAAGCAGGCATAAACAGCCCTCCAGTTCAAGCTGTAGAGCCCCTGAACCATGCAGAAGAAAATACTGGAAAAAGCAAATTCAGCTACTGCTATAACACAAGGTACTCATGCAGTGCTTTGAAAGGGATCTGCAACACTATTTTCAGAGGTCCAGAGGCTGGCAGTGGTTCAAACACTGTTGTGGTGCCTTTACTGTCTGCAGCCAAACCTGATCATAAAATGAAATAAACTTTGCACTTTGAAATGATCTCTTTCACTTCAGTGATACAATGACTCCTTTATACCTCCAAAAAGGCCATTGCTGCTTCATCTTCTTGCAGTAAATCTCCATATAACGCGGCCCACTGCAGAACCAGTCGAATGACTCGCCTTTTATTGTTGAGGGCATAATCCATTTTCTCCTGCTCTGTACCCTGAGAAGGCTGGGCATGATAGGTGCCCCAGTGTCAAGGAAAACATGAGTGATTGAAAATATCAAACCCAGTATGAATTCACGAGCAACTGACTTCCAACAAAACACTTTCAGGGTGCCCAAACGTAACTTTCCAATATACACTTCTAAATTCTGACATCCACTAGCATAACAATTTGCAAACTTTTCATGTTAATACTAAAAAGTAAAATGAAAGTGAATTTTCTGAAGAGCACAGGAAGGATCACAGTTCCACCACAGAGATGGTTGCTGTAGGGGAACAGAACAGAAATGACACTTGGAACAACGAAGAGGATTAACCATGGAGGCTGAAGAAGGATATTTCTCTGTTCCTCTTCAGAAACAGCTGAAGCAAAAGAAAAATGCCACTTTGTGTTTATTAACAATTCCAATTTTCCATTTGTGAGGAAGAGTACCAGAATGAACCACCACTGTTATTCCTTTTGTTTTTTACAAGTTATTGCAACTCAAAATGAATCTCAGGCCCACTAAGGGAGGGGGACTTTGACATTTACAGCCTAAACTGACTATAGAAACATAGGGTAAAATAATAAATTTTCTAGGAGCCTCATTGTCATGAGGAAATCAGACATTTCCACTATGTCAAATAAAGTGTATTTTGAACATAATACTTTGTGAAAAGTTGTTTTTTGATGAACAATAAGAAAAAAATTGAGAACATTTCATTGACCTTTTTAAAGGCAAAGTGTCAACATTACAAAAATAGACAAATAGCTTAAAGGCCAAAAATAACATTTAATGAAAGAAAAAAAAAAAAAAGAAAAAAAGTAAAGGCACAATGGGTAATAAATTGAGATAATTTGGGCCTTTAACATGTCATAATGAAGTATCTCCAGAATAAACAGGATATGACAATTTGTGTGTCTATTTTTCACTGAAAAAAGTTTAACAATATGTATTTCAACTGTTCAAATAAACTGACAGCTGAGTGGAAAGTAAGCACCAAATGAGTCCAGTTACATCTTCAACTTTGCTTCCCAGTTACTGGAATTCTGATTCTGGGCTGCCTTGAGTAATGCTATTCACAATTACATAATAACATGTAACATTAAAATACTGACATACTCCCTCACAGCCATGTCCAGCATCCTTGCATCCTTTCAAGATGCACTTTCAGGTGCTGTACCAAAATATTTTAAAATACTAATTAGAAAAATAAAATTATTAATGAGGAATACAAATTATATAAGATATTTATTCTAAGCTTCTAATTTAGAAAAATTTCTCTAACAATACTATAAACAAAATGCAATGGGGAAAATTATCTATTAAATCACACTTTGAAATGATCCTGTGGCCCAAAGCCCCTGCAGAGATTTGAAATTCTGTATCAGGGTTACTGGGGCACTCATTTGACTGACAAACTTTCAGAAATCTGCATTTTAATTTCATTTGGAAAAGTTTAAAATTAGTAGAGAACTGAACACAACAGTATAATTAAGGCAGAAAGTAAGTCAGAAGGTCATAAGAAGTAAATAATTCATTGTAAGTTATGTGCTGCAATGGCTTGGGGAGCAAGCTTAATATTCTACTGAGTCATTTTTCTCATGCCATATTTACCTTTCAAACACTATAATTATTTAATGTATTTTTACTTTCTTATTAACTGACTCACCACAGGCACTAGTAATTTTTCTGTATTTTTACTGCTCATTTGCATTGATTTTTATTAACATTATCACAGGGAAATTCAACGAAGGGTTCTCACATCTTTATGTGATCTTCTGGATGCAGCGTCACTACAGATTGCAATCTGAAATAAACTGTGATGTATACTTGCAACAAGTGTCAGATAATTGCAAAATATTTATCAACACCAATATGGTTAGAGCTCAATATATTTCTAATTTTCCCTAGCATATGCTAAGAACTTGAAGCAATTCTGAAGGCTGTTCTTCCCTGTATAGGAAGACCCAGCTACACCAGGAGCTGTGCAAGATCATTGCTACAACAGAATGCAAACTTTTTGGTGGCACAATGGTAAAGGAGAAATGTGCTGAAGAACTATCATCTACAGAGAGCAAAAGAGGAGCTTATACTTCCTAAGTATTTAGACAGTGGTCCTTGAAAGGTGCACCCCTGCACACATGTACACACTTGCACTAACCCAAGGTCACTTTTGGAGTTGCTGCGCTATTTCAGGTTTTCTTTCAGGCCTTGTCCTGCCTCCCTCTGACAAGCTGTAGCTCTGAGAGTTTATCCACTTCTATTCTGTGAAGAAGAGGGAAAAAGGAGCCTTGGTTCAACACACAGGACTTATATCCTGATCCAGGAGAGGGGAGCATGCTTTGCTTCCCTATAAAACAGAAGTGATTTTTTTAATATTACAGAATCGACATTCTTTAATAACTGAAAAAGACTTGGTGTGCCAAAGGACAGCACAGAATAAGCATGGAATCCACAGCAAGCAATAATGTTACTTGGACAAAATGGTGCACCTGTCCATTCCTTTCAGGATTAAAATAACTTACAAATTACTGCTGTAAAAGAAGTGAAAACCCAAATAATTTATACTCTGTATTGTGCTTGAAAGCACTTCAGTGGTCTAGCTCTACTCATACTTGCATGCTGCCAGCTAAAATAGTATCCTAAGTGGGTGAGGGAAAATAGACTTGTTTTGATTCAAAATTGGGAGCTGAAGCAAAAAGTTGCCGACTGAATCAACTTTTCTTCTTTTTCTGTTTCAATTTCCTCATTGAGCATAACTAATCTCTCCTTAGTCTCACAGCACTGGTGAACACTTTTGTAGCCAGTGATTTTGCTCCAAAAAGATGAGCTTTGTTAGGAACCTTTCAACTCTAACAATAAATTTCAATGGTACAATCAACAAAGCACAGTTAGCTTTTCCATATTCAGAATGGACCAAATAAATAATAATTCAGCTCCAGGAAAGCTAACACTAAAGCAGTAGGATACCAGTTACTTCCAGCTCCTCTCTGAAAAGAATTAACATGATGCTTGCCATGACCCACTGAAGTCCATGGTCTTAGCATCCTCCCCAGAACAGATTTAATCACAAGTGAGTATTTACCCTTAAGTGTGATTATCCTTAACTTTGATTACTAGAAAAGCTTTTCCTCTGTAAAGAATGAGGTACATTTTGCTTATGGGTCTCATTTTCCCAGTTGTTGGAGAGAGGTATTCAATTATAACTGAGGACAGAGAAGCCTGAATCTCAAATGGACTGACTGAATAATATGAGCTAAGTGAATCAGGACAAAAATCCCCAAACATTAAAAGTGCTGCCCTTTCTTCCCCTCTCAATGCTGTCAGCAACAGCATTTCATAATATTTTTGATATCCAAAACAATGTGATTTTGGAAAATGTATTTGTTTCAGGTGTGCGAACAATCTTCTACAGAGCAGTTTCATGGGTCCCAAAGGTTTTCAAAACAATTACTCTCCTCGCTAGGAGTAACACAAATGGATTCCCAAGCTTGCCAGACAAGGACACAATGCTCTATTTTGTGGTTTCAGGAGGTGAGCTTTCCCAGATGTCACTCGCCCCACTGAGCTTGAAGGAAAGCACTTTCACACCACTGCGATTAAAAAAAAATAAATAGGAAGCTGAAGTTGTTATTATACCCCTGTCAGAATTCTATAAAACAGAAAACATTATATGTTTATTTAATGTTCTCAGTCACTTGATAGCTTCATGTCACTGTGCACAAGGAAAACTCTCTGTGTCCAACAGCTCCTCAAACTAAACCATCTGCCAGTAATTGACAGATGGACATTTCTCAGACTCCTGTGAAACATGCAGAGGACGAGAAGCACCCCCAGCTCTCAATACTCTCCACTATTACGATTTCATCTCCTAGTATTCACATCCAATTGAAGTTTCTTGCAGTTTGTTTGCATTTGCTATAGACTATTATTACAGATTATTACTACTTTTTCATAACACTTATGACAGTGCCTAGGAACTACTTACCCACTGGTCTACAACTTCAGGCAGCCTCTTGCTACAGGCAGTTCACAGTTTGCAGTCTGTAAAGTGGACCACTGAAATCACTAAGCCATAACTATCCCAGTTAAAATGTAGATGCTGTAGTTCAGCAAAACCCAAGAAAGACAGGAAAGATACAGGAAGAGGAACTCAAACTTTTATGTAATTTTACTTATTTGGTGGAGGGACAGTACGTTTATTTCCCTTGGAACAGTAATCAGCACAGGAAATACAGAGTTTTCATGGTCTGTACTGTATCTCATCATGGGTATCTCATCACTATCCATTTCAGAGTTGTTGAGCTATGGACAGCTGCTAGTCAGACACTGAGAATCTACTCACAAGGCACAGCCTCCATGGGACATGATGTACTTCTTGAGAGAGGGAAGCTTCACTTTTGTCACTGATAGGTATAGTGGCTAAAGAGACTTAACTTTTCTCTTAAAAAAGGATATTGTGCCATCAAGGCTGGGCAGAGCTGACTATTTGGCATAAAAACACAGTGCATCATAATAAAATCATTTAAAACAGAATCTGTGAAAAAAAAAGAGAAAGAAAACAGTCAATTAAGCCTCTGCAAACAGCTTGGGGGTGTCAAGGATGAGTTTTCTTTCACCTGAACTATCTTATTAGCCCTCTGCAGATAATAAAGTGGTCTTTTTGCACTTTCTTTGCAGGCATTAGGTACAAAAAAGGGTAATGAATAAATATGAGCTAAAATATTTATCTTTTAGTCTTGTCTGCATGAATTTTATTGCATTAATTTTATTGTTAACAGGCATTTGCTAGTGTCAAAGAGAAATCTGGCACAGCAAAAAGCCCCGCATCTGTGCTGAAGTGAAATATTGGGATATACTTCTCTACAAGTGTGGAGTTCTAGGCAAGGAAGAATTAGGCCTTTCACACCTAAAAAGAGCTTAAGCAGTTACAATGCCAGGCAGCACACTTAGTATGGCCTACACAGGAAAAGGCAAATAATTTAATTCTTTGCTGATTTCCTAGCACTGAGTAGAATGCTTAAAAGAGGTAAATGGTCAGTCAAATTTCTGGGCTTATTTTGATTCAAAGGTATCACAGCTGCTACATTTACATTAAAATGTTTATGAACAATATGACTGACATTTTCTCTGGCAAAACCCAGCATGCTATTTCTTTCTGTGGTAGTGCTGGTGTAAATCCCAGTTTGCCTTATCTTTGTATTTGTTACAACAAGAAGGATTTATAAAGCCTGGCTGCAGAGGCCAGAATGAGTTTGGCAGGCTTATATGGAATCACTGAGAAACAGTGAACACAATACCCCAGGGCATTATTTCTACAGTGCAACTTTTGAGATAACAGAAACATTTACAAACATTGTAAGGAATGGCAGAAGAAATATGAAGACAATTGTGCAATATAATATTACATCATTGCTTCCACTTCCTATCTCTCAGTTGACAAAACTCACCTCTGGAAAGGCAGCACTTTTTCAATGTAATACCAAGAGCAAATTGGTTTTTAAATACTCTTAAATTAAAGGAATGCATAAACAATAAATTCAGTTTTCCAGCATTCTGTGATCCTATATCCTAAAATTAACTTCATGAATTGTGACACATTATATTGTATTGGGATATAGGTACAATCTTGTCACTAGATGCTTTGGCAAAAATTTTAAAAATATTTTTAAAATTGTTTGTTTTTAAAAATATATAATACATGCATACTGCGGATGGCAAACTTGTGATTATATGGCTGCAAGCCTGAAGAACAATATTCTGCTTGCAATTCTAGTTAACAGGTATCTATGAAAAGGATCCCTTTTATTTCTGTCTTTAAAGTAGTGAAAACGTACACTTTAAAAGGATTTCTGTAATTTTTCACTAATTCCACATTTATGGACCACTATACAGGTTTCTCCAATACTATGAGGTCAATAATAGATTAACTGGATTTAAGAACACTTTTAAATATATACTTAGTAGACATTTATAGTGCAAATAGAACTTGCAAAAGCAATGTTACATAGTTTAATATATGTCTATGCATTACTTTATCAGAATTATGAGAACTTTTTGTGTCTGACTTTTCAAAAATGAAAATACTTACTAAAATGTAAGTCTGCAAATACCTATATCCCTAGATGTAAATTGTCTCTTTACACTAATGAAAAGGAGCCCATTAAGTGCAGATGCAGCAACCTGCATTCCTGGGACTTGGCCCATGCTATGCCAAGTCCTCCTTTGAGTAACAATTATTTTTTTCCTGCATATAGGAAAATATCACAAACAGAAAATTTAATTTTGATACTTTAAATGTGATGTGAAGATTTGAGAATACTTATACTAGCACAGTGTAATGTCTGGAGGTACCAAGCTATTTCACAGTGACCTCCAGAACAAGGAGTACCATTACTAATGGGGTGCTCTGTCCAGGCCTTATGGTTGTGCCTAATTAAAGTCATAAGTGTTGGTCTGGCACCTTAGAGGATTTTGCTGTTCTACTGTATCTTAAAGTACAAACACAAGAGAGCAGGCTTGGAAAAGTGGATTGCTATTTTTAATTCTGGATTTCCTTAATTCTCTTGGGGTTGTTTCAGAGCAGCAGACAGTTCTTCTGGGAAAAACCACCACTATAGGGGCTTTTCAAAGCAGTGTTCCCACAGCAAATCCATCTTATGGAGTAATAATAAAACAGCTTCTGGCATGTAGATACCTGTTGCTTCATTTAAAGTTGCTTCAAGGCGCATAGTTTCTAGAAAGTGCTCTAAAATTTTCTCTGGGGTTCCTGACATCACAATATACCTGAGGGAGGGAAAGGAGCAGTTAGCATCTCATAGCCAAAAGAGCTAAACAAGAAATAATTGTGTACCAGCAAGAAAATCAGGACTGCTGTGCTGCTGTGTGCCAAACACCTGCTCTGACCAGAATCTCTGTGTGCTTAGGACAAAACCCCTCACAATCTTTGCTGGCTTCCCTCCACAAACCTTAACAGTAACATTCTGCACCCTGCCCAAGGATGAGAGACAGCTCCCACCCCACACAAGTACTTCAGTATAACACCACCACAATCACACCACAATTACCAGAGCTGCAATGGTCCAAACTCAGAGAAGTACAAATAGAAATGCTCCTCCACTGAGAATAAATATCTCAGTAACAACAGCAACTTGTGGTTATTAAAGGGTCTTAACAGGCTCACTATGAGCCTGAAATAAAAACTAGTGTGTATCAGTGTCAGAGTAAGGAAACAATTTCCTTCAGCATCCCTGACACAGGTTGGTCTGGGAAGGTGGGGGCAGATAATGAAACAGCACACTGTATCTTCAAATTTGTGCAACACCTTGCATAGCTGAAGTGTTTCAAGCCAATAGACTGAGGATTGTACCATTTCCTGGAATTAATTTAGTGTAGTGAGAGAACTAGTGCAACAGCCAGGTTTTTCTGCTTCATGCAAAAGCACTGGCAAGATTTTAAGTACCAGCAGAATATCATGTGATATTGGAAAACTTGTCCTGTCATCTTTTTTTTCTCTTTTCTCACGGATCAGATTTTTTTTGTATTTCCCTCCATTCTTTCAATCTTTGCATCTTTTTTTTCTCGCTTTTTTTTTTTTGGAATTCAACTGATAAAGTATGAAACTTAAAAAAAATAAAAGAAAAAAAAAGAGAGAAAAAATCCCTGAGAAGTGAAGATACTCTGCTCCTGCTGAGAAATAAGTGGTGGAGCTGAGCTCCTGGGAGCTCCTCCTCACTTTGAGCACTGACCGTCACAGTTCTTTTACCTGCCAACCTCTTTGGAAGAACTGTATTGATGTCCCAAGAACACAAACACTTGTTAAGCCAGTGCACATTCTCACAGGGATACTAACCAAGTATCTAAGTGAGTGAAGCAGAGAAATCACAGGTTGCTGTACTCTGAATATGAAAGTGAAAATGAACAGTGAAGTGACTTGCAGGGCTGCTGAATTCATGCTGCATGAGTGTGATCACCCATAAAGAGTTAGATCTTGGCAGCGATAACTTCAGAGCCGGTCCTCCCAAGCGAAACTGCCACTGCTTGAAAGCACAGCTCAGGGAGCTGGGTAGGAGCTCTGTCTCCATAGAGGAGACACTGGAATCCAAACTGTAACCAAAAGGATATGTTCCCAAAATGAAGTTTCTCCCAAGGCCAAGATGAGAAAATTAGTTCTTTCCTGAGAAGAGGTGCCTGATAAGCTTCTCTTTTGGGCAGTCATTTTCAAAAGTACTGAACACTCAACTAACACATTCCAGTAATACATTCTGGAAATCAAGAAACTTTGGTAATTTTGGTTTGGTCTCTCAAACATAAATGTAGCCACTTACTCTATTTCCTAAGAAAAGAAACATTATCCTCAAACCCAGTGAACTCACTTTGAAAACTTTAGACATGAAGACACTGCCAACACAGTATTAACAAAGTAATCCAACTGGTGAAAAGCAGACAGTGAACCTTCAGGGTAACTTCTCTTTTGGGTAACTTACATCTTTTGGTCATAGTTATCAGCAAGAGCTTCCTTTCTGGCACATTTATAGCACCCAAAACCTGACCAAATGAGTAAAATATTTACAGAAGTGAAATTCTGAGCTTTACCTGAAAATATTCCTGGTATGTGAGGCCTAACTTAACCATTTACCATAAATATCTCTGGCTATTTTTATCAAATTCTGAAAAAGAAAATGTTAAATAATACAAGTAATGCTGGCACAAAGAGTTTGCAAGGAAGGCAGCGTTTCAAAATGGAACTTTCACTTTTGGAAGCATGAAAAATGTCTCAGACCCAAGAAAATGAATTTAAATCTCTGACCAAGTTGCTGTGCTTTGCAGTTGCTGATGCAAATCCACTGGCTACAGTCAAGTTCCCCTCATTTGGGCACAGAAAACCTTCTGTAAGACTACACAGTTACCTGGTAGCATAGATTGTTCTTCTAGATGTTTTAATAGATCAAGTGAAAAATAAAATAGAAGTTCCTGAAAAATGTGAAATGTGTATATAAAATGCAAAGAATGCAACCTTCACAGATCTTTATAAATCTTTGCATTCAGTCATGCAGATAAAACAAGTATATGAAATCCCAGATGAGATAAAAACTGTACTCAAAGTATTGCACAATAAATTGGCTCTTTTTTGAGAGAAAGTGAGGTTCAGGGTAAAGGATTCAAAACTTGTTGAAATCGTTTGAATGCTTCTGAAGAAAATTGTGTATCCATTTGCAAATAACACATTTACAAAGCCTTTAGGGGTTTTACCAAGGTTCAGAATGATAATAGCCTCACTCTACTCTTATCACAGTAGTATCCAAACAGAATTGTACTTTTTCCCTTTCAGTAAGAAAGGAAAATATAGTTAATATTGTTATTACAGTGCTAAGTTTTTCTTTAAGATAAGCTCTGCAACTTTCATTGCATGAGATCTTTGTATTGTATATAAATTGTTCATAGCAGCAAACTCTTCTTAGCATCTACAGAGCAAAATAGAAAGTAAAAATATCTGTACTTAACAATAAAACAATGTATTTTCCTCACATCTTTTACAGAGTAACTCAGATTAATAGGGTTTCATCAGTCTCCATGCTTAGTCTATTTGGAAGCTATTTCTTGAGGTAAGTATTTACACTGAGATCTTTGGGGAATTGTGTAAAGACATAGAGCTGGAGTGCTGCTAAAATGGATATATTACTGAGTATGGGGCATGTGCTGGTGACTAAAAAAAGAAAACCTTTATATGCACTGCAGTCTTCCACCAAAAGGGAATATGCTATTGTTTGGATGATAGTACCATTTAAAAAGGTTAATAATTGTCTGACATTTGCACTACTGAACGAAAACGTACTTGTGCTGCGGCTGTGAATTTCCTTGATTAGAAATTCTGTTTCCTGCTGGGATCTTCTCCAACACCAAGACATCTTGGTCATGTTCTTTGAGTCTTACTGTATTTGCTTCCACATCCTGCAAGACAAGTTACTTTTAATAATTGTGACTGCACTTGATTTGCCTGATTAGTTACTCTAACAAACTGCATGACTTTCAAACACGAAGTACTTGTGTTGGTTCTTTCTCTCTGTATTTATCAGTCTTTAGTCTGTTTTCCTCACACACAGAGCCAAGAATGAAGCACTGGCACCGAGGCAAGAAGCAGAGAATTATGGGAGAGGCTGGAGCAAGAGCTATATTAAAAATCTCCATATTATGGAGATGTCAAATTAAAAAAAAAAAAAAGTTTGCTGGAAAAGCCTCTCCACAACTTGCCATATATAACGTAATCTCTATTCCCACTTATATGCAAACACTATTTTCTACAATCTGACTTTTCTCTAAAATAAAATAATAATAAAAAACAAGAAAATAGCACTTAAGACTAGGAAGTCTTAGCTCAGTAAACTGTTCATTTTCTACTACCAGCTCACTCAGAGTAGAAATGAAAAAAGTTAAGTATAATGCACATTCAAAAACCACAGGTAAAAATTAGTAAGACCATGGACTTGGATCTTTGAATTATAGACCAAAGTTTAATCAGTTGTAAGTCTCCACAGCCAACCCAGCCTTACTCCCAAAGGGATCCTCATTCCTTTTTGTACAGTAACCACAAGCCATATTTCTAGTGGAGCACTCTTTCGGGACTGGTTTTATTGCTGCAATACTGGGCATATATAGGTTCAAATACAGGATGGTGCTAGTTTTGAATTCCTCTACTATGAATGACCACAAAATAGCCTGAATTTACAGAATTAAAGTTAAACTTTGGAACACATTTACCCCAAAATGAATAAATGTAAAATTAGTCAGGGAATATCTTTCTAGAGTTCTCTGATAAAGACATCTGTGTGAAGACATCTGTAACTTACGCCATTCGCCACTTGATTCTGCTTTGAAACTCTTGAATTTGATGTATCTGACACTGACCTACGTGGGAGAAGGGGTGACCTTGTTTTTTTTCAACATTTGGACAGAATACCACTACGAAATCCTGAGCAGCAGGAGGAAAAACTGAGCAAGGCAAATGCTAGATTATAGAATGTGAGAGACAGAAGATTCCATTTGGTCATATTTTCATGTCTGAGCTGAGAGAGGAAAGGCAATGAACATATTCTTTATGTGACATTCTAGACTGTCTCATCTCTGTTCCACAATGAGGCATACCACAAACAAAGTTATTAATATTAATATATTCATAGAAATGCCAGCCTCTAGAAGAACTTGCAAGTTCTGACATCACACTGAGGGCAGCCCTTTCCACTCTTACCCTAAGGATCCTGTTGAAGTCCTCCTTATCTACCCTCAAGAAGTGGCAGTTGTCTTCCCGAAGAACAATGGATGCTGCTCTGGGAGCATCATTCACAAGTGCTAACTTGCCAAAATCATCTCCTTCGTGTAGAGTACATACCACACCCTGCACAGAGCAAAACATTTACACGAAGAAACCCATCATTACTCTGGATTCTATTGAAAGTCCTTGTACAAACACTGGACTTCACAATCAAACACCAAAATAAACTATTTGGCAGGAAATCAACAGCCAAAATAATGACTAGGAAACAATACTTGATAGCTGGTTATTACTATTACTAAAGAGAGGCAAGAACAGAAAAGAATCAGCTTGCTCTCTGAAATTGCATTCAGCTTGAAGGACTCTTCTCAGCCTGCTGAAGACAGAAAGTTGTCAACTATTTTGTTTTTTATTTATAGAGGCCCTAAAAAATAAAATCAAATTTGCAGAAGTAACATAGAACAACACATCTCCAGCTGTTGTACATCAGCAGCGCTCTGTTTCCTCCAATTCACAGTAACAGAGGATCTGGCCCTCCCAGTGATGTAAAAAACATGGCTAAATATGTGTTACTTAGGAACAGACTTATCACTAGGGCCCTTGTGATAGATTTTGGTGAAATGCTTTGTTTTCAAATGGAGGATTCTCAGTCACTGAATGAGAAATCAGTGAGGAGTAGGGTTTAAGACTCAAGGGATTCCTGTGTACCAAGATCTCCTTTTTTGCCTTGAAAAATCTCTCTCATAAACAGGAAATTTAATAAAGATGCTTTTTGGTCTATGGCTTAACTAAAATGAATAGTTGAATGAAAATGAAATGAAGCTCTTCCAATAAATTTGGAAGAGCTTCAACCAACCCGAGAACCACCAGTCACAAAGCAGTACTTTTGTCAGACATGCATGAGAGCAGTTAGTCATCCAAATGCATGACAACATGATGGTAAAGGAATGGGGCAAAACCCCCATGAGAGAGAAGTCTGGCAATCCACCAAATTCCAGCAAATTACTTTATCCTAAAGATACTGATGTAACTCTGATGGATTATAGTCAGAAACTGTGTAATATATCCCAAAATTATAGAGCAATCTACTGAAAGTATAATCAGTGAAACCATTGGATCATTTCTTAATAAAATTACAATCTATTTGTTTTGTCAGACAAAGCAATTTTGCTCTAAATTAAACTGTATTCCTTCAAAGTTTACTCTTACAATTTCAATAATAACAATCATATAAAATAGCTTCTGAAAAAATACCTTGCCATAAATGACTACGTTTACTGATCCCTTTAGGATAATGTACCAAGAAGTACCTTCTTCTCCCTGATTAAATACTACAAGAGAGAAAAGATTTCATGGTTAGAATATAGTTATTCAAAATATAAATGGGCCAGATTCTTCACCCAATAAAATTCAAGGTAACTCTATGGGCATATAAATGTCTACCTTATAAAAGAGCATACTATGATTTTAAGAGCAATTGCCTTCAGAATTTAGAAAAATGATTCATACCCATATAGTTACTTTATTACACTGATGTGAAAGTTGCTTTTCTTTTCTATGACAGCTCCAACAACTACTTTATCAATATGTCAGGTTATCAATTACTAATTAGCACACAGGTAGAATCCCACTAGTAGCACCATGTTCTAACCCAGTTTTCTAGTGACTGTGAATTTAATATTCATTTGCTAAAATGTCTCAGTACTAACATGCCTGAGTAATCTACCATTTTAAATGCTTTATTTTGTGCGGGAAGATTTTTTTTAAAATACAGGATTATATTAAAATACATTTTAAATAGAGATTGGTTAAACCAAAAATTCTAGATAAAAGCACAACCAAATTGTAAGTGATACATACACTCAAGCAAGGATACAGAATTAATTTTGGTACTGTCCCCGCATTTGGCAACAGACTAAGCTAACACTTATTACCCTAGGTTTTAAACATGAAGTGACAACCAAGTTTGTAGAATGCATCCAAGTTTTGTTCTTGTCATTTAAACATTAGGAATTTAAATATTCATAGCACAGGTGAGAAAGAGTTCTGACAGGATTCCATTTACTTACAGACTGTTCCTGCTTTGGGATGTGACTCAAAAATGAGGACACCTGCTAATTCCCGTTTTACCTTAAAATAGAAAGAGAGATTACAGTTATTATATGAATCTCATTCCTCCTGGGGATGAGGTCACATAATACAGCCCCATTGTACTTTCCTTCCCTCTGCATCATTGATCAGTCATTGGTCTGCTTCACTTGATCTCCTAATTCCTATTGATTGGCTTTACAGAGCTACATTTCCTGGCTCCAAATGGCTCAGACAAGGGCATCTTTGAGATATGGGTCTCCACATCTTTGTACACACACATGTGAAATGGTCATCAACAAGACAGGAAGTTTCAAATGGTAACAGTTAATCTGTTACAGAAGATAGCTAGCCATTGTCAATTACTCCATGGAAGTATTCCTGTTGTTTCCTGGGGAATCTGGTTCAGACTGACCTAAGTCTGTGCTTCTGCTGTGTCAAGCTGGGAGGCACAGCCACCTGGACTTGCTGAGTCCCCTCTCTGCCTGACAGCTTCCCAGGCAAAGCATCCAGCTCAGTACCTCTTCCAGGAACTGGAGAATGTGACACCGCCCTTGGTGTCAGCCGGCTCCTTGCTGGGCTTGTTTTGCCCTTGGTGTGATTAGCTCTGGCTGACTGGGCAGTTGTCTCTGCCAGTAGTGAGACACTGCTTACAACTGCTTTTTGTCACTGTAACTGCCACAAAATAGCAGTAGCACTGGGAATCTTGTATGATCCTGAGTTCTTCTGTGTTTTATGTTTCTCTTCATACAACCACAAGTCTCCAAGAACTTAGAGGCCAATTTCCAACCAGCAGGATTCATTTATTTGGAGAATGTCAGCTAGTGACAAGCCATTTATCAGAGGTACTACCAAGTAACTTAACCACGCTAAATACAGATCAAAAGCTGGCCTCAACATCTATTTAGTAGTAGTATTTTCACACCACCATCTCATTTGTTTAAACTAAAAAAAAAAAAATTTAGACCACGAAGAAAGACTTGGGAAGGAACTTTCAAATTCTGGCCACAATCCAAATGAGAATCTGATGGCTGCATCTCCTAAGATGGGTGGAAAAATTTGGGCACTGATGTGCTTAAAGGCATCCACCCAACCTTGGTACTCAGGCACCAAGTACAAACATCAGCCACCTCTCCTAGAACTCCTTCCTGACAATCAGGGGAAAGCACTCCCTTTTTGAAGCCTGGAGTAAAAGAGAGATAAATAGAGGTGCTTGGACAGGTTTCTTAAAGTACACTGACCAGTGAGGTCAGTGTACTGACCACACTCAGAGGCCTGTGATTTCCCTAACACTTAGTTTACCAAACTCCTTTGTAACTTCTGCTCAAAGGCAATGATACTTTCATAAGGCCAGGAAATACAACCCCATTAGCACTGTTCTGCACACAACAGAGAACATTCCTATCCATTTATGTCCTCAGATGTCTTCTCAGTTGATTCAGTCATTGGCCTTTGCTGTGAATGGATCCACTTGATGAAGCCCAAGGTTTGACTTGTTTTTAACACTTTATTATATAATTGTTCTTCATTTGTACATTAACTTCACAGGCTTCTCTAGCAGGAATTAGTTCACCATGAGACTTGAGCTTTATCTGTTTTACTTTCAACTGCTTGTGGCATATCAAGAAAACTTATTATTTTAGGAATTATGCCTTACTTAAAATAAATTAAACATTCCATTTCCTTTCAAGTTAATTGGTCATTAATCTTCTGGTTCATAGAAGCAATGCTGTCTGTTGTTCCTCTGAAGATTTCCTCTAAGCTAGTCTTAGTTTCCATCTTCTTTAGTTCATGATGCACATAATAAGCTGACATTTCCAGATTCTTACTAAAAACATGGAATCATCTGTACTTCAAAATGCCAAGTATTTTCTGCAGTTTATATCACTTTCCATACTTGTACCATATGGTACTTGCTGTGGTATCTGACCTCAAGTCTGATTTTCTTCTGAGCTGAAAATATTTTGTGTTTCAAATTTTTTTGTTCTGGGTTATGTCCTCAGTTTCGAGAATTTTCTCCACTCCATCTCAATATCTCTCTATCTTGGTAGTTTCTTTTGTTTAACTTTTAAATATCATTTCTGGATCTTTCTTTAATTACTCTTTTCCCTACATTCCAGGGATTTTTAAGGCTTTTGGATGTCTGTTCCCATGCTGAGGAATAGATCCAGTGCAGGTAACTCTGCAGGTTCCTTGGTTTGCAAGCTGCAGAAAGTCTGCAGACTGAGCTCTGTGTGGGAGCCCAGAGAGACAAGAGGCCATGGACTGCCAGCTCTCTTCATAGCAAATGGCACAAGTGGCACCAGCCAGCTGAATGGACACTGGGAGACACAGCAGGAGCACAGGACACAGGAAGAAGGGTGAGACTAGTGAATGCTTGGATGGTGAGAGGATAAAAGCCATGGCATGTCTTTATTGAGGATCCTTCCTCAGAGGCACCAGCTTGAGCTATTTCTGTGTTACTACACTGTGATTAAATTGCTTTATGGAGCAAGACATACAAGGCTCTGCTATGGGAAACCTGGGGTGGAAGCAGTGAGGAAACCTGGTCTGGCTGTGTGAGTGGGGTATGTGCAGGAGTCCAACAGGACCCTCTAGGTCACTGGAGCTGCCCCCTGTGAAGGGGCTCCAGCCCCAGAAGTGACAGTCTCTGGTGCTGGGAGTGTGACTGCCAGAGTCTCACAAATGGCCAAACTGGGAAATTTCCTTAACACCAATGTGATTCAGATACCAAAAGTGAATGCCTACCTTTTTTGAAAAACGTAGTTCAGGTTTTTATATGTTTGCATGGAGTAGTATCTTTCTGTAATGCAGCTTCATAATTAGCTGCATCTGTCCAAGCTAACTGAGAATGACTGAAAATTACAAGAGATTCTGAAGAAGGTATTGTCAAATATGGATTTACATTCTGACTGGTTTCCTTTTTCTGAAAGCATCCACATGTTATTGCTACCAAATAAAGTGCTATTCAGCTTGTTTCAGTTGTCTGCACAGCATATCAATGATGGTGAGACCTTAAACAGATGCATTCTCCTGTCCATTCTATTTATCCTTGATTCTCTGTGCTGTTCTTGACCACTTCAGGGAGAAAGTGTCTGATGAGCTTTCTTTCACTCAATGACCAAACTCCAACCAGCAAGCACTGCACAGTGCACCTTTCTCCACATTGCTATTCCTCCTCCTAACTGGTTCAAGCCAAGACTCCTTACAGAAATCAGTTCTGCAAAATTCAGTAGCACCAGTACCTTCATTTACACATGGACAGGGACCCAGACAATGGTACCTGTGCCAAGTGAGGGGTTGTGCAGAAAAACTTGGAAGAGAATTTTATCTGATATCAAATAGACAACCTACACCTCTACAGTCCTTGAGTGAATCTCACAGACGGAAAAAATTCTTTGCATGGAAACTATAAATGAAAATGGTTACAGGCTCTCCAACTTTAATAAAGTCAGAAGTAAAACCAGAAGTAAAAATTGAGCCTCCCTTTAGGTGATGAGTTATAATTTTTAAAATTACTTACTGTGGTAGAAAGGTGAGATAAGGCCTTAATGTGGAGGAGTTCTTCATATATAAATTCTAAGTCATCTACAGTTCTCTGGCCAGGGCTATAGAGAGAAGATAAAAGGGATAATTAAATGCAATAAATGTCCAAAAGAAATACTTCACAGAAAGACAAAACAACACAAAATGCTGCTGAACTGTCTAGTGAAGTGTACATCTTCACTAAACAGGGACTGAATGATGTTTCTGGCTGGAGGACTGAAACACACAAAGGATGGAAGCTCTGAGAATGCTACCTGAATGACACTAAGCAGCAGCCATGGCAACCACCTTAGAGAGATCCTGATTAGGCAGCTTTTCTGATTAAATCAAGTGTTCTATGTATGTATAAAATGGTCACATAAATCGGAAATAGTACATAAAGATTTGTTCCTTTCAAAAGGACTCCTGTGAGCTGGACATGCACTATTTTTCACATGCAGTACTAATTAGTTGTAGTTAACACAGTTGTAGTGGTTTGTAAAGAAGTATGTGAACTTCTGCTGAACAAATTGGAGATGCAGCAGTGCATCCTGGAGGACAGCTAATGACTGCTCTGCAGTTAATGCTGAGTGCTGCTGTTTAGTCACAAAAGTAAGTAAGAACCACTCAGTAGTTTCAGCTTCTCTCACTGAAAAATACAAGAAGCTTGTGCTAGAGAAGAATTATTCCTTCATCAATGCATTGATGAAGGAATAATACTTCTCTAGCACAAGGAGTAGTAAGGAGGCTGGCACTGTGGCTGAAATACTTGCATTTCTGTAACCTACTCAAAATTTTCTGATTGCTAAAGAAGGACACAAATACCGTGGGGACTGCAGTGTGTCAGAGATGCCTTGGAGGATCTAATAAACAGCACACAGGAGGAGTTGTGGGAGCTTGATAATAACTCCCAATCTTTTTCTCACTCACAAGATTCTCTTCAGTTACAGTATCTACTACAATATTATTTTCTAAAAGAACAATTTCTCCTGTCATATAACTTCAGACAGCACACTGGAGTGACATACAGACACACCGGAAGAAAAATTCCTTTAAAACATTATTTCAAACTACTTTTATAGGACTAAGTCCTTCCAAACAATATGGTTTATATTTGTGAAAAGCAGATTATAAGTAATTAATTCAATGGGCCAAGAACAAAAGAAAAGAGCAACAAAGATGTAAGGGAGAGGATGGAATGGGATACAAGAGAGGAAATGGGATACAAGAAGTCCAGTCTGGGGGCAGGAGTTTCAAATGAGAAGGTTTACGTCCTCCACCATCAGAACAAGCACAGTTCTAAACCCAGTTGTCTGAAATGTGTGGTGTCAAAACGATTAACAGCACAATTTAATCTTTGGACAGCCCTAAAAGAAAAACTACAATGATAGAAGTTTTCCTTTCTGATAGAAGTTTTCCTCCTAAAATGTCAGCATTACAGGAGACTAGCACCTAGAAGATCAGGAAAGTCATATGAAGAAATACTGTGCTCTACAGATTTTCTGCCTAGTCCCCTCCTGATTCAAGAGTCTGAATACATCTTGTGTGAGACACACGAGTACCCAGCTGTATTACTCTGGAGTTATATTGCATCTTTTTACAAAAGTAGCTGGATGGAGACTTCTTTTGGATGAAAGAAGAACTGAAGAAGTCACAGAAAACATAAGGAGAACCGACATCTCTGCTAAGCAAGCTTTATTTTTCTTCTGTTCTTCACTTACCAATGACATGCATTTATCATTACCCAGATTATAGACAAATTTAGACTAAAAACCATTTTGGATTAAATTACTCTTTTCTCATACAGAATCAAACTATTAAGGGAAAACCAGAAATTGGTTTGGTACTGCTATGCCCTCTAGTGACTCAAAATACTCCACTGTTTCTGAATCTGGCTTGAAATTACAAGGCTGACACTCCTAGTGATTTATGCAGGGCAGCTTAATTAAGTACAGCATAAAACTAAGCCAGTACTAGCTAGCAAACAAAAAACTAAGGATTTTAACAAATAATAGGGAAGTAGCAACTTTAATTTTATTACATGCTTGCAAAACAAGTATGTCTAGGAAAATATAGTGTAAAAAATTAAGGAATTTCTACGTTAAATCAAAAGATAAAATGGATGATGTCTTACTATATGAGATCTCTATCATAAAGACAAAAGGACACACTCTTCCTTCAGCATGTCCATTTGCTTGCTATGTTAGCACACTGGAAGGACTGACAATCTGTAGCAGATATCTGTACCTAGTCTTTACTTCTGCTCCTGCAGATGTCACGTGGAGAGATATTAGACATCATTGTGTCTTTAAAACCTGTGTGGTGACCCACTGATGTTGATTTGTAGGATCCTGCTGTGTAAAGACCTAGTTTCTGCAGGGGACACATTCTAACAGCAATAGCTGGTTATAGAGCGGATAATAAATGGAATAGGTAGGGAACGAGGGTACACATTAATGGACAGAACTCAGGTGATATTAAGTGATCAATAAAAAACTGTTCAGTGCTTGGAGAATTTACCAAGGTCAGAGACATCGAGCTTCTCTGTGACTAGGATGTTGACAATAACATAGTACTTTGCCATTGATAAGCCACGTATGTCCAAGCAGTATCATTGATTATTTTTATTGTACAGCTAACCAGAAAATTCTCAGATAATAAGAACAAGGGAAAAGATCAGAGACCCCATAACATTGTGATTAAGTGTCAAATGCTCTCTACTAAGAAAAAAATGTGCTAAGTGAAGCCACCAAGAACATATAACACAGATTTATTATCTCAGTCACACTGCTAACTTACTTTAGGCTAGGGCATTAAAAAAAGAATGTAATCCATAACATTATCTGAGCTAAATACTGTTGTCGGATGAATACAATTCTTCCTTTAAAGATTCCTGTTATTATTGTGTTTAGCTTTGTATTATAGCATCCTATTAAATTAGGGTTTACCATCAGGACGTATTTTCATACTGAAGGGGGGAAACACTTAAGGAGAAGCTGTATTAATTCTACAGTAATTTTTACAGGGACTTCAGCAAGGTCTGCACCTGTGCTCCAGCCATTATAAGGAGCAGAGAGCTGTGTTTGCTACTTCACAAAAAGCTATTTTCACATTCAGTATATGTGTTTCCAAAGGAAAAAAAAAACACAATAGCAACAAGAGCCTGCCAAAAATTTCCCTGAGCTCTATTCTGTTTTTTAAACTATAGAACATTCTTTCACAGTTTGACAGTTAAAATGCTGCAGTTAATGTAATAAACAGAGAATTTTTTAAGTCGGCTGTCAAAACAAGTGACACTTTTTGTTAGAGATTTTCAGATTTTGAACAATAGAAAGTACCTTTCAAAGCAACAGCTTCATTATACAATCAAATTCTCAAAGTAATCTTCTCATCAAAGAACATTGTCTTATTTCTTTCAGGGTAATTATCTGAGTTCTGCAACCTCTCTGGAAACGGTTACTGTTACAAAATGCAGCTGTGTTGGTTTGAAAATTGTGGGTCCTGCTCAGGTCAGCTAGAGTCAGCACCTCTGAAGCCCTGACAATTCCTTTGAACTTTTGGCAGCTGTAACAGTGTCTAGTCAAAACTCGCACGACACTGAGGATTCATGGAGATTTTAACAGCTGTGCTACAGCTCAGTCCAGGGAGGATTTTCAACTAACAAAATCATTACGTATGTAAACTGCATACTGGAACAGTAGTTAATATGGTCCCTGTCTGTACAAGGTTACTTCAGTGAGTAAAGGGCTGCAAAAATAAGCACGTTCAGGGATAGGGAAAAATGTCAGATGAATATCAGTCTTGAGAAAATCTCTTTCTCCTCACTACACTCCATGAAAAATCTCCTATTACTATTCTTTCAGGTGATGCTGTGCAAGTGACGACACAGAGAGAAGACCAGTACTTTCCACAGCCTCCTTCCAGCCTTTCAGCTCTCTGTAAGCAGTCCATATGATAATCAATATTTATCCTGCTAATGTAAACTTACAATCACTGTTCTGGAAGTCATGACAGAAAGCAAATGTAGTGGGCAGCCAAAACCCATGATAACCAAAAGGGAAATCCTCCAAGAGATGACCTGCTCAGTTTGCCTAGGGCAAAGGAGAGAGTGCAGAGAAGCAGGATCCCAGCACACATAGCATTGCTCAGTCTCCAATGACTGGCGTCTGCTCAGAGGTGCAAAAGTGAGCTTTTGCACCTCTGGAAAGGTGCACAGGACATGTCTGTGAGCAAACAAGATCCCAATTCCATGACTCCCTAAGGGTGTATGGAAATACTCTGCTCTCACTCTGGCTTGTCCATGTATTTTGTGTGACAGGGAGCGAGTGCTCCTTTGGTTGTGTTGACTAGATCTCTAATAAGGAGAAGAAATAAAATGTATACTTCAAACCTATTGCTGCATGGCAGCGTTTCCTGTTTTTATAGCACAAGTGTTTGATGGCACTTTTTGAAATTCAATGCTTTTAGCAAGTTTTGGAAAAGTGCTGTTGAAATGAGCTTGGGATCTAAACAGGAATGGAGCCTGGAAAGGATACAGATGGAAACAGAACAGGAACAAGCACCTGGGTTAGGTGATTCAAAAATCCTTTACTATGAAAAATGTTCTCACACTGTAGGCAGGGCCCACCCCGTCCCATAGCAAAGACAAACTTTGCCAATGGCCTCAAGGTAGCAGGATCCAGCCCTGTGTACTTGCCTGTCTTGAATGGTCCCCTACAAGTAAATCTTCAGTGAAGCTGAGCTTCAGTTATTCCTTATTCTCGGTGCATTTAATTAGCAGTAAAATATGTCTGCCATGGTCACTAAACTCTACCTGCTTAAAGCTTGTCTTCAATGGAGGGTCAAACAGAGTTTATACTGGCTTTGAAGTCACGATAAAGCTGGCTGAAACAAAGGCTGATAATCAACACAGGTTTCTCTCGTTTCCATGTCACAAGGAAGACCCACACTATTAACTCATTATTCTGCTTACGGTTTCCTGAGAATCATCCTCATATGAGCATCTGGCCCAATCTGAGAGAGAAGCAGCATAGTGTCCTGTAGCTCCTCATCACACTCCTTTTTCTCCTCCTCAGTTGGCAAAGGGGCATCTTCACGCTCATCATCCAAAAATCGATAAAATAAGTATTTGTCTTGAAAGTGGTGTTCCTGGTCCACTGAAAACAACGTAACACATCAAATACTGAATGCTCCTCAACAAAACAAACCCTGTAGAAATCTGTGTAGTATCGTGTTTGTTACAGATAGATTATTTAAGAAGGGAAAGAAGGCTACAGAAAAACTGTAAGAGCGTGAAACTATTTCTCAGGTATGTAGCTTGAAGAGTATACTTTTAAATTGTGTACTACAAATACTTTCCAAAAGGCTTCTATATAAGTGTATTGTGAGTGTGTATAAAAACATGTATATTTTTTTTATTAGTTCTATTTTCTTATTGTTTGAAACTATTTCATTTAATCAAACAAATTGCACTGGGGAAAATGGTTATACTATGAATTTCTAAGAGGTATTCTCTAGCACAAACACGTTGCTCTGCATGTTTAGACAGGCTGAAAAAGGTAGCAAAAGCAACTAAAGTCCTTGTGATGTAGCAGAAATGTGTATCATCAAGGTATAATCCCAGGGGCAAGTTCATTGACCTGTGTCCTGGTGGAATAACTTAATGGAAGAACTTCCATGAGAAGACCTCTAAAGTAACATTATGATATTGCAAACCCCTGATCTTCCAGGTAAATCAGAGTGATGTGTTGAGTTGGATACTGTGATGGAGCTTGCACTAGCTTGCCCCAGAGAGTTCAAGGGAATACATGGCAGGAATTCAAGCTAGGGCCCTTAGGGTAAGGGAGCAGTGGAAACAATCTGCCTTCCCCATATGGAAATTTCTCCCTGGGATATGGGAAGCACAACAGACAATAAATGCAATTTTACTGTAACAGAGCTGCTCTTCTGCATTTAATAAAAATGTATATGCAAAGCTTCAAAAATGAATATTGCTTAGGAAACCTACCCTTTTTGAGGGCTGTAATATCCTGTTACCAACTAAATCCTGCCAAATGGAAACTGAAAGTCAATGTAAAACGCAATCAGAAAACTAACATAAAATCCCAGACTTCTGCACTGGAATATCTGGTGTGCTGAATTTGGGAACCCCTCCAAAACCAATGGGAATCATTGCAAAATGATGAATCTGAGCAAACACAAATACTCACATTCACATCTAAATACTGCAAATCTTTGATGAAGGTTAGTTTTATGTATGGTAATACATCCCTTGGTTTTGGCCTGAGTTCTACCCAGTTCTAATAATATAAGCATAAGCCAGTGTACTCCTAAGTATAATTACAGCTATCATTATAAAATGTTCATTTATGATGCAATATGCTCGTAAGTTAAAAAAGTACACTGGCAGCAAGATTCAAATAGTACTGCCTGTGCATCACACTTGCACTTATGAATGAACAGGCTTCTCTGTGGCATTTCTTTTAGGCTCATGATCCCTTTCGTTTTCATGAAAAAGAATACAGAGGTGTTGATGTCACACACTGCCCACATTTTCGTCAAGATACTGATTTTCTTTATCTTACCATGGTTAAGAACACCTTCTTCCAGCAGTACTTGCCACATGCCAACAGCCTGGGTTCGTAAATGGACACAAGGACTTTGTTGCATCATCCAGTCAACTAGTTCTGTCCCCACACAGCATTGCCTGAGGGACAGATAAACAGACAGGAATGAAAAGGAAGGCTGCCAAGAGAGAGACTGCACACAGTGACTGCCAGCAACAGTGGTATCTTAAACTCCATACAGACTTAGTGAGATCTCCCTGCAGAAAACCCCATGTCACCATCTACCTGCACATGCTTGAAATACCAGTGAAGGTGTCTAGTTTTGAGAGGATCACCTTAGAAAAACAAGTGTTTTGGGAAATGCAGAGTTCAGAGGATCTAATTCAGCCTGTGACACCTGGTACAAAACCTATAGCACCAGTGCAACAACCTCCAATCCAGTTTTCAAAAGAAACCTCTGTATACCATGGGATACCAAAAGCCACATTCTTTTCAGAATCTTGCATGAAAACAAAAATTTAATACTGTAGAAGTTATGCCAATGCAGCCTCCACAGGAAGAGTGAGTGCTATGAAGGTGTTCCTGCATTTATAACCAAGCCTCTGTCACACTGTATTTGGAGACACTCATTTTAGTATAGTGATCCTGAGGCTCTCTCATGGGAGGTCTTGGTAACCTTGCACCTCTGGACTGACACAGAGGCAGACAAGAGCAGGTCTCAAGTTCTGGAGAACACCCAAAAAAGGTTAAAAAAGCAAAAAGCCACAAGGTCACTTAGTAAAATTCTTTATCATAACGCTCCCTAGCTCAGCAGAACAGTAAGAGTGTAAGAGAAAATGGTGCAGTTGTTTGGACCAGCACTGCTCTTGATTTATCATATATGCTCTTTTGTTATTCTAGACCAATCAGCAATGTCATATTGTGACATATTCTTGAATCAACTCACAAGTGCCAAATATCTTTGTATATTAAATACATTTTGGGCTGAAATACGGAAAATCAAGACATTTATTTCAAATGAAGATCAGCAACATATTGATTTACTATTTAGAAAAAGACTCAGAGATTAAAAAATAATTTTTACTTAAAAACACTCTGAATAATGAATTAGGCATTTGATTTAATCATTAGACACTAAAACAAACTGATTGTTTCTTAATCCAATAGTAGGTAGATCTGACACCTTGCAGGCAGATTTCTTTCTACAAGTGCCATTGTTATCCCACTTCAGCAAGACTGTGCTGCCACCAGCAGGAAGATAAGAGAGCCTGGCAATACACTGAAAAAAAAATTAAATAGAGCAGCAAATCTGCATCAGGAATGTTTCTCACCAGGTGAATTTTCAGAACGCCACAGCAAGCAAGACTGCTGTAGCAATCAGTACAGGAACATAATATATTAATAAACTTTTCTATTATCTCTTACTGATATATAAAGAGAACAGAATCTTCATTTTAACTTGGTACTACACAAAACATTCCAGCTAACTATGCTATTAACTATGCTTTGGAAGAGTGTTTGTATGTGAACGCCCTGTTCACAATAATGGACTCAATTTCCAGTCAAATTACTTCAGAAAGGATTTACCAGGCCCATTAAAGACTGCACAACATCCAACACAAATAGCATCACAGAATAATTTCAGACCTTTTGAGACCTGCAAGTATGGTATGGCATACATCAAAAATCAGGGAATGGCAGGCATAAAAATTCAGAGACCTCTATACAATCAGCTCACACACCTGTAAGTCTTCAGATGGTATTTACGATCTCTTATCATGTGAGGAGCTCGGGACAGAATTGTATTTCGCAAAATCTTTCCAGCTCTAAGGATCTTTTCTGAAGGAACCTTGGTGATCATGGATAAAAAGAAAGACCAAGAAACACAGATTTTAAACTTTCTGAAATCTCTGTACTGCTTTCTGCAAAACGAAACACAAATGCTCTTTTTCCTGAATTAAAAGTCCTCTTGCACAGAGGCTTACTTTTGCAGAGCAATGTAGCATATATTTGGGATTTTAAGTTTCACATACTTCTCACATCTAACAGAAAGCATCACTTCAGCTGATTCATATTACACTGTTGGAAGTAGTTATTTCCATTTGTCTAACAGCCTGGCTCTACAGCACACCTACGTTCTATTACCTGCGTAATGGTTTTAGTAGGATGATGTGGGATGTGAGGATCAATAAGAGGTGTCTGAAAAATAAAATGAAATTAAATAATTTTTTTTTTAAGGTTGACCAGAAAAATAAAGACTGAAGTAAAAGGAATGAACAAAAAAGCTGTAATAACCAAGAATAATGTGAAAGTCCAAGCTCTGCCCAGGACACAGGAATATATAAAAAGCTTCTGAACACACCCTAAAGGCAAACTTGGTCATTGAGACTCAGCAAATTAAAACAGTGACATGACACGTGAAGACGAATAACAAATCTGTGCTAAACTTTGTAAAGTACTAATGAAATGGGCAATGGCCAAACGTCACACCAGATCTGAGCACACACAGCATAGTTACCTCTTCTCCCTGCACAACAGCATTCCCCCACACACACCTGCTTTGCCATTCAGCCCCTCACCACAGAAATTCTCTCCTCCTTCAGCACCTTTTTCTATTCAGCTCTTTTCTCCCTTACAGCATAGCACAAGAAACAGGAATGGAGATAGAGCTCTTCTTCCTCTGTGTTTTCTAAATTATCACCAGGCTGAGCTGGCAACGCTTTTATAGCCACTCTCTGAAATGCAGAGGCACGCAGGCCACTCACAGGGACCCAGGCAAGGACTGGGACTGGCAAAGAAAAAAGGAAAGAACAAAGCAAGTGGCTTGGTTCTACAAAGGGAACAGTGAAAGGAAAGACCATCGGGGCTCTACAGGGGAGAAGGAGAGAAGGGGATGAGAGAAATGGGAAAACAGGCACATAACAAACAGGTGAAAGAGGGAGACAGAGCACATGGCACAACACAGAGGGAAAGGGAAAGCGCAAGGTTAAAGGACGGTAGAAATGGAGACAAAGGAGAGCAAGAGTGAACTTCAGCAGCCATGTGACAGTGATGGGAACACCTTTGTGTTTGGGCCTGGTAGTTAACAGCATGGACCAAATTCACTTTGAGCATGTGATGGCAGGAGACTCGACACAAGGGCTGACTTTGACTGGCGCTCAGGGCTGGCCGACAGCAGATCAGGCTGGCAGAGCTCTCCCACAAGGGCAAGACTCTGCACCTTGGCCCAAGGCAGCCACGGTCCCACCGCAGCCCTACGGCAAAGCCAAGGCAGCCGGGGCAGAAGTACGGTGAAATGTGCCAGGTACTTCCAGGCTGAGTACCCTTTTCCTTAAACTGGCCAGCTGTCCATCAGCCCCCACGGGATTTTAACGATGTGAAAAAGTCCTTGTAGTTATCAAATAGGGCTAAGAGTTAAAAACGCATGAGGAAACTATGGTGGGAAGGAGAAAATGAGGGAAGCATATGACAGAAATCAATAATCTTATATAGAGGCCTGTATATGGAAACCAATACAAAGTTCTTGTTTCTATTCATACCTTACAAGAAGTCTCTGAAAAGACATATCAATACAATTAAAATGGGATTCCTTATTTTTCTCATTTAATTTTTATAATTTCTCATTTTTTTCATTTAATAAGTCAACCATTTTTCATAAACTCATTTAAGTTCCAAACATTACTGTCCAGCCAGAAGAGCAGTAGTACATCCCTCAATATTTCTTGGTTTCTGGAACTGTGTGGAATCTGCTCTAGATAGTCTATATTTGCAGCTAACATAGGCAAAGAATAGCAAAAATCTAATGAAAACAAAACCATAGAATAACAATCTCAAACAGGTACAATATCCTCAATTTAGCTTCCAGATTTTAATTCTAGCTAGGAATATACTTAGAGGAGAGATAAAATGTGTAAGACAAAAAATATAGGAGATTTTTACAAACTAGCAAAAACAGACTAGCAAAAACAAATGCATATTTTTGTTCTTTGGAGTTTCAATTAAGTTTTAACAAAAATGCATAAACTAATAGGTGAAAAATTGAACATGGATGAAGATTGTTTAATAAATCTCCCAACCTAATCAAAACAGAATATAAGACATCATTTGGAAGAAAACTGACTCAACCCAAAAAGGTGAAAGCTAAGACACAGCACAAGAACCTCCAGAAAACAGCAGGAAGGCTTGTTCACCTACATCCTGACCAATACAGAAGGATCAGCTGCAAAGATAGAACATAACTTGGGTGAGGGTGATCGTGAAATGATCCAGTGTCAGAACTTTACAGAAGGAAGAAAGAGCATCAAAGCAGACACAATGGATTAGGAAGAAAAGTTTCCATAAGAACACAATACTGATAGCCGTATTCCTGGAGTGGGTCATGGGGGAACAAGTGTGAGGCAAAAGGAGTTAATGGGAGCTGGCAGTTACTTAAAGAAACAACATTAATGATACATACAATATATACTCGAACTTGACTAGAAGGTGAAGTAAAGACTTAGCTAAAGAAAGAGCTCTTCACTGACACACAAGAAGGAAATACACAGAAAGGAGAAAGTAGGGAGTCTAAAGGAAGTATAAATTGAATAACAAAAGACAGAATTAGAAAAGCAAAGGTATAGAATGAAACAGACCTGCCAAGAAATATCAAGAGATACAAAAACATTCCACAAGTACATAAGTAGTAAAAGAAAGAAAACAAATAGTGTTGAGCTACTGTTTAACAGAGGAAAATCTGTTTACAGGTGGTTCAGGAAGGCCAGAAACTTTTGATTTATTTTTAATCAATGTCCATTAGAAAGATCATTGGCAGAGAGATGGTTAATATCCCAAGTAGTAGAGTGACAGGAGCAAAATCTCAACCTTGAAAAAAACCCAAAAAACATAAATAGCTGTTTTCAGATTGGCTTTGTAGAATTTCATGCAGGAAACTTGAAGAGCACGAAGAAACTTAAAGAGGGCTGCATCCATCTCGGAACCATCAGCAGCCACTCTTGGGGTCTAAGGAAGGCAGCTGAAGACAGAAATATGGAAAAGGAGAAGCTGAAAAAATTTAGATGTCAGCTTAAAGTCTTCCTGGAAAAAGTCAATTTGTAAACACTTAGAAAAGACCAGGGAGATGAGCCACATGTGACATATATTAACCAAGCGCAGATTATGCCACACTGATCTAATTTCTTTTCATGATCAAGTAGCAACATTGATAGATTAGACAAGAAACCCTTGTAGATTTTCAACCCTTTAATAAGGCTTTAGCACTTTCTTATCAGATATTCGCTTCTGCAGCAGTCAGATTAAATTCTTACCAAATAGGTGCAAAGTCAGTTGGAAAAGTGCATTTTGAAAGCAATTACCAGTGAAGCAAAGTCAAACTGGCAGTCATACCAGAAGTCTATTCAAAGCAGCATTCAAGAATATATCACATCTGATAATATTAAATATTAACATGGGATGAAGCAGAATACACCTTTTATTGATTCTGCAGGAAACTTCAGGATAGGAGGCATTGCACATACATTGCAGAATAAGTTTACAATATGAAACACTTGTAACATTGGTCTAAAAATGATGCTTTTATGCAACACACAGTGATGACTACATTTCTGAAGCAGGTGCAGTCAGGGTAGGGAACAATCGTCTTAGTGCAGTACGACAGAAAACGAAAATAGGTTTATAATGTTTTAAATATTTAAATATTAAACACAACTGAATAACCAATGCCATACTTGTGTGAAAGCAGCAAATACTGTGCTACTGGAATGTAGTAATATATTAGATACAGAATGGTGTTCTGCTTTAGTCAGCTTAGGTAAGACCTAATATAAAGCACTGTGTCTCATTTGCCCATTTTACTCCAAAAGCATCTAAACCAGGTGGACAGAATTTAGAGGAAAGCAACAAGAATAGTCAGAAAACACAACATAAATAATCAAAGTTGTTGAGCTAAGGAAAAGGAAAATCTTTGCAGAGGTGTGATTAAAAAAGTCTTCAGATTTAAAAGGCCTTTGAAAATGAGAAAGAAGTGGCCTAGTCCATCATGCAGAGATCAGGAAATAATTTAAATTGCTCTAAGAAAGATTCAATTTAGTCATCACTGAAGCTTTCCTTGCAGTGTGGATAGTGAATGCTGGCAGATTGCCAGAGAGGTCTGGTTCCTCCATCTCTGGGAGGATACACAAGGAATCTGTCAGGAGTGACACTGCTATAGTGTACATGTGCTCGGGGATGGACTCAATGCTTTCCTGAAGTAGTTTGTAGCCTCACTACATGGTGCCGCGCAATTTGCGAGGTCAGAGGCGATCAGTAATAGAGCTCCCAGGGCAGTGAGCCCGGACAGTCATTCCTCCTGAGGGACAATGCCATCATCATCCCGAAGACATCCCCAAAGAACAAAGAGTCCCCAAAGTTACAGCGTTCCAAAGCTGCTGCAGTGAGCTCTGGCTGCACTAGTGATTAGCTGAAATGCAATAAATGGAACTTGGACTTAGTTTGCTATAGAAAGGCAAGACATATTTCAAAGGCAGAGAAATGTAACATCAGTTAGTTAATAGGAGATACAGGGTTCCAGCAACAACTTCGCATCAGATAAAAAATACATTCTGAAAGGGACAGTCACAGCTTGGCTAAAGACCAAGAATTGTTTTGTGAATCTTTACAATCCTGGATCTTTCATTAAGGATTGCTTAGAAAGCACTTAAAAAAACCCCAACAAACTAGCTCTCCCTTTAAAACAGCAGAGAGTGAGGAGAGTGTTTAATTGACTTCTTAACACATCCTGGTATCTTTGAAGAATTAATGAGACTGAAGTACATACAAGGGGAAGAGAGGTCCTTGATGATCCCATTTTTCAGGACTTCTGAATAAGGGAAAAGTTATCAGGCAAAGAGCTCAGATAAGCAAGCCAATTACAATAGTTTACAAACTATTATTCACCTCCTGGCCACAGGAGTGACCAGTGTAACTGCTCTTAGCTTTCCTTCAGTGTGAGATAAGCAACACAGCAATACCACACACAGTTTGCTATGACCTGCTGATCTTCCCTGTAGGGAAGGAGGTCATATGGGTCTAGAGGGTGGAGAAGGGAAAGCTGCTGGTTTTGGTAGGGGAAAGCAGAACATCATTATGAGAAACTGTGGTAAAAAGGCTTTTATCATTAACACTGACAAACTCCATATCTGTAGTACACATTTATGGATTCACATTTGAGCCATTCAAACAAACACTTCACAAAGCCAATCACAAAACTCCCTATTTAAATTGGGGTGAAGCAGAGAAAGCAATAATTTTAGCCTCCATTCCTTTCAAGATTCAAATATTTATGCATGAGAGCAATACCACAGATTTAAATAGGACTATTCATGTGTATAATTTTATGCATACATTTAATCTGTGGAGAAATAGGCCTTAGATTTCAAACTACAGGGCAAGGCCTGTCTTTATTTTAGTGTTTCTTACATCACTGAGCAATATGCAGACAAATAAATAATAAAATGAACAGCAATAATAGTGACCTACCATGAGATCTGTATTTGTCAACTTATTTGAATCTGCTTAATAAAATCCAAGAACATCTCTTACAAAAATAGATTTTTCTATTCCCCTTGACAAATAGCTGTAAAGGGATGTTTCTGAGCCTTTACATATGAATGAATGCTTTAGATCTATAGCAATTTGGATCTATAAAATCAAGTGATGAAGGGAACTTAATTTACTATTCTCAAATGCAAACATAGGATATGTGTATTGCAAAGAACTAAGGTGAAATAAAGTGAAAGCCAATGAATCACTTTTTTTTTTTCACATGACCTCAGTGTAGCTCATCTCTGAACACAGGACAAGTTTCAGTATTGATTGGAGTTAACCACAGCATGTTACCAGGGTGATCAGATAAACTTGTGCACTACTGTTGATCCCTTTATTTTCAGCTGGGGAACTGAAAAGAATTGCAAGTGACATCTGTTTTCCTGCTGGCTGCCAAGGGGATCCAGAACAAAGGACAAAAGCCACGCACACGTTGAAAGGTGTCAGCAGCAACAACCACATCACTAAGAGAGGTCTGTTTATTTTACATCCTCAGTATTTATCACTATTGGTGATTTATGGTCTAATCCAAATCCCACTGAAATCACTAGGAAGTCCCTAATTGATTCAATGAATTTTGAGCCAAGCCCACAGCATCTGATTCTCCTAAGTGTATCTCAGGGAGCAGAGCATCTTTAGCTCTTACTGGTTCCAAATGACTCCTGATGCCTTCTGACAACTGACATTTTTGACTGATATTTTTTAATATCTTTGTATACATCTCCCAAAAGACTTCTAGTGCCCTATCTGGTTCACATGGGAAGAAATAAAATATATTAAAAAAAACCTCCATTCCCACAATATTGGCAAAATCATAGCCAGCCAGTAGGATACAGCTGACAACTAGCCAGAGTCCCCACTGCCCTCCCACACAACTCTCACCATTCTTTCTCACCAAAGACAGAGATAAGAGTTCCAAAGATGGTGTAGAGATGACTCTTTTTCCAATACGGGTCATTACCTCCAGCACTACAGAATAACCATATAACAGGGATAAAGCTGAGCATACAATATCATAGCTTTTGGAGTGCATTTTCAGCTGGAAAGCAGTCTTGGATAGAGTATCTTGAAGTTAACTCCATTGGTCCTATTTCCAGCTGCAGTGGAAGAGTGTCTATGCAGACTGCACCAACCTCTGCTAGGATACTACAGGGAAAACAACACCCTTATTGAATGCAGATTGCTGAACATGAGAGAAACAGCTGACCAAAGATCTCATCATAAAAAGGTTCTTTGGAACACATTTTTGTCAAAATTTGAAGGAAAATGTAATCAATATTGTAGGAGTTCCCCTGAGATTAGCTCAGTTTGTCAGAGCATGGTGCTAATAACATCAAGGTTGCAGGCCAATCTCCACAAGGGCTATTCACTTAGGAGTTGGAATTCATTATGCTTTATCCTTGTGGGTCCCTTCCAACACAGAATATTCTGTGCTCTGTGACTATACTAACCTATCTGCCATAGCCCTGTGTAGAATATGCTGATACACTGACCAATGCTTGTTATCAGAAAACAGTCTGTGTGATGACCTCTAACCCCTGAAAGTGCATGGTCCATATGAAACCTTGGCACACACTCCCTGCTGTGGGGACTTTCAATAGCTGGGACATGGAACCAGCACTGAGCTCTGGATTCCACCCAGACTGTCATATTTAATCACAGAGCCAATCACTGAATATTCTGAGTTGGAAGGAACCCACAAGGACCATCAAGTCCAACTCTTAGATGAATGGCCCATACAAGGAGATTCACTACACTCCCTCAGAAAACAAAAAAAGTGGAAATAGAAATGCAATCATCACTCCTATCATGCTGTAAACAATTCATTCTCTTCTTCACTCTCCTCACAAACATGTGCAACAGCTGGGAGAGCCAGCCTGTGTTCCACAAGACAGCACTGGCAGCCAAAAAAAGCAAAGTACCTGCTCACATCTCCTAATTGGAAAAGTCCAAAACTGACAATGAGTGACCTCATCCCAGGTCTGTAGGGGACTTCACAATTAACAAATACTTGGCAACTAACAAAGGACAAATTAACCAAGAAGAACACACGTTTTAAAAGTCTAGACAGTCTCAAATTGTACTACCAAAGGATATTCAAGCCACTCATGCTCACAGAAGACAACTATTCTAATTTCTTAACAAACATCTGTAAACAGCAAAATGGGGAGAATGGCAAGATAGAAATGGATGAACACACAGTCACAGGATATTTGCAAAATTAGGGAAGAAAATGATCAAATTTTAAAAATCTTCTGAGTTTCATGAAGCTATAGCACCTGTAACCTAAAAACCCATAATCTAACTACAAACTATCTAAACCAAGCAAAATAGCCTAGTAGAAATTGTCAGGGCCAGTGGTTAAAGACAGCCCAGGTTTTTTTGACTGCATGACCTTACACAAATCACCTAATCACAGTGTGTTTCATTTTTTGCTTTCTAGAGAGAGGAATACTAATCATTTCTACCTTTATAAAATGCTTTGAATACTGTCAGCAAATGGGCTACTATCAAAATATTCAGAGTAATGATGACTGGTTTAAAATCTATGTTCTTTAAATGTAATACAATGTGAAGACTATGCTGTATTTTAAAATACATTCTAAAATTGCTTTTCTTTAGTAATCTACATTTTTAATAGCATAAACAGGAAAAGGTGTTCTTTAAATTCTCAAATATTCAGTGTAGCAAATTTATTTTAGGAAGTTAAATTGAATTCACATTATTAACACTTCTACAATGTTTTCTTGACAAACTATAAATGTCCCTCCTTTTAGCACAAAATGATTCAGCCATTACCAAAAATGACACTTCACTGTGAATGTCAAAGGGAAAAAGAATATTGAAACAGACTATGACCAGAGCACAAAGCCCCCCAGAACATGGCTAATGATGTCTTATTTTCCCGTCATTTTTCTACTTCCCTGCTACAATGAAACAGCTGCTATAACTACACTGCCTGCATTGAATAAAATGTCAGAAAATGCTAACTCTGCTGTGAGCATTCCCAATATTCTGACAGAGGTGTGACTACAGTTATCACAACGAGTTTCAAGCCAGTGTTGTCAGGGTTTCTCTGCTCCTGCATTTCTTTAACCTAAGAAAGAATAAAACATTTTTTTAATCTCTCATGCAAACTACTGGTTTCTTAGTGTCCATGGCTTTAAAAGTATGCTTACCTGAAATTTCTTACTTCTTTAGAAACAAGCTATAATGACAAAGACTTTAATAGTACAATAAATATTAGGCAGCAATGTTACCAGTTTTTAAGGCCTGTCTCTCATGCAATGCATGCTCCAGGCACACAGCATCTATTGAAAAGACAAACTGAAGGGATGTTGAAGATTAGCAAGCGTCTGGAGGATTTAACCCACTTATTTCTAGGTACCTTTTTAACTTTGGCAAGCATCTCCTATCTTCAAAACTCCCAGAAGGTACTCTGTCTAGAAAACGGGATTGGATGGGCTCTCCTAGGTTTCAATCACATCCAGATGCCAGAAGTGCCTTCTGAGGACAAGGCAGTAAAATTTTAGATTAAGTGATTTCATGTCAAACGTAAGGGTGCCAAAACCTGGATGGAGTTTGAATTGTGTGTGAAATGTGAACCTTTTAAAATTAGTGGCAAAATTCTTGACTTCAGTGTAGTCAAAACACTACCCAAGTGAGGCAAGAGGACCACTGCCTCCTGGGTGACAGCAATTTATGTATTGTGTGATCCCCACTAGTCATTGCACCTCTGAGTGTCTCAACCTCTCCATGGTAAAATGGGGACAACAGTGTCTACTCACAACTTCAACAAATGATGAGAATAAGCAACTGAAAACACTGCTAAATGCTGCAGCTGGAATCCTGGAAGTCTAGTGTCTACAAATTCATGTTGGGAAATTTAAAATTATTTTGAACACAGAAAGGAAGAGTCATCTCAAAGTAAGACTTTGAAGGGCTATCTCCTGAATTCCCTGGGGAGGTCAGAAACAAGGCAAAGCCCCTGGCAAGTGGGCAAACAAAGTTAATTTAAATCTGTTTTATGCTTCTTCTGGTGATTTCATGTTCCTTATTCTCCAAGTTCAGTACAGTGCATTGTGTCAAAGTACATGAAATGAAGAAACATTGAAGGAATGTAGCACATGAACCTCAGAGTCCAGCTTCCCTATCTAGCCCTCTTTCTTCTTCCTGTCATCTTTTTCAGAAATAATTTTTTGCAAAAAATAAAAGAGAGAAGGAATAACCTAACAATATCCAGCGCAACACCTTCTGGTGTCCTACTTCTCAGGAGATTTTTATTGATCTATATTGATGTTTTCCATCTACATGGAATATATTTCCTAAAAAGGTAAATTGTTGTTTCTGCAGAATATGAAAATAAACACAGGAAAGAAATCCCAAACTGATGGCTTGATCAGAACACATTTTACAAAAGAACAAACATTCTTCTTTCAGCCGGGTACTTTTTACTTCAATGGTTTTAAGTCTTCTGTCGTAAACATAAAAAAACCCCCACCAAGCTCTGGTTTAATTTACATATTTGTGTGTCAGTGGAAAGATATGCATTCTGCTCTTGACAAATATCCACAAAACAACCTTCTTATCTTTCTTAAAACTTCTATTTCCCTTGATGTCTACAAAAAGCTTGTCAAAGTGGTGGGTGTGGACGTTGATGAGCTGAACCATGCTACCTACCCTATCTAATCCAAGTTTCTCAAGCTGTGTAGGATAAGGGCTTTTTTTTTTCATTTTATGGTAAAATCCAATTGTGATCTCACGCATTTAACAAGCATGAAAAGAAACTGTAACTGCTGTATTAGTTAATCAGTTCATTCAGTGCTCTTTAGAGTGTCGGTAATTGCATTGATTAAGAACATACAAAGGCATTTGGAATCAAATTATTGATCTGAACAAGACAGATCAATATGCTGGTTTTCACATTAATGCCACAGTGCATTGGGAATAATCACTAAATAAAATACCAATATTGACTTAATGTGCATCTGTGTGAACAGTAGATATGCTCTGATTAAATAGCAGAAGAGTAATGCTTTTAATTCCTGTCAATTACAACAAGATATTATTTTAATTGGAAAATAGTAAATATTTCATATTTGCAAATTTGCTTCTTCTCTAACATTCTACAGAGTTTGCTGCTGCCTAGCTTGCTACTATATAAACCAGGCCTGTTTACATTTTTTCTTATTTTGAATTTAGCTCATCTTCCCTGATTAACTAGCGAGGGACAGACACTTCTAAACAAACTCTGTGATGCTTCTGTTGCTAAATGAATCTTTACTGCAACTTGAGAAAAAAACTGGCTCCACAAATGCACACAGAACACTGCAGTAATTAACCCAAAATGGGTAAGGAGAGGCAAAATTACTCTACCTGACATTTCCCCCAGCTAACCACATCTCTTTACATCCCAATTCACCACAGCATGTTTCTGAAAGAGATGACCTCTTTTTACCTCTCTCAGTATGTAGCCCAAGCTGTGTAAATTCTGTGATGTCTGGCTTTTAGAGATATCACAGAACCAGCCCCATCCTTGTGAAAAGGAAGAGCACCTATTGTATGTATTTTGTAATTTATCCCCTTTTTCCCATGTCTCTTCAATGCTGGCATTGATTTTCATATTATTGCTAAAAGTATTGTTTTGTCCAGCTGAAATTCTGTTCCTGCCATCTGTCAACAACTCACCCCCTTTCTAAACATAATCTCAAAATCTTATTTGGCTTGACTCTTTAGTGACTCTTAGTGGGTTGTGTAAAGGATAACAACTGTTGCACCACATTAATGAAAATGAAAATCATGAAAATGAAAATTCTGAGTGAAAATGTTGTTCTAGAGAAATTTACTTACTGTAATCCAAATCAGTTTGCCTAGAAACACTGAATGTACACAGAGTACTCCCAGCTAAACTGTGTTTAAAAAACTCTGAGATTTCTGTAATAATGTAGGAATCTTCAGCTTCTCCATGACAGTCGGATAGGAGACTGTCTTGGGGAAAGGGAAAGGCATCCTTCCCTGAGAAACTTTTGTTATACTGAAGGCCAATATTATTGCAGATTGTCCAGTGCCTGTACTGCCATAAGGTCACTTTTCATGCAGAAATCCAGGTTCTCTATCCCAAACTACACCACAGCAGAAAAGGACAAAACAAAATAGACAGCATTTCAAGAACACTGACTGGAACACTGAAGTAATTGAATAGAGTAAGTACCATTCAGGAGTTCTAGCTAGGTAGCCCCTGGTTTCCTCTACCCCAGTTTGGACCAGCACACCAGGATGACAGGAAAGCCATTCTATTCCATAGGCCCAGGAATGCTGCGGCAGTGGCTATATATTTACAGCACAAGGAATGCCAGAAACCTTACTGTCACAGTTTTGTCAACACCACCAGGTTTTCCAACATCATCCTGGAATGCACAGCAGCTAACACTGACACTGAGCAGAATCTGAACCAAATCAGGGGAAACAAAAGGGAAGGGGGATTGTCATGCTCCTTTACCTTTCGGATCCCTACAGTTTTATCAGAAAAGATAAGGAACCTTGTTCAGCCAGAGACAATAGGCACTTCTCAGGTTTGTTGCTCGGCGTCATTTGGAATAGCAGCCTGCAGACTACAAACTGAAAATCCCTAATCTAGACTAGCTCTGAACACAATTAAGACAACTCGAGAGGACATAGGGAGAGGGGAACAAATATTTGCCTGTCTCCATATGTACTACAGAAGTAACAGGAATACATTATACAAATCTGTATTTATACACAGGAGATTGAAATCACAGAGAGTCCTTTGTAATTTAGCAGTGAAGTGCAAGAGAGCTGCAAGCTGGTCTGACAAAGCAATTCCCTGCCAATTCTCCCTCTGCTTCCTGTGCAGTTGATGTAGGCAGAAATGCTGGCTCTGGGGCACGAGAGAGTGTCAGTCCACAGCTGTCAGACTCAGCAGAGCTTTGTGCTGAGGTCAGATGTTTACAGCTGCAGATAGATCACAGCATTCTCAAAGAGGACCACTGGGGTTCATTGCCTCCTTGAATCCCACACCCAGGCCCTATCCTGTAGATTGTGCTGGCCCTGGCCAGGAAGCTCATTTTCAACCAAAACTGAAGAAAGTTAAATCCAGAAAAAATGTTTATGTGTTTCTGACAGTTCTGCTCCCTTACCACAGGCTAGCATGAGCATCAGTGCTACAGAAGAGAGGGCATGCACAGCTGGGCATTGACAGAAGAGGCACAGGACAGGGTACGCAGAAGAGGAAAAGCCCTGCAACCCTGGTGCAGACCACTGGAAGCTGCTGTGGGAGGGCAGCCATAGAGCCATGGCTCTTCCTGGGCCCAAATGTGCTTTGCTCTGGTAGCTGATGATCCCACCATCTTCCTACTGCACAGCAACTCTCTCCTACCTCTGCTTCTAGAGCCACTGCTCAGGAGGCTCCAAGGTGGGCTGGGTCAGAAAATAGTTTGGGAGAAAAGTAACCACCTGAGTCATTCTGCAAAAGGCTACAAGGAAAGAATGGCATGAGAGAAGAGAAGGTTTTCCTTTAGGCTCCTCAGGTTTCTAAATTTTAAGTTAGTTACTATAAAGAGTGAGGATGGACAGAGCAGTACTGCAGGTTTTTAAAGACATAATCCTAATTCTCCTGCTAAAGTACTGGCTTTTTCTCCATCTCGTTCATATTTAAGGTTATTAAACAAATTGGTTATAAATAATTTCATTTACTAAGATGAAAACAAGTGTGTCTGAGTAATCCTAATTAAAAGCAGTGTATCAATCTATATTGGAAATAAGCTGAGTTTTTAAATTAATTTTATTTTGGAGCCTAAATTAAGTATTCGTTTAATTTCTTTACTATTCAACTCAGCTACATGTATTTGTATCTCCTCACTAACTGCTATCTTTAATTTTAAGACAGCTGCATCACTGATGATAAAGTACACAAGATCAAACACGTTCTTGTGCCAAGCCCTCTTTCAGAAGGAAATTCACAAAGAGAATAAATAATGAAAGTCATAAATCATAAATACCTCAACAGCACTTTATCCTTAACGTCACGGGTGCTAAGAGTCCCAATTACATTTTCAGCTCCGCTGTAGAGATCTGACATTTTTGCCTCTGCAATTCTGACTTGGAATGGCTCTCAATGAGCCCCACAAACTGGACACTTGTGGTGCTATTTGTGTGCAGCCAGCACAACAGGCTTCTGCTCTTGACTAGCTAACACAAGAAAAAGAACAAAATCATTGGACAGCTTTTTCCCACTATTTATTAACCTCTCAAATTTTTGTCATCCATACACATGAAAAAAAGATGCTGCTAAATGATCAGATCAGACACATTGATTACTTCTTACTGGCTCAGAACTATAATTGACTTTGTGGAATACCAATTTCCAGCATGCATTGCAGGACAGGCAGTCAAAATGCTCTGTGAGAGACAATATGAGTGACTAGAAAGAATCTGATTTTAAGATCCCTGATCCAATTTTTCTGCCAAACTTGAGAAAATAATTACAAGATTCAAAAAAATTCCTTTTGCTGTTTCAAATATAAGTGCCAAATGTGTTACTTGTATACGCTTGACTTGTCTGAAGACATGAACCTTGAAAGGGACTATCTTTTTTCTCAGTATAATTACCCACTCTTCCTGCCTTTCAACTGCAAGAGATAAATGGAGTATATGTGCATGTTTTTTAGGGGTTGGGATAGAATCTCAAAGAAAACACAGTCAAGATGCAAGAGTCATCAAATGTGACTCCACAACACATATTCTCAGACTGCCCTTGCCAGCACTGGCAGGGAAGGTAGTAGTTCTCAGACAAGTGGAACTCCGAGTGGCGCTCCTGTGGAAAGATGGTCCCACACCTACTTCACAAAAATGAGTACTTTACAAATATTAGTATTTTCTAGGAATTTATGTTATTTTTCCCATTATTTAGGTTATTTATATAAACTACAATAGTAACACTCATTCAGCTAGGCAAGAGAAGTCTGAAAGGAAAAATGTCTCTTTAGCCAAACTGCATTCCCTCTGCTACCCCAAGCACCTCCACAACTCTTTTGTGAGGTTAGTCAGATGGGTTACTACTTGGTTACACTGATACACTGAAAGAGGTCAGCAGTGTGAGTTAGATCCCCTCCAAAAGACAATTTTAACAAAGAAACATATATCACTTAGTTTTGCATATTTCTATTGATTTCTGAACTTCTTCCTTCCACTTCCAATCCAGTCTCTTAGGATTATCACACCAAGGACTGATCACAATAAGCTCCTATAAGAAAATTCATTAGAAACATATGAACAACCATGAATCTCATGCCTTATGATGTACTAAGTAAACCAGAATATATTTCTGTCTGACAGTCACTCTATTTTTTCTGTGACTGAAAGCTCTTTGTAGCAGAGGACTCCATCCCTGCTTTGACTCAAAGCACCCAAAATAGACAAGAATTTAAAGGCTTTGGAGTGCACACAAACTGCAATAAAGTCTGAATAAGAATAAAAATGAACGGCAACGTAAGAGGAGCATCAAAATGACAATGATTACACTTTAGGGGGACTCTTTATTAAAAAATATACTGTGGAGATCACATATATTAATATTCAGATATAAAAATCATGAAACTAAAAACTCATACAGGTTAGCTCAAGCACTGACTTGAGTATATGGCTTATTCTGCTGGTAACAGAGGAAGTCTCTCTCTTTCCCACACCGCTCATTTTTCAGCTTTTCACTCCTCCCTTATCATAAAACCCACACTACCCTGACTTGGATCTAGCAGGTAGTTTCACTGACTCAGAAAGTCACTGCAGCTCTCAAAAGCAGGATACAAATGCAGACACACTTTTCCAAGCTCAGTGTTCCATTCCTGAATCAAGGGCAGTAGCTGCTTCTGCGGTGTTTTACAGTTGTGACAGAAAAGGGAGGCTTCCTCTTTAGCTGCTGACAACTCAACTATGTTATTGGACACTAGTCACTATTTTTCCCATTATTCATCTTCTTCCAAGAGATAAATGTGGCAATTGTTTATATTTTAAGACTGAAACACACCTACATATATTTAGTATTCTGACATCACTGCTCTTAGAAAACAAGGATAAAATTTAAAATAGAGTATTCCTTTAGTTCCTATAGCTTGAAAAATTCTGCCCTTGTTTCCAAAAAGTTTAATTAATCCACCAAGAGAAGTCTTGCCTCCATCTCTCACCAATCCCACTGTCATCAGAGGCAGCTCAATTTATCGCTAGAACCACCACAATGAAAACTCCTCAATGAGAGAAACATACAGAAAGACCGTAATTTTTTCATCCAAATTCATGAAAGGGCTTCAGGAATCCTTGAAATGAATTGAGTAGGGACTGAAGAGAATTAAGTTATCCTGTCATGTACACAGGTAAAATACACAGCAACCTGGACTAAGAATTCTCTTTCTCCACAGTGCCATGCTACTCATTCCTGTATAGTACTAGATCAAATGAGAACCACTCCCCACATCTCCATGTTTCATACTGGGGCTGCTCTGGCTAGTTCTGTATTGGTCTGCTCAATCTTCTGCACAGCAGAAGAAACAATTTTGAATAGCAACTGCCATTAGAACCTCCAGAATTCAGGGTATATAACGAAACCATGAATCATAGATATTTCACAGATTATCAGGGAGCTGATTAGTGTAAAAGAAGATGAGGTGTTGCAAACTTTCCTTTGAGGTATTGCTATACACAAAGACATTCAGAAGGGAAGTCTACAGCTTTATATATCTACTTGGCTGAAACTGGATATACCCAACCTTCCCTGGCAGTCCTGCAACAATTTAGTTTATGCAAAGTCTACTTAGGAATGTCATCAGACTTACTGACAATTTTGTTTACATTAAAGAGCTCTGCTGACATATAAAGACCTTCACATTTTTTATTATGAAGTTCCTTATAACATATGAAAAACGTATTTTTCACAGACTCCTACTCATCTCAAACGCCTGTCTTTGTATTTCCCCTGCCATAAGCTGTCATTGCGTGACTCATTACCAGGGTCTATATGCAGAGCCTCTGCACTAGCCAAATTTTTACAGACTGTGATAATAATTGAACCCTAAGCACTTTCACCTAGAGCAAAATGAACAGAATGAACTTGAACAGACCACTAGGCAAATTACTTTCATATATGTGACACTGGTGCCGAAATATCAGAGTAGCCCCTAAAATTAATGGGTACAGTTAGGACTGCAGAAAGACATTATTTAGAAATATTTCCATGTAATGCTTTCATGCAATCACTTCAAAAACAGAAAACAAAAGGGAATTATTTTTTAATCCTATGCAAATATTGTATAGGAGAACTGGCCAGTGCAGAACCCAAGTGAGAACAGAAATTAATGCAGATGTATCACAGGGCAGCTACATAAGCCCTCCACACAGAAAATAAGTCACCCTTTAACACAGTTTTCATGTGTATGTTGGAGATGATACAACTTTCAAACAAACACCTTGCAATTGCACTTTGATAGAACACTGCCTGCTTTCCTGCTCTTTTTTTTTGGCTCACAATTTCATGAGCATGTGAAACATTTCCCTTAGAATTCTACTAATGCTCTATCAAAGTCCACATTTGACAATACAATGAATATCTTAATAGGCTTTCCCTTTGACAATGGTCATCCAGGAAAAGTAAACGGAAATATAGGGAAATCAGAAGTAAAATGACTCTGTTTATTGATAGGCAATGTTGAAATCACAATACTTTGAGGATTAACTCTTGATTATGCCCTTCTCTGTCCCCTCTTAGATCTTTACGATACAATTGTATTACATGCATTTAGAGTTGACAAAAAGGAAAATACTGTTTTCACAATCACCCCAATTATTTAAGTATATAAAAATCAACATGGTACTTATCTTACATCTTATTGAAAATTCAGTAAAGGAATGGAATCTATATTTTACAACATCAAATTAGCCAGGAAAGAAGATAGATGAAAAGGTGACTTTCACAGAAGTACTGTAGCACAGTCTATAAGAGCTTTGGCATACAAAATACCTTAAAATAAATCACTTCCAATAAGCTTCCAGTCTAGAGGATTTGGAGACATTTCATGAAAGGGGATTTTTCAACCTGTAAGCTTCATAAACTCAATCCATGTGTTTTTTGAATATTACTTCGTGCACAAGGGGGAGCTCCTGCAACTCTATATCACAACAAAACCCTGAAGATAATATAGGGAACATAAAGGAAATACAGCATGAAAGATTCCAGAAAAGCATACATATTCTTCACCCAACAGCAAGAATTACTGTACGCATTTGCACAACTTTATCTGCTTTACTCTTCTGTGTTCAGCATGGATTCCTTAGTACAAAGGAGATGAAAAGCATTTTCCCCCTTAAAGGATGTATGCTCTCAATGAAGAAGGAGCAAACTTATGTATGTTTTAAACAGTCCCTGAGGTGAAGCTGTACAAAAAGAAAGGTAGCACGGTTTTTGAGGCAAGGCATTGTTTTAATGTAGTGTGTCACAGCAAAAAGGTATGTGAACAGGTAATCAAAGTCTGTACCATAACAAACACAGAAGAGGACTTAATTAACACGGCTCAGCCCCTATTCTTGAAATACTCTGCTTTTCAGTACTTAATTTTTTTAGCCTTCCTTTCAAGCAGAATTTTGTGTGGCATCTTAAGGATGTGGGGATTCTTTCAGCAAACTGTAATATGAAGATTCCATAATGGAAAAGAATATAAAATTTCATCTTTGATCATTAGCAATTTTTTCACTCTCTACTATTTGAATAAATAACTTACAAATCAAAAAATTTCTCTTCTTTCTGTGTATAACTTCTAATTATAATTATCTGTGTATAATTTCAGGCATCCACAATTTGCAAAGGAATTTAACACATTTGCTGATAGCAAAAAATAGCATTCAGCACCACAGTCCACAAGAGAGTGGAGATTCATGCTCTCAGTGGGGCTGTGTCCTCTGTTCTTACCCACATTAATTCCTTTGTCTCCACAACTCATTCCTCCAGTACCCTCTTATTTCAAACTGTCTTATAGCTCCAGAGCAGATGGGCCATTTCTTGTTCCTACTTGGGTACCAGTAAAGGGTCTAAAGGAACAGGGGAGACAACTCTGGCTTTCAATCAGTGTCTGACTTTGTAACACTCAAAATACTGCTCTAGCAACTAAAAGAAGCCCTTGACAGAAACCCCACGTGGTTAGGCACTGAGACAGGAAAGCCCAAGCAACCCAGCAGCAAACAAGTGTGGGAATTCTGCACATAAAATGCCCACAGCCTGAGTGCACAAGTTTGCAGTGAAACTGCACCAAGCCCCTGCTGAGCCAGTTTCAACTGGCATTTTTCAATGTTTAACAATATCTTTAATAATATTTTCTAGGGGCTCACAAATGGTACTCCTTGCTGCACGAAGAAGCCCCAAAAGTCAAGCTTCTAGTCCAAAGGACAGGATTCCCCGTGGGTAACTGGAAAAAGCTATTTAGTATGTGCTGTGTATTTTCCTCCAGCTCAATGTCAGACAGGTTTGATCCATTTCAATTTAAAAATCAGCCAGGAGCATACTCTCAGCATGGTGAATTCAGCATAAACAGTGAAAAAGTGGCCAAATTGTAAGAAGAGAGCCCTGTAGTGGGAAGCATCATGCAACCCTGCTGCCAGCTCTGCTGGTAATGTATGGAACCAGGACCACTAACTATTCTGTCTGCATGCTGGAACCCGGCCTCCCTGCGTTCTAAGTACTCTTCTGACTCTTTTCCAAAAACATATTTGAAATTATTATTGATTTTGTAATTTTTTTCTTTAGGGTTACATTCATCTCACATATGCAACTCTACCCCATGGGAATTTTGAAAAAGTATAGAGTGAGAGAGCCCAGTGTACAGATATTGGTCTGTCCTAGTTAAAAAGACTGATGCTCTGTCATTTTCCCTTATGTAAGGCAGCATTAAATTGACTTTGTTTCCATTCCCCAAAATATAACTGGGGACAGTAATATACTCCCTCTCAGTATTTTATGCTCAATTTAACTGCTATATTGCATTAAATGATGTGCAATCATGTAACCCCAAATGCAAATGAATTCACATTTGGTAAAAAGAATCTCTTTGTTGCTTTCTCCTAATAGAATTTTTTTTTTTTGTAGGTTTTAATGAACTAGAAAAACCAAACATCCCCATATGGTGAGAAAATTCCAAAGCATGTATTAAAAGAAAAAATCTTATGTTACTCATCAAATACTAATAGATGTGACAAGAGAAAAAAATTAAGCTATGAAGATGAAACTCAAATAATTAGCAATTATGGAAAAATATCTATTAGAGTACTTGTAAAAGACTCACCACAGGCTAAAAAAGAAAAACATGCATTTCATATTTCCAGAGTGGAATACATTAAATTTCATCTGAAGCAAATTATTTACAGTTATAAACTTCCCTGGAAATTGAAAACAACACATACACACTTTGAAATAAATTCATCATGATCAGAAGTACTGAAGATGTTATCTCTCTCTGCCTAAGAGTGTAATGTCTTCTTACCACATGAACGATTTTGAGGAACTTTCTCTGGATGTCAGAAGGTTCCTCACTCAGTCTTTTTCTGGACACTACAGAGTAGCCTGCAGAGCTCTCTGAGCTATATTTGCTGCCTGCCTCACAGGTATCATTCTGGCCATCTAAAGCAGTTTAAAGATCTCCTGAAAACATTTCTCTTTCCCTGGATGAATGCCCTTCCCTGATGCACTAGCCATTCTGGAAGTCAGGCATCATCCTAAAAATAAGCAAAATGTGTACCATGTAGAAATACAGCACTGCTTTCCGGTATCTTGATTTTTTGTTTTGAAAAGCTGGCAACAACTCTGGGAATTTGGCCCTGGAATTCCAGTAACTGCCTGATGGTTCACCAGACTGCAGGGCATGAAGGGTGACAGACATTTTGTGTAAGCACTGTAACAGTTGTACAGCTTAAAACTGCAGGAATGAGGTTTGCATGCAGTGAACAAAATACTCGCATATTTACCTCTGCTGCATTTACCTTTCACTGAACATGATTAAAGAGATCTGTGGTCATATGAAGAAAACAAAGAACTAGAATTCATGGACCATTTCTATTTTGTGTAGCTTCTTCTGCCACATTTGCTATGGGACTGTCTGAGCACCTCCAGGATGAAACAAGGTGATGAGTATTTGTCAAGTATTTACTCACTCAGCTTCTCTCCAGAGAAATGTGTACAGTGTGGAAGGGAGAAGGATATCTGTTTTATACAAGGCTTGGAAAGGAAGATAATATGGCTTGCAAAGGACTTTGTTCTTGTAAAAGTCACTGAGCAGTTTGAGCCTGCCCTAGCCAAGCTCTGTCTCCTACCCAAGAAATTATTTCGTACAGGAAGAGTCCTGTTGTGCTAGAAAAGTCCAGCTATTGGCAAAGGTATTAATCATTAAACGTTGCTCAGTTTCTAAAATACTTCGTACCTGAAAATGTTTACCACCCTTAGATGAGCATCACTTCCTATTACTGGGGGGATATTACCTTCTAGAGAAGACAGATGTTTTTACCTTTTTACCTTTACCTGTTACTTCTATCTGCTTCAGAAAACACACAAACATCTTTTAGCTTGAATTCTGCACCTGGTGCTTTCCTTGAGAAATCCAGCAAGACCCCTGACCTGACTTCAAGTGTATACCACTGAAATGCCAATAACCTAAAGAAGCACTTAGGCATAATTCATAACTGTTACATAAAATTCTTACAGAATCCAAGGTGCTAAGTATCTAAGAACAATTACTCAGTGCATGGAAACATATTTATGTTCCTTCAGGACAAGGTTGCACCCAGAAGTAGTATAGGTAGTGAATAAGGCTCTAGGAAAAGGAACTGCATACTGTTAGATGTATACATTAAATACAAGCTAAATGTGACAATTAAAAAAGGTCAGTAGTCTTGAGGAAGCAAGACAGACAGACAGGGAGAGGTGGAAGTAGTTATTTTTGCATTAAGGAAACACACTAAAATATTCCTTGTCTTCATCTGCTGTCAAGAGATGCTTTTTGTGCAACAAAAATACCTTTAACCTTTTAAAGGCATCACACAAATGCATCCAATTAAACTCCCTTGTCTAGAAAGAAGGCATCCGAGCATCTGTTTATTACTATAACTTTTCTACTCCTGCCATACAGAAATTCTAGAAGTTATCAATCTTTACAGCAATGCCTGACACTATTTCTTCCCACTATTAATCTATATATATACTCTATCCCACTATTGAAACTGGCACAGAAATATTCATGAGTTCTTTCATGTGGGTCCTCATCTAGAGAGGCTGAAGGCACAGAACTATTTTACAAAGGAGATGTAAAGCTGCTCTCTGAACGTAGGAGAAAATTCACCCTGAGCAAAGGGCCAGAACAATGCCTAGGCATCAGTTCAGACTCAGGTACACCTTAAAAATCATTATTAAATCCTATTTTACGATCCACTGGTTATCCACTGGTCTTGTCATAGAACTGCTTTTCTTCCTTATCCTCAACACTTTTCCAACAAAGACCAAGAAACCAGACTGTAACACAAACTTCAGTAGCAGTACACTTTGTAATAATCCTGAACCAGGTGCTTTCTTAAATGACACAACATCTAAGGCATTCTTATAATTTCTACAGTGTACTCAAATGCATCAACCACATGCTTGCATTTGCACTCAGTTATTTCCAATTGAATGCTGAAATTTTTTACATTTTTCATAATGAAATTCCTCCATTCCTCCCACTCCAAAAAAAAAAAAAAAAAAAAAACCAAAAAAAAGGCAAAACTGTGAATGATTTACCTTATTACAATTTTTAGAAACTTGACAAAGAGCACTGTTTGACATACTGTCTTTATCTGGCATTCCTAAAAAAAGAATACAGAAAATAAATACATACTGTACATTCTTTGATTGACAGTCAAAATATTTATTAGTAGAACAGCAAATTTGAGGGTTCAATACTTTGATAACATACACGTTAATCTGCAATTTTTAAAGAGAAAAACATTTATTCAGAAAAAGGTTTCCTCTAGTGAACAAAAAAAAGACAAAAAGCTAACTTGGGTCAATATTTTAAAGAGCTTGTTCTACAGTTCTTTTTCAAAATTTAGCATGAAGCATGTATGTATACAGGAGTTATTTATATTTTTTCATTTAACATTATCTGTGTCTCAGTACCTGGAAGTCAAATGTGACATTGAGTTTGCACTAATCAGCACTGCTATGCTGTTCTATACTATTATCCTCCAAAGAAATATTGGACATCTAACATAGGAGACAAAATTTGCAGATGCAATTGCTAGCCATCAGATATTGTCCTGCCTGGTATCCAGAGAATCCCTGGTAAATAAATATAAGTGCTTTGATTTACGTAAATTATGAATTCCAAAGGCTGCCCTTGGATTCATGTCTACAGCACTATGCCACAGCTTGACAGGTTCTCATGAAGCAGAGACATACCCAAAATTATTTAGCTATGTAACAGATTATAGAGCACCATGTTTACTGCAAGCTCAAGCACTAACCCGGATTCTCCAGCAAGTTGTGTAGCCCATCCTAATTTAAAAAATGGAGACAGTCTGTTATATTTATTTTACTAGCAGGACTCATGGCCATGTTCCATGGTTCATGTTTACATAAGCAGTAAAATGCTACACGACATCATCCAGTATGTTTTAATCAACAGGTCTGGGTCATAGTGCAGATTTTGGTGCAGCCCTGTACACACTTGTACACGGCTGGGAAGGCAGTTGGGCAAGTTCCAAAGTGTCTTTTACTACATGCAGTATTAATGCAGTTGTAATACCAAACTGAATTAAATTTTTAAAGTTCAATACCCAAACCTGGAGAATCTCCATCTTCCCCTTTATTTTCTTTTCTCATTTGCTGCCCACCACCTCATATCTAATGTCTCATACTTACTATCATTATTGGAGCCAGTTTCCATAACACCATAAGGAGGAGTGAGAAGTCCAGACATATACTGTCGATATTTCTGAAAGACAGTGATGGTACATTCAGTCAGGTACAGATGCATAAAGCTGCTCAAGGAAATATGTGCTATTTATTCTTGTGTCTCCTGCCTTGTGCTTCTCACATGCACATAAGATATGAGACAATCAAACATGTCTTTACTCTTAACACTACAAGGTCTGCTTTCTCGACTGGAGTACACACTGCTGTTATTTCAAAGTTGTGCTAAACCAGTTCCCTCTTTCATCTTCCCCAAAGCATGACTTTAAGGTTTCTCATAAATCAATGTTTTACTTAGCTGTGTGATTTCCCACAAAGATTGTTTTAAAGCTCATTTGAAATTACACTACTTATCTGAATCCAAGCTAGAAAGCTACTTTATTATAGGAATGGAGACAAGCTAAGGATTCATAAAAATCATGTACAACAAAAGTTTTGGTTTCAGATTGGAAATATACAGGATGCAGAGTGAAAACTCTAAACATTTAAACCCAAGACACTAAGTTTGGTATTCGGAAACTACAAGGCTATGAAACACACAGACCTCGCACCTCATGTTATGTATATCCTCATACAAGAACTGGATTAGCAGATGAAACTTTGTAAAAATAACATCCCTTGTACCACTATAAGCTATGTAATTGTAACTGATGTCAGCAACAGGTACTTTTCTTCAGTGAATGCTGATGACATGATCACTAAGGTTCAAAGCTCTGTCTAAGGCTTAAGAAACTCACAGAAGCTATAAAAATAACACCAAAGGAAAAAAAAACAGTCCTTTTATCAAATACAAATAATTCAATGAATAAGAAACACATTTTTGTTTCAAATTTCACTATGTTACTGTCATGATTAAGGATAAGCAATTATAATTCCCTTTTGGAACTGCCAGAAAACACGCTTGTGCAATAGGGATTCTCATGTTCAGCGTAAATAAAATTCCTCGTACGGTCCTTTGGGTGTGCAGTGAGCAACGTGAACAATCAATCAGCTGATTGAAATCCATGAAGATTTCAACTAAACACACATGATAATTGAGACAGTGCAATTTTAGTGCAGTAGTGCAACTTTAAAGTTTTATCCTTTGCTCTATGGAGTTATTTCAATGTATTGACTTTTAAAATGTTGCCTGTTGAATTTTAACAATGCTTGAATTATCCTTCATATATTTATTTTTCTTGGAAATGGAAATGAAATTAATTTCTAGCACTAAAGACTCAATGTCTTGCATTCTAAATAATAACAAAAGCTACAAAGATTACATTAATCTTAATAATCCAATCCTATTTTTAGACAAGCTATTACATCCTAAAGCTTAGTAACATATTATTTAAATCTCACCCATAATCCAGCTGAATGCTCGTAAAAGCAAATCTATGTTATATCCCTGGTCAGTCACACAAAACAAATGCTATTTCATTTGAGGATAAAACTCTCCTATTTTCTTTCTCAAACCACTGAGTTCCCATATTCTGCATCCAGTCCCATGCCTGAATTCAATGAGAGGACGAATATAAGAAATAATTATTTTCTCAGTTCAACTAGTAAATCACACATCTAAACCAAGAGAAAAAGTAATTTTTGTTGGCAAAAAGAAAAAAACAAAACAAAACAAAACAAAACCAAAACCAAAAGTGTGTCCCAAGTGTTTGAAATAACATTTTATTCAAATAGTAGATAAATATTTTGTTTCACCTTCTACTGACTTTGGTCTTGAAATGTGATTTATAGATGTAAAACTGGAATGTTTCATTTGGGACAAGATAAAAACAAATTGTATAGAATGTTTTTCTCTTCTTCTTCATCATCATTTAGCTGATATGAATTTCTTTGTCCTGTTTTTCCCAAAATAGCATTTTCCCAGAAATACATTACCAGTCCGCATTTAAGCCACTTCTATAAGGAACTTAAACTGAGGGAAGAGAGTAATTTTTTCTTTTATTTCCCATATCATGTCCACAGCCATCATAATGGCATAATACATGGCATTATTTTTTTTCTCTAATATTTTTCCTGATTAGTCTTCTCATGAGACAAAACACAGAACACAGTATACAATTTCCAAAAGATATGAGGGCCCATCTTCAGAAAAAACCTACAGGCAGAATAAACCAGAATTAGACACATAACTTTAGAGGAGGTATCTAATCCCATTCAGGCACAACTCATGCTCAGGACGCCAAAGTTCCCCAGGAACAAAAGCACAGACTCCTGATACACAACGTAGGTTTTTGGCATCACTCCCAAGGATGTCCACTCTGTCACCTCCTGCATGAGGGTCCCACCCTGCCCTGGGATCAGTCCACTTATGAGTCAGCAAACCCTGTGAGCAGTGCTGCCTGTGAAGGAGCTCAAGCAGCATTACCAGAAGAAGAAATAATTCAAGGCATGCCCTCAGAAAGCTCAGTTGTTCATACTCCTCCGGGGCACCTCCGCACAAATGAAACTTTCTTCTATATCTGGGTATCTCTGGAGGGAGGGCTGATACAACTGCCTACACATGGTCTCTCATGAGGATATCTCAGTGGGTGTGGGCTGACATAAAAGGTATAATTTATGCCTAAACTTGTGTCACCACATCAGCCAAATTAAATGTCAAGGGAAACTTATTTCGAGGAGTCAGGGAAACACTGTTTGCTGGGAAACCTAAGCATGCAAAGACAGACATAAGTAATTGCAAAAAGATTTGCCAGTATCAGATGGAATAATAAAGTTCCAGGCATGAGATCAGTGAAAGCTGAGATAATGAGACCTATCTTGTTACCATACTGTCTGTAAATGAAAGTAAAATTCAGTAAGCTAAATTATATTCATAGGTGGCATTTAAAATCATCCTGAAGATTAACAGACAAGATATTTACAAAAGGCTTTTGAAAATATATTCCACAGGTAGTATTAAGTCTGGAAAGGCTTTCCTTATGAAAGACAGGAACAATTATCAAATCATCATACGCTTGTTTATTACCAGAAGTCTTCAAGTTTTGTAAATCCAACATGACAGCAGTTTTTAAAGCTACATTCAATGACCTATTCACTCTGTCTTCAGATTTCTACCAATTTATAAACTCCATCATGCAACATCTTAAATAACAGACAATTCCTACATCTAATCTGACAGCATGAGTAATAAAGACAGTATATTTTTTCCAGTTGCTGACTGCCTCATACCCATGCAGTGGTGAAAATTAACACGTTTTGACCTTTTCAGCCACTGCTATGGCCTAAAGCAATGAAGACTGCTGACAAGAAACAGTTGGGGAGAGAAGAAAAGGAAGAAACAGAAGCACACACTTGCCCTATTGGGAAGGTGCTGTGAGGGAATGGTTTCTAAGACCACTTGCTGTCAGTGTGTTTCTTTGCCTGCTCACATTAAGCTTTATTTGTAGTTAGCTGCAGTTTGTCTCATAGGCTTTCATGAGTACAATAGGTTTTCCTCAACCCAGTGAACATAATTAGGTATATTTTTATATGCTAATGTTTAGAAAGGCAATTACTATAATTGTGATGCAAGCTATCTCTAAATTCCTGAAAAACACTTCTACCATACACAAGATATATAAAATATGTCTTTGGTCTTTGTGGTTAGTCCCTTCTCTTCTGCTGCAAGTAGTGAAGTGCTAATACCTGTTTACAAATATTCCAGAATAAGGTAGGTATATGCAAAGAATATAGATGAGCCTTTGTTGTTCATGTCACTGTGTAGCAAAACCACTCTAACGGGAAAGACACAGGACTGATGAAAGGAAGACCCTCTGGGTATAAAGATTTTGACATAGGTTCTACACCAAATACTCCCCCAAGGGTGGCAGTTCTGCAGCTGGCCAATAAGGGCTGTGCAGTAAGGACACAGGCAGTGATGTAACACTGGGGACACTTTTGTAGACCTCAAAAGGTGCTTGGTTCAATACATGATCTTTCTTTTTCCTTCTTTCTCCTCTATTCACAATCTCAACCAGTGTCATTTTTTACCATTTCTACTGCCTCCTTTTCTGCCTACCCCTAACTTTGAACAGAGAGGGTGACAAAGCAAAGCCTGCCTAACTTACAAACTTGGGAATAACACAAAATAATTAATTTCAGATACAGAAGTCCTAAGCCAAACATCAAGGTGACCTTTCCATGCATTTTTCAAAACCTTGTGCAATTATTTCATCAGATGCTCTTATTGTGACTATTGCCTGAGGTCTGCAAGACTCCTGTACTAGCTGTCAATACTTCTGCAATGGTTTCTCTTGGGGAATATATGCTGTAGCTTGACAATGTGAGCCAGCTTCTCTGTTTTCTTTTGACAATAAATAATTGATCACTGATGCTCTCAGTACAACTCTATTTTTCCTCTAAGTTGGCAGTGAACCACGTCCCTCATGAGCATTACTCACAAGGGCGTGCCACTCCCATGGTGTACTGTTTCCCCTCTTTTCTCCAGAACAATAAGGAGAGAAGCCCCTGAAAGAAAGAGCCCATGAACACTTTTGGACCTTCTTTTCACTCATCAAATCAAATGGAGATTGCAAAATCCAGACTTTTGCCTTTAGAGTTCATACTTTGGTCCTCACTGAACTGATGGGTACAATCTCAGGTCATCTACCTGCTATCTGTTTGTGTTATCCAACAACAAGTGCCTAATGTTCTTACAGATTTTCACAAAAAAACCACCCCAGACTGATTATCACACTGATAGTTGTTTTTCATCCCAATCTTGTTAAAAAGAGGAAATAAACAGCACCCTTGCTTTTGCCCAATAGTATGTGCTGAGGCCCCCAGCAGACTCCGTCTAATTCTGACTTCAGATACTGTCTTCTTAGTATGTTTACAAATTACCAAGTGTATTTCTTCTAAGCAAGCTCAATCAGAAAATTTCCATACATTTCAGGTCAATGTCACTTAACTGACTACCACAAAAAGGACCTAACCCATGGCTATTTAATACTAGATAAAAATTATTGTTTGAAGTTGGTGCTTCACTCTAGAACACCAAGTATCCTAACTCTAGCTAAATGTCTGCCTTTTTCATTAACAGAATATAAACATTTGCTGCCATCAACAGCACAAGTAAGAGAACAGACTGAGATATTTCTGAAGGAAAGTATAAAGATGTATTAGGAAAATATAATGTTACAATAGCAAAAATGTATTTTATTATTTTGTGGAAAAATAGAAAATAAGTCATGTGAGGACCTCACCACAACTTGCTGAACAGAAATAGATTGTTTTGTATACGTCAGTCTATCAAGTCATTAAAATGTGATAGACAAGGTCTGAAATAGCAGAAGTGAAGCACTATTTAGTCATGTTCAGATAAAATAAATACAGGAAATGCCTGTACCAAAATTGCTGAATCCTGATCCCAGAATAGGTACAGTTTATGTAACAGCAGATGAATCTGCATCTTTTCCGTTTATTTACCTATTTACCATCTTCACAATGTTTCTGCACAGCTCTAATCAACTACGCTTACTCCATCTCTTTATTTTGGAGACATATACTTTCCAGTCACATTCCCACCTAAATCAATTTATCATGCTTGAAAAGCTCTGTGTGCAGAATTCGCTTTATCACAGCATCCCCTTGATATTTCATCAAGAAGAAAAATGCACCCAACTCTCTGAAATCATGCCAAATAGCAAACTTGGCTACCAGATAGAAAGCCAAAGATAAGACTGCACCACAAAAAATCTCATCCAAGGAAATTAGAGCATGAGCACTGATTAAGCAAATTATACAGCCTATTCTGCTCCATCTAATTTAAATATAGAAATGCCATCATACAGCTCTCCAATTCTGTCTCCTAGAGAAATCCACTCAGGAAATGCACTTGGGTGGCGACAGGACTTGGCTGGGAGGAGTGGGAATGATTGCTTACACTTAGGAGAAGACAAAAAAACCAAATTAAGAACAAAGAGTCCATCTGATTTATGTGTTTTATTTTACTTCAGTTGTGTAAACATATAGTAGATAATGTATTTACAGGAAAAAAATACTTAACTGCCTTTAGCATCAAGTTCAAGTTTTTGAAAGTGGCTAAAAAAGAGCTTTATACATTTCCATATTTACTTTTGCACTGTGATATCTTTAAAATCAAATTATGATGTCACCAACAGTGCTTCAAACTCAATATAAGATCATAAAATAAAGATGTGCTCTCCTTTCTTCCTCTTCCATTATCACATGTAGGAGAGAAGCATCAAATCACACCTAAGTTGGAATTTGCTGAACAATGCAGTGACAGAACAGAACCTCATTCCTCTTCAAACTGTTCTGCAACGCTAAGAATTGTAAACCTGCATCTTTATTAGCAAATCCAGCAGACACATCTCAAAAACTAAGAGCAGAACAACTAAGAAAAATGTGCTGTTTTAACATAATTTTTCTTACCACTACAGCCAACCTTTAAACTTATATTAACAGGACTTAGATGAAGCCAAGTCTAGAATCATCTCTTGGGTCATGCACAAGAGGAAGAACAATTTCCTAAAGTTCCAGGTACAAAATACTTCCTTTTACCTTCAGACAGTCACACCTCTTACTTTTACATACACCATAGTACTGAGCAGAGAAACAAAGATGTGTTCTTTCAGATGATCCCAGTTTGCAAGACTGGAGGTAACAGGAGACTCACAAATACAGGATGATGCTGGCTTTGTTCAGTTCCTCACCTGGGCAGCTACAGGCTGACTCCTGCAGTTTTTCTTCTATATTGTGTGCACCCCTGACTGATCTTCAGCATTTTTCTGAAACAGAGCTTCAGCTGAGACAAAAGGCCATACAATAGAGATATTTGGAAAGTGCTTTGACAGAATGGTAAATTCTGTAATTGTGGCAACATAAGCATCTTGTTTCTGATCACATATCTTAGCCTCCAAAGCAAGCAAAATGCAAGGATTGTGTGTACTTAGTAAGCTGGAAGTTAGAAAGACCCCCTAAACCAAGTTGCTGTTCCACCCTGAGACAGCCACCTTGAAAATACAGAGGGCCTGATACATATGACCAACATATCTTTGCATGAACGTAATGAAACAGATTTCATCCGAAGAAATTGATGAGAAACGAGGTGTGTGCTGCTGAGATAGGGAAAAACTGGAAACCTCCTCCTACAGGCTGTGCTCTGACAGTGGGCTGAAGTCACACTCCTCTGTAGTAAAATTCTGTAAGGTCACCACAAGGTCTCTGCAGTAGCTAAGTCTTAAAAATAGGTTTTAAGTGCAACTTAAATGACACATTGCCCTTATGATGACACTGTGCACAGCAGTAGCTTTATTCATGGTTATAAACAGGTTATTTTCTTCCCTCCCATTACATATATTTTTTAAAGAAGATTTGAAACAAATAAAGAAAAAGTGATGAGCTGATCTGTAACTCTGCTTTTCATATTTATAACCTCTGAACACAGAAGTATGTTAGTCTAGAAATTTGTTTTCATCTGGAAGGAAACTCTGGGTTAAATATTAATTCCTCCACAATCAATATAAACCTCTTAAGTAGTTCAGTGCGGTCAATCTAACACTGCTTTTGCTTCTCACAGAAACAAGCACACATCAACCTCCAATACTCATCTAACATCAAAGGATTCCTCTTCATGGATAATTCTCCAAACTGATTGTTTCTACTCAATTTTGCATAACAATAACAAGGATATTTAATAAGTGTAAATAAGTAAATATACAATTTCCCTCATAACATTTTAAGGCTGAACACATGACCAAAAGAGAAAAATGAAACAAGAGGAACATGAGAAAAATGGAGACACAAGACAATGAAGGGTAAACTGCAGAACTAAACTGAATAACAACTTTTCCAGAAAAAGAGTGTACAGAGAATATTGTATCAGTCTTCTCCTTTGTTGAAAGAGTCCTGAAATCAGCGTAACTGGGCATCCAGCTTTGCTAAGTTCTACACACAAAATAAAAGGTCAGATCCTGTCTCCCTCCTCCCAGACAGAAATGTCTAAAGTGCAGTTCGGGGCAGGATGGGAGCAGGAAAATGACACAGCACAAAAGATGCAGAATGGCACAGTTTAACTAAACTCAAGACGAGAATGTTTCACCTGAGATTTTTCTTCACATAAAGCAAGTATGATTATGTCAGAGCATGAGCTAACTGAGAACAAGAAGTTCACAGCTTTGGCATTCACAGTAGGACAGACCTCCAAAGGCTGAAACAAAAATGCCTCAGGAAACTCTTTCCCATCTATTTATTACACTCTTGCACTGAAGCTGTACCACCACAAAGGGATGTAACCAATAAAAAAAATGGAGCCAACCCTGTTCCAGACAGAGTTTTAACTAGATATAACCAGATTCAAAGAGACACAGCTGTTGACTTTACACAGGACTACACAAATGATGATTATGATGATGAGGATGGAAGACTGTAAACAATAACCTGAAAGAGAAAGGGGGTTACTGAAGACTCACTAACAGACCTTTAAAGTCAGCCACATACTGTAAGTGTAACAACACAGCAGTTCTCCAAGGAAATTTAGGAAGCATATTCCCCATCAGAGGAGCAATGAATAAAGCTGATTATTACACTAAGACAACTTCTGTCAAACTACTAAAAAAGATGTTCTGAGTGAAAAATTCATGGCATTTAGGTTGTCATTCTGAAAGATCTGGCTTTTAGAAGTGTATTCTAAAACGTATATTTGTTTTAAAAGTTATCTATTCAATAGACTACTTACTAGGACATGATATAATTCTCTGAACTTTTATGTTTCCATTCCACTGGAGCAAACAGCCATTTCTTCTGGGTTTCCCCTTGCACATGGCTAATAATAATTCATTAGCATATTGAAATCTCAACCTAACCACCAGATGGATAGATTTCATGAAGTCAGAGCATACAGTAATAGATCATCAATTCTGGAAGTAAAACATCATTCTAGTCCACTGTTTTCAATTGTTCACTTCTTATAAATATTTGTATTTCCTGCTCATACTTTATGGAATGATGTTGCATTTGTTTATTTAAAGGATGAAAAAACATTATTAAACACATTAGGCAGTGCTGGGGAGGCCCCACCACCTGCTTCTTATGAGCCCTGGCAGTTCTTGTTCTGAACCAATTGAAGATGATGTGTTACAAGGAATAATGTTTACACAAAGCAAACAGCAGTATTAGATAAATACACAGTTCTTACATGGAGAGCAAACGAAATTGGTTTTCAGCAAAGGAGGAAAAGTAACAGTGCATGACATTATTGCACTATGATTTTAAGTAATTTCTGTAGATTATTGTATGAAGACAAATGGGTTGTTTAAGATTTACACCGCAGATTTTGAAAATTCAACAGAGGCAATACAAAATTCTTTGTAAAAAAAATTGCTAGAAGAATGCAGTAAATAATTGTGAGTCTGGCTGTGCAGTGGCAGCTGAGAGGAGAAAGCATCTTGTCCATTTCTTTTACAGTGAGAATTTCCTGATGATTTTTCCCAACCCTCTCATTAAAAGTATACCAAACAAACTTCTAGCTTACTTCTAGTTACTTCTAGTATAATTGTGGCCACCATGCGTCAGACCTCCTGTACTGCTTCCCTAACAAAATGCAAATATTTTGTCTAGCAGGCAATTCCTCCCTTTCTCCCCTTCTTCACAGAAACCCTTCTGATTTCACTGGAAAAAAATTAACCAAATTTGAGATAGGGTTCAAATAGGGTCCTAGAAGCTAAACAGAAATTAGTAATAGGAGAGAGGTCCCAAAAAAAGTGTCACTACTAATGGAAAAGAAAAGAGGGCAGCACTCTTGAACATCCCATTTCACTGGGTAACAGCCAGCTGGCTAATCCTCACAGGTGTAACTCCAAACACCACATACATTGTCTTCCACCAAACAGATACATTGTGGAAGCTATGGTACAGTTAGCAGGAAAGATCAAAAATGAAAAGGAAATAAGCTTTTTTAATCCTTCCACTCACAGAAAAACTTTTTGATTGTTTTCACTGTCTGTGATTATATTTATATTCCAAGTTTGTTTTCCAATTTTGACTCTTATAATTAACAAGTCTTCTAAGTGTTTTCATTAACAACACACACAGATGTCCTAAAGTTGTGACTTTTCAGGTTTTTGTGGGCACTGGTATTGAAGGTGCTGAGCACCTAAACCAGGCAGCTCTAACTTGCAATGCACTGCTATCACCTGCTGTTGCAGGTGGTAGAAAATACACACAAGCATTCTTATGCACTCCTGATAGAAGAGCAGGTCTATTGAGACATAGTCTGATATACTTCATCCTTTTTCTCACAGCAAGAAGAGTGATTTTTGAAGCAAGTGTATTGCTATGCTGGGATGAGACTTTCAGTCCCTCTAAAAGATAAGACGAGGTCACTGGTAATACTAGAGCTAGAAGATGTCTTAATTGGAGGGCTACCTAATTTGCAACATCCTACACTTCAATCTATTTTTGTAGGGCTCTTTCTCTGTTGTGAAGCGAGACAGACAAAGCTTGTTATTGTCACTTTGATCCTGTGCATCCACTCACCATTCAAAGAAAATCTTTATGTAGAATATACAGTAAAATAAGGGATAGCATGAGTCACACACTGCAAGAGTCCATGGTTCCTGAGTATTATGAGGCACCAGAGGAATCAACTGACTTGCATATGAGAACAAGGCATTAACCACCAAGCCACAAGTCTAACTACAGAACTGCCTTTAAGGAAGGTTTTATTAACAGAGAGAAAAAGCTGCCTTTACATGTAAATCCACTTCACATAGTTCTTCTGGTATCTTAAAACTTTAGAACTACATTAAAGACAAGTTTTGCAAATCATATTGCAATAAAAATCAAACACATGGAAAATAAGGCAAGAAATTTTTTTTCAATTTAATATAACTATTTTTTTCACATGGTAATTGCTGTTTATCTGATCTTTTTTTCCTTTGATAGTACTGAGGGAAATTCAGTGTCATACGATGAGGAAACTGTACACATCTGCCCAACATATTTAACTGGTTAGTTTCCAATTTACAAGTATTTCTCTACATACTGCTATTTCCTTGTTTAGGGAATATCACAGAGCATTAATTTTAGCATTATACTGTCTCTTCAGTTTTATAAACTTCAGACTTTTGTGAAAATCTTGGTATCTTTTAAATAAAATAGCCACTGTTATCTATGTGTTATACAATATTATCCTTTGCATATATTCTAAGGAGTTAAAGTTCATTATATTCACCTGTGTTGGAATGGATGCCCAGCTGGCATCAATTAACAGTGTCACTGGCTTCAGCAATGCTGATTTGCATTCACTGATCTGTTCCAATAGGACTAATGATCATCCATGTTCTGATAAAAAAGACCCATTGCCTACTAACTAGTATTGAAGACAAAATCTCATGAGAGCACCGCCATATTCCCAAGTATGCCATTCACTCACAATAACTGACACTTGAAACAAAACCGGTACAAACTGGGAAATGTGATGTCTCACTACAGGAGATTTCTTGTCATTTCTGCAGTGGGAAATTTCATCCTTGGGAAGGGGTACTTGGAGGCACCTTACATTCCAGCTGTGACCTAGCCCTCTTCTATTTCCAGGCTCTGTTTCAGTGACATACCCAAAGGCAACACAAATACACACAGGACTTTAAACGGCCCCCACCACATCCTCTGTGCTACAGAAGAATCACATAGCAATTTCAGAAATTGTTTTCACCTCTAAACTTCAGGAAATCACTGGTTCCAAAAGAAGTAAACAAAACCTCTATGAAATAGGAATGACATATTGTCTAGGAAAACACCTAGTGGTGCTTTCTCATGGCTAAAATCATAAATCAAACATTCACATCAGTGGCATCCTGTAAGTTTAGTAAACTTGACAGCTATTACAGATCTGACATGATCAGCGTGAACAGGCCTGCAGATCTACTGGATGACTACACTGCCCAGCAAGTGTCAGTAGTGCTAGATTCAGATAGACTCCTTCCTGCAAACAGAAACAGTGGGAAAATTCAGACAAGAAGAAAAGGTGCCTGAATACTTGACAGGGAATTATTTGTTAACAATAGCATGGGTAAAATCTGGTCTCTTAAAGAAGAAAATTGCTGCAAGCGTTCAAAGGTGTCTTTATAAAAAAGAAGTCAACAAAAAAGAGCAGATGTAACCAAGATGCCAAGCAAGACCAATGCTGCCAGCATAGACCTGCTGATTTGCTCTGCCTCAAAACAGAAACTAAGGGTCTGATGCCCCAATGTGCTACTCCAGTTTCAGGCCAGAGTGACTTTTTGTCATGAGGTGTAAAAGTCAAATAATGCTCATATATCAGGTTAGCTACAGAAATAGAGAGGTAATTCAGGAGATGTTCTCAGACTGTATACTAGTAGCAGAAGGATGATAGTGGCCAGTAAAGCTGTTTCAAGCTACCAGAAGATGAAAGCCAAAAGAAACAAGACTTTGTACTCAACTGACACTCTTTGTTGGAGCAGCAGTCCCAGTAGACAATTTGACTGCCTTTTCTCTAACTTTCACAGAGCTGTTTTATCTAGCTCTCTTACTATAGCCCCTAAACAGTAAAAAGAACAGTGACACACATGCATACAAAACTCCTAAAGTGGTTCTGTCTATAGCAGAAAATGCTACCAAGAGCTTGACCCAAATCAACTCTGAATTTATCAGTATGTTTTAGACATTTCTGAAAGATAAAAGACGTATCCCCTTAAACTATAATTCTCAGTGTCACATGCTAGGTTTTGCTTACTAATGAGAATTAGTATGTTTAAAGTCTTCCTTTACTGTTCTCTTCTCATGCTTTGCAGCAGAACAGTCAAACCTCTGCAGCTATGGCATCCAGAGGCCAGTTTTGTGGTAGGCCCTTGCCACACATCCCAGGCCATACTCTCTTCCTGCATGGACAGGTGGCAGAGTTCAGTGCACAGACACTGCAACAGCAGCACAAGACACTTGGCTATTAAGCAGCATAGTGGCCAAACAATTGCTCCCCAGTACTTGACAGGAAAACAACTGTAGGGCACATAAAAAGAACCTGCAGTCCAGGCATAGGCAGGTGGGCACCAGGGTCATCCACAGGGGGCTCTTCAACTTGATCTCTGTATTTAGTGCAACACCATGCTTGTGAACACAGTCCAGCAGAATGCTGCTGAATTAAGTGCTTAGTATTTGTAAAACGTGTCGAGATACATATATATATATTAAGTATCACATACACATAGTATTATTCTGACATTGCATTCCTTCAGGAACAGACAAATGCCACAGTCCATAACTGGGCTGATATCTCTTTAAATATAGATCATTAGCGCTCTCCCGAGATCCCCATCAGTGTACAAAGAACCACTCATTTGATTATTGTACAATACAAAACCCCCTGCATATATCCACAAAGATTATATATTCAGTACAACCCCTTTAATGTCAGTGCATCAAATGTGTTTCCGTTGAGATTTTGCATTCATTCTCACATTCAAGTGAGTTTTGTCTTGCCTTCTCATCTCCTATACTTGATCTCTCTCTTTAAACCTGTCATTTCTAGCAACCCCTCCCTGCTAGGTCTTAAAAGTAGATTCTTTTCTCTGCTCAATAAGCAAGAGTATGTAATTTCCTACTTTATCTACAACACTGTAGAAAAAAACAGTGCAAGTCTTACAAAGGCAGCAGAAAAAAAATAGCTGAGAATCCTCCTGTATGGAAAACAACTCAGCAGCACTGGCTATAACATCTATTAAATATCATATGAAAGATTAGTAGACTTCCTGGTAGAGCATAGTAAAGTATGTGGGATTTGACTGCTCAATAGCAACAGAGCACTGAGAAAGGGCATTTTGTCAAACATTAATATGAATCTCAATCTGCTTTTCCCTACATTAAATAAAAAATGTCAAGATAAATATGGCAGGAGTCTATGTTTCCACACATTAATATTTTGGGTGATAGCCTACACAAAGCATCTACAACACAATAACCTTCCCTATTTAACCGGCAAGTGAGCTGAAGGTACAAAATTTCCCTAAGCACCAGAATGACTTAACCACACTGCATTTAGAGCAGTAACTTAGGCATTGCAGAAACTGCACTGCAATGGCATTCAGTGAACCCAGGAACATAATTTAAAGATATAAAGCATTCAGAAACAGCTACCAAAGTGCTGTGCCTCTTAAGAATCCCACTAGAAGCATATGACAACTTGGACCTACCATGTGAGGTTAAGATCTATCTTTACCAATACTCCAACTCCAATAAGAGGGTGACTAAATGAAGATGACCTCCTATTTCAGCACAGTCCTAAAAAGTAGAACCATGATGGTGAAGTTCACCTTCGCAATGACAGCACATGGCAAGGCCAAGCAAATGCCAACTGGGACAGTGCCAGGAGTGATCTTACAGTAGCATTAGAAGCTTCATTTAGTTGTCCAAGGTATTTCACTCAGTTGTCCAAGCAGAAAGCAGACTGGTCAAACATGGGCCCAGTGAGGCAAGAAGAAAACTTGTTTCCCTGATTACACACTGGTAGACAGCCCTTCCTCATGGACTGTGAAGAACAAAAGTAAGATCAGAAGGTATTTGTCTTCCAGTGATTTTTAATTGCTTGAACTTTTCCTGTTAATAAAGCAATGTTGCTTTCAAAACCTTTTCATAAAATTCTAGCTCTTCAGTCATTTGTTAGCACTCATCTGTCACATGCTCTTTAAAAATGCAAAGCCTTCAGGAGGAGCCTGGGAAGGAAGTATCTGAGATATTGTTAGTGTCTGAAGCCAGAACTAATCAGTCCATGGAGCCTCAATAATTGTCAGGTTGTTTTACAGCCCATCTGCTAAAGCACTACCTAAATAGGAATCAAATGCCCACAAAAGCCTGTCCAACATGTTTGTGGAAATAATAGCCAAAATTAACTTGGAATGTTGCCATGCACTTACATAAGGTCAGGGCATGATGTGGTTACGTGTCGGTACTGATATTTATTCAAGTGGAATAAAGTGCTATTCATGAGCTAAAAGCCAACCCAATGTTTTATTCAGAGTTAAAATGCTTTTTCCAAAGAGGATGGCTTTTCCAAAGTAGTAAGTGCTGGGCCAGTTCTGTTTGGTTTAATGTCAGTGGCAGCCATAACTTCAACCATTATGCTGGGCTATCCAGGGCAACTCCAGTCTGGCAAGCCAGCACTGCCTCCCAAGGACAGAAGTATGGCTAAGGGTGAGCAAGCTGGCACAAAAACAGGAACTTGGGTGCAAAGGTTACTAGAGATAGACAAGGCTCTCCTGGCTATATGGGAAACCACTAAAGAAAGACTGGGAGGAATTTTAATTACAATTGCATTATAACTAAAAAATTTATTGTCCAGCAGCATCAAAGGGACTGTATATTCATCACAGGCCTCCATTCTGTCCAAATCCAGCACAACATACCAGGAGCAGTAACCAGTAACACTTTGGTTAGACCAATAATTTAATCTACTATGTGCATTTTTTAAAATACATTCTTACTGAGCTATTGCTATTGTTCCACAAGATTACAATTTAAATTACAAGGGTACATGATACATACAGCTGATATTGAGCACCAGCTGTTAATGTTAATGAGGTACTATTGCGTATGTCTCATTACTGGGCCATATCACCAATCATATAAATTTCCAGGAGAACCAGCCCTACAAAGAGGAAGACAACCAGCCCAAGGGGCATTGCAATGAAACAGTAAGAACTGACCAGATTTAAAACACTTTTGTGATGTGTTTTCCAAAATCTATCTTGAAAATCGCTGAAAAACCAAGTCCCTCCCTTCTGTGTCCTTTTAAGGTGTGACAGAAATCCCCAATATTAGTAAAACCAAATCTACTTCTTAAAATCAGGAAGTCCTGAGAGAGTAGAGGAATGAACCCACTGAGACTTTCATGTTAGCTATAGAAATCATTGCAGCTTCACCTGTTTCTAACCTTGAAATGATAAATAAAAGTTGTAACAAAACATTTTTTTAAAACGTTTTTCCCCCTAACATCATAACTCCTACTTCAACAAACATCTCACACACTGAGCTTTTATTAGGTACAACTCTATCTAGTGTACTTCTCAAGGAGTTTAAGTCAGTAATGGATGTAGTTATTCAATACCACCCTCCTGTAACCCTCTTAGACCCTTTTTCCTCCCTACTATAGTCAATCTTCATTAGCACCTAATTACCTGTATTCCCAGCTTTACAACTTTGTAGCAGACACTGATGATACCGAGTGGCAACACACAATGTTAGTCTGTTTAGACCTCTTAGAATTCCCTTTCTGAAGAACCAGCGCAAATCCTGATTACATCCAAGCCCTTCACATCTTCCCATGCAGCCCATGGCTATTTGCCATGGTTCCACAACACAAAACATTCCACACAACAATGGCCTATGCCCTGCCAGCCACTGGCTGCTACTCCTGTGCCCAACATGTCATCTTCTTGGCCAGGTCTGCAAAGGTTGCCATACCGTGAACCAGGATCAGTGAAGACATTTGTGTCTTTTAGAAACTGCCACACAGCCAAGAAAGAACACCCAGAAAGGAACAAGGCAAGTGTTGAGACAAAATTTGCCTCTGCTCTGTAACATGAGAAACTATCTACACTTCTCTGCAGTAGACCAGTTAGACATTTATAAAAGTAACCAAAGCATACTACAAACCTCTAAAAAGCAACACAGCACTTGGTTTTGCTTTCCACTGTTACATAAAGTTGTTTTTACATCTTAGAAATGAAATTTTAGCAGCCCTCAATGGAAACAAAGATGCAAATGTATGTACATACTGCATACACTCTACTCCATACTGCATTTCAGAATACCTCAATGAACTGATTTAATTAACATCATCCAGAAAAGAAAAATATAACATGAAGATGACTCAAGACCTATCTGTATGATCTTTCTTCTAATTAAAAACAATTTTTCCACAGAAAGAAAAGCTCAAATGACAGTTGACTTCTGTCTGCCTTGAATTTTCATGCAATGTCTCATTGTCTCAAATTCTATGAAGATGAATATCCAGAATAATTAATCATTCCCAACTGTCTGTCTTCAAGATCATGAAGCACATAAAAAAAACCAAAACAAAACAAAACACTGACTGCAGTTGCCACCCATAGTGCTCTGCCTGTCTACATGGCTGGGAGAATCCAGGTACAAGAGGTTGCCCAGGTATCTCACTTCTACCACGTTTCCTAGTTTGGAAGACAGTCCTTGGGAAACAACAACAGCTCTTCAGTCTTTATTCTTTCATTTTACAATATTTTCTGCTGTTCTGTTTCTAATAAAAAGTCAGCACACAACTACTGAGACAAGAAAATTAGTGAAAGACCTTCACAGGAGCCCCACACTGACACAACAGACACAGTCAAAGGCTGCTTCTGGAGCCCTCTTGAGAATTATCTTAATTCTCATGAGCTCTAACATTGGATTACACTACTTACAGAGGCAAAGGTAGCAATATCAAACTCATACACACCAAATGGAACAGTCTCCTCTCTTTACAAAGCGCTACCAAGACTTTCAAACTCCCAAGTAAAATTAAACAGATTCAAGCTGTGCTTCTTTCAATTTCCTGATACTCTACTCCATGGTATTTTCTGCAACAGACTGATAATAAGTATTCCTAACAGTGCTACAGTATCTAGGTAACTGTACACTGAGTCTACCCATTACTTTCCCTCTCCATATGGACTGTCCTAGAGTATCCTGTAGAGCATATAGTAATATCTAAATATTAGGTTGGCTTTTTGATCCATCAGAGTAGAAAAATGGACAGGCATTGGGACTCAAAATCTTCCTGAGAGCAGATTTCACCAGCAGCCATTCACTGGAATTTAAAAAGAATGCAGCAAACAAACAGAGGCAGGCAAAAAGAACAGTGCAGCAGCTGCATGGGTCACAGGTACAGCCACCACTGAATGACCATAAATCCAGCCTCCTGGTTTTGATATGGAGTTGCCCAAGTGAGGACCTGGGGTTTTATTCCATGATTTAGAGCATGTGCTCTTCTTTATTTCCAGAGAAGAAATTGAAACTGAATCTGTGGATGCATGTAGCCATCTTCAGACTATCTCTAAGGATAAAAGTGGTAATGAATGTATCTAAAAATCATCTAACTCCTTGTCCTCCCCTGCAACTCCCCCTGAAGCACTAACTGAATAATTTGCCAATTAAAAACTAGACAGTACGCAAGTTTCCCAGCATCCATTTGCAAAAAGACACAGGGCACCCATCTTAATGCTGCAGTCACATTTTAATCAAACATTAATCTTCAGAGGTCTTTGAAGGGAGGAGATATGCTCTCTTTGACAAGCCAATTCTTAAAATAACTTTTTTTTGCTTTAGCAGTTAACAGGTCAAATGAGAATGCAGCAGGCAAGTTATGGATTAAACAGCACTTTCAACAAAAAGGACTCGGCAACATCAAGCAAGTGTCAGAAAGCACAAGCTGAGGGGGATGGGACAGTAAGCAGGACATGCATTAACTTTTTAAGTTTGCCATTGTCCAATTGTTTTTGGATATTGTGCATGACAGCGCAGGTCATCCACTGGAGCAGGAACCTTCAGACTAGGGGCTGCAATAGCTCAATGCCTCCTTGAAGCCGAAGTTCCATGAGGAAATGTGACTTGATCTAATTTTGGAATCTGGAAAAAAGACAAACATCAGGAAGGAAGTTTAAAAAAAAGTTTAAGTCCTTTCAAAGAAAGAGGAAACTCAAACCAGATAAATTCAAATAGCAGTAAGTCACCATCAAACTGCTGTGATGTCTCTTTGAGAACAGCACGTAAGAATTGCTCGTACCTCTCTGAAATATTTGAGACAGGGAGCAGGAAGTCACTACAATCTCTGGATGGGTTTAGCCCAATGGTTTCCAGTTGTCTCTGTATGTACTGCTAGCTCAGACCTTCATTTGTGTACAACACACACAGCTCTGCTATGTGTTCACAGAGCTCCACACTTTCCATTTCAGACACTCCTATCTAGAGAATAACCTTTGTAACAGAAGGCTGGAATACTCCAGACCCCACAGACGATTAAAGCTAACAGACAGGAGATCTGTCAAGAAAAAAGAATCTTAACAGCGGAAACTACTTCCAGATAAAGAGATAAACCCCTAACTCCACATGAATTCTTCAGTACTGTGCATGCACTGTCACTGAGAACAACTCTCTGTAAGGGCCTGCAGGACTGCTTTGGTCAATAGGGGGTACTCAATATAGCCTCACCCATAACTTTACCAAACAATAGGATCATAAGAAAAGCCAGTTCCTGTGATTCACCCAGTAAACACAAATCTCTGAGGGACTTGTTTGCTGAATCAATTATCATTTAACATGTTGAGTATTTAAAAATTACTGGATCACAGTATTTAAAAATTATTGGATCACAGAATTATTGTAAACACAAATCTCCGAGGGACTCGTTTGCTGGATCAATTACTACTTAACATGTTCAGTATTTAAAAATGATTGGATCACAGAAGAATGAAATTAAGACTTTATTAGCCAAGTCCCAGCTATAGAAGAGTAAATCCTCATTATGCCCTAAAATGGTCTAATTTATATTACAGGGTTTTTCATATGGGTGAAGGATGCATGTTGACCTCATAATGATGCCAGAGGGCAAAGGTGTCCTCCCATTCTCACTTCGTCTCTCCTGTCCTCTTCCTCTTTCCCCTCCTCCCTCCCTCCCACCCCTCTTTTTCTCTGAAAGCCCTGCATAGAACTAATATAGCCAGAGGAAAGAGGGAAGATCGGCACAGCAAAGAGGGCTACTACCTCCTCCTTCCCTCATCTCTTCTCCTCCTGCACAGTGGCAAGTCAAATTGTAACAGCAAAGTCAGAGAAGGAAAAGGAACCACATAAAGCATTTTTAAAACACCCATTCTGAAATCTTAAAATTATCAAACATAATTGAATGGAAAATAATTCTAGCTAGTCTTTTTTAAAAGAAAGAACATTGGCTTTAAGCTCTACTCCCACTATGGGTATGAAATAGGTACTAGGGTCAATGACATTTAACATACAAGTAGAGGGAAAAATCCATATACCGATCTTCTACCATATTGCCATTATGGAACTTCAAGTACAACTTCTCCTATAAATATATTCTATAAACTTCAAACGTTTTAGTATACCCAAAGACAGTCTATCCTCTTTTGCTTTAATATGCTCCCACACTCCTGCGATCGATACTGAATTCATAAAGTAAACAAGGTCCAGCTGGGTAAATAATGAGAACAAACACACCTTAGGAAGTGGTTATTTATCCTAAATCAACCCTCAAATAACATTATACACTGTTTCTTGGAATCAATGTAGTGCTGGAATTTCACATTTCTTCATGTCTTCACCACAAGTGCTAATTATAGAGTTCAGCTGCTGCTTCTTCTCTAAGTAATTTAGCAGTGTTCTCATACAGGCTATGATGCTGTCAACTCACCTATATTTTCAGTTGAGTAAAGTATCTCACGCTTCCCGACTGGGGTGCTGCGCAGTGCTGCTGTATGGCCTTTCAGGGAAAGCAGCAGTGAAGCCCATCAGCAGTCATATTTCTGCACCACCAAAATCCTGTGCAACCATGGTGCCGTCAGTCTGTTCATTTTCCCTCTGACATGTGCATGTCAGCGCTAAATCTCTGCATCTGTAAAACACTTTGGGATCCCTGACGAAGAAGGACTCTATGCAAAAGGTCAGATGAATAACTTTCTTCTTGAGAAAAACATTTTAAGATAATTTAAACAGACATGCAAGTCTAGCAATCCGGAAGTTCTCACAGCTGCTGTTTGCTACCTAAACTCAGTGCTGCTTAGAGTCATGTGTGTTCACATGATCTGCTAAGCTGGGTGCTGGGGCTGTCTCTTGCTCCTGAACTTTTTCCTCCTGCACTTTACAATCAGTGCAGCAATGCTTTCATTGTGCAGTGCTGAGTACATGAGCGTGCATGTAAACAACATATGATGGAATTTCATTTATAATGGTTTATATTATATAGTTGGTTTCTGTTCTTCTAAATTATAACTATTCTGTCTTTTATTACCATTTCTTCAGGAATTGAAATAAACTCATTAAAATTTCAAGATTTTTCTTTTCAAAACCAACCCAAAAACTAGATCTTTAGTTTTTGGTCCTTAGAATTTAGACTGAGCTTTGCCTTATATGGCAACCACAGAGTAAGGGAACCATATATTCAATTTTCATTTTCTCTAGATATGAAAATAGGTATACTGATTATCTTTAGGGAGTATCTATATCAATTTTACTTTCCCAGGATTCAATATACAGAGCATACCTCATAAAGGCTATAGTGTTTTCAAGAGCTATTTAAAGGCTTCCTGTGAGTAACAAACAAAACATTAACTCTCTGGAAAGACGAAGCTTACAATCTGAAACTCTGATGAACACTTCAGTGATAAGCATTAAGAAATGTAAGTATTCATTATAACAATAACATAACCCATCAAATTCTACAGGTCAGCCAGTTCTCTATTTCTGTGTTGTAACAGGAACAGTTGCATCAGCACAGGGCATTACTGGAGAATTAATGACTAGCTGTAATTAATGGCCCTGGGCTATGCCTGAGGCAATCAACTCCTCCCATCTACTCAGTAATCCCAGGAGATCATCTAGTCTCCTTTGGAACACTAACATCTAGTTTTCAATAAAACTCTTTCTACACCAAATTTTTGTATTTACATTATTTGGAGGACTTCACATACATACATGAATAAAAATACAGTCAATTAGGGAGAGCATATTGGAGTAAAAAGCAGGACTAGTGCCTTCAAGAATGAGTTCAATGGGAACAAATGTTCTCAGATAATAAAGAATACAAGTGGGTTTGAATTTCTGATCACTTGCTCTCTATATTTGAAGTGAGAGCTATACTGCATTAACAGCTTCCTGTTAGCCCTGCAGTGTTTTCAGTTCTTCCAGAAAGTCTGATCTTCACCCCTGCTCAACCACCTTGTTTTGCAACACCTCACTCCACTACCACTACTATCATGACTGCTGTAAAAATGTAACAGAACCTTTTGCATAGGTGCTAGGCACTTTAAAAATTGGTTATAATGCATGTACAATAAGGATAGTAATCATTTTAGTCACTATTGCCATTAAGTTATTAGCACACTACAAATCTTACTTTGAAGTTTAAAAAAAAAGCAGTGATATGTCATGTGTTATCTCATTCTCTGCCACAGTCTGTCTTCAGTTACTTTTTTTTAACCCATACCCACAAACTCGCTTTGCAAACATTTGCTGACTGCCTTTTGGCACAGACAGCAAACACATTACAGGCTTTGAGCAAAAAAAGAATGGACCGTTCTTCCCAGGTGCACTCTGTAAAACTGCAACGGAGCCTTCAAATCTGGACCCTGGATATTCTCTTCCCTAGAAAAGCCTCACAGTGAAGAATAATCCATTTGACTGAGATACAATCTGGAATAGTGCCATGCACCACAGAAGTAATTCTTGACATAACTAGCAATGCATGAAACAGAGGCATCTCTGCTGAGCACCACATATGAAGTCTCAGCAAGCTCAGTTCCACACTTACATTCAAATACTCTCTACTAACAGCCTACCAATAATTTAACAATCAGCAATACTCTTATTACATGGTATAAAAAATTTTGTCTCGTGTGTTTAAGCTTTCAGCTTGTTTGGATGTCAAACACTTTTGGTCAAATTCTCCATCAAATGCATGCAAGGGTTGTCCCAGTAAGGTCTGTCTGGTCTGTGCACATAATCTAATTAAAAAGGACAAAGCTCTGACACCTGTAGCCAAATGATGAAAATTTTCATTATTACATTTAATTTTCTAAAGACATTGAAAAATCTAACCAGTGTTTGTGTGTTCCTTCAATGACACAGATCCAGTACCAGAACATGGTACTGGCTGTAACATTTTATGAATTATATACCAACACAACAAAAGTAGTAACAGGCATGGACCAGTCTTATTTGCTACCTTGTTGTTTCAGAATTGTCCACAGATTACTTCAATATTAAAGCATATCCATACCACAATCCTCTCTATTATATAATGGACCTGGCAATTTTATCATCACTTATCATGGCCTGGGGAAAATTATGCATTTATGTACAATTATCAGTTTTCCATAGCCTTTCACTATCTGCAGATATTTTTTGTAGTGATGGTGGTGCTACTGAGATGGTTAACTTCCCCTCAAAAACAGATAAAAACTGAAATGACAGAGTTTCTGGCAAGAGAATTTCTGGCAGACAAAGCAAAGTAGGAAATACAGTTCCTGATATAAAACAGCCCACTCTATCTCATCTTGAGAGAAGGCTTGCTGCCTGGGTATTTTTCGAACGAAAAACTGCCAGGGTTTAAAACAACTGAAGCTTTCCTGTTATGAGAATTATGTGCTTTAAAGATCATGATAAATCCTGACTAAAATATGAAAGTGTCAGTCTTTCAAACCGTTCCTCTCCTTCAGTGAGGTTACATTTACAGTTCAGTGAGTGGACTTGGGTTAGAGGGTCCTTTTTCACTTGAAGAGACTGAGAATATTTGTATATATTGCATGAGCAGCATTCAAGCACTGAACAAAAAATATAGGAAGTGTCTTCCTAAAGAAATTACTCAGTCACTCAAGAATTTTCCTTCTATTATTCCTCACACCTTTCTTTCTGCTTCCTTCCTTCCTCCCACCACTCATCATCTGTCCCAGTAAAATCATGCCAGGTTATTCAATGGCCTTGTTATCGTAAGAAGCTGTTATGGTACATTGGTATGCTGAGAAATGGGGTTTGATGGTTTGTGGTGAAAAGTGCAACCTGATTCTCCATCCCTTCTGCTGAAAGTTCAACTGGAGTCATTGAGGAAATATAAAACGGAGACAGAAACCTGGACTTTTAAAAAGATCACTGGCAGTCCAGTACTGTTGAGTGGGAACAAGGAACAACCACCCCATACTACTTTCCCTGCCGAAGCTGGAAAGCTAATTGGGACACAGCCCAAGTGTAGTATGAGAAGTCACATTATAACTTCTCCCATGGCCTTAATCTCTGTCACTGATGGTAAAGGTGAATTCTACATTTTATTGCTCACTTTTCCTTTCAGTGATTGCTCCCTCCATCTTGTAGTTATTTGTTTAGATTTTTAGTGCATAAAAATCCTGGCATTGCTACTATGGGCTCTGAGCCATCTGAGCAATCTTCTTTAAATACACTAACACATCATCCATATGGTTATCCAATATGTAACTATTTACTTTCCAGGATAATCAAAGAGGCAATAAAAACTGTTAAAAGCTTAACAAAACTTCACAAAATACTGACACCCTAATTAGGAGTCTGTGATTTTCACAACATACCAGAGTTTTAGGTATCAGTCTGAATGATCCCCTTTTTGGACACACCTTCATTATTATATGTCTTTCTTTAAAAAGACTGAAAGATTAGATAAGTGGCTGTCCTAAGGAGCTACCTGTTTGAGACCACTGTAGTGTGTGCCCCAACAGTCTGATACCATGCAGTTCACTATGCTCTGGAAGATATTCACTTCATAGACAACAATTAGAAAGGCTGGAAAGACTATCTGAAAACTAGGAGAGATACCAAGAAAACCCCTTTCAAGTATGATCTTCCTCAGTAGCTTAAAACTTTTTCATGGTTTTCAACAGAGGTTCCAAAATTTTGTACAGGACCCAATCGAGGCATAGTTTATTTTTCATAAAAGCTCTAATTGGTACTATTTCTTTTAGAGTCAATTTACAGATAATTTTTTTCCCCTTTCAGAGATTCCCTGTTTCCCTAGAAGACAATGATATTTGGATGACAGATCACTTTGTTGAGACAGTAACAAATGTATTCTATTCACAGCATGTGCTACACTGTCTGAGGTCAAAGTCACTTATCATAACCTAAGCATACTTCTGGCAGCACCCGATTCTGTTGATCATGGTTCCTTTATACACTGTAGCTTGTGAGCTAACATTTTATGCCAGAAGTTGGTTGTGAGTATTCCAGACACAATTCTGTAGATAGATTAGTGATTATTGAACTTGTGGAACAAATCAATGAGCTCTTAGGCCTGCATGCACATAGGGAGACGGAAGCTTTTTACGCATGCTTTAAAGATCTACAGTTCTTAGGTCTCTTGGGATACTTCCCAAATAGTGCCTCTTTCTTTATCATAAGTGACTAAACCCAAAAAGGACTAGGAGCAGCAGGAGGATGGAAAGCCATGTCATTCCTTTTCCTGGCCAGCAGATTTCATAAGCTTTGGGATGGGGACACAATATACTCATAGCACCAATACAGAAGTTGACTCTCTCTGCTATCATGGAACTTGAAAGGTCTCTTCTTGGGGCAATACAGTTTCCTTTTGCCACCAATAGAGATAATAGGGGTCAGACTTTCAACTTCAGGTGGAAGATGTACTGTTTTGTAGACAGAAAATGAAGAAATTATATTCAACCAACACAGTTTAAGCCCCTATGTCTGTGTGCTTCCCAGGACAGCCTGTTTGTGTGTCATGCCACCATAGGTCTCATGCTGCTTTATGGTTTCAGGCCCTGCCTTGGCAACTTCGGTTGGCAGGAGATTTTCCACTGAACTCAAATGTAACAAGAATATTTTTATGTTGTTTTCCCAAATATCATAAGTAGAAGCAAATTCAGTATGCCGGAATTGGCATCAGAAGCCCCCTGCAGCTCTGAAAGTGCAGGTATTAGTGTCCATTAGCACATTTTAAAGCACAAGAAACTACTTAGCATAAATTTATTGACTAAAACTAAAGGTGAAAATTAAGATCATGTTGGGAGTCTAGTGAAAGAGCTTTACAAATAACAGTGAAACAGGGTAACAGACTGACAAACACAGAATTTCACTCTGGAGGAGGAGGGTGAGCCTTGTCTTGTCAAATGGAAAGTTCATCACAACCATATCCAGCCCACAATAGACTTTTGTCTCTTCAACTAAACATGAGACTTTAAAAAAGCAGTTACCTAATTCCAGTTTTGTCATATGCATTGCAATTAATTTAGCATCTAAGTGTGACTGCATTATGAAACTTCACAGAAACACACCGAAGCAAATGTTTGTTTTAAGATCACATCAACACAACTATAGAACATCTTAGCAGATACAGGACTTCTAACTCTTCAGAATAACTTCAAAACAAGGGAAGCTACTTGTTTAGTCATCTTTGTAAATCCAAATAATCTGCTGTTCCAATGAGCACAGATGACAGAAAAAAAAAAGATGTCTTTATTTCACCAACAGAAGCCCAGCTCCATTAAGAGGAGCCAGACTGATTATATTACTCTGTCACATGTGTAAAGAGAGTATTTCAAAGAACAAAACATAGGAATCTCTGCCATGGAGTTGACAACTTAAGATCACATTGGATACATTAGAACAGACATAACAAGATTCTTACTCTCTTCTTATTATTTTCTAAGTCAGACTGCTAAAGCTGTGGGTTCCCAATGGTATCTCTGCTCCAGGAGCTAAGTACAACTGAGGGCCTGTGTGATCATCCATATGCACATTTGTACAAAAATAAACTCCCTACTTGGTCCATGTTTCATCTGCCAGTTGGCTACGTTGGTTATTTATTCTGCTGGGAAGAATGAGCACCCTTTCTGCAATACAGCTTTACCTTCCTTCTTCTCTATTTACATCCATCAGTCCTGTAGGAAAGTTGCAACTACTAACAGGTAAACCTTTTGTTTTGGCCAGGACCTAAAAAAAAATACCTGCATTACAAAATCTGCAACTGGCCCATACTCTGAATATTTGCGGTCTGTGAAGGGGTAACAGCCACACAACTATCCCTACATTTTTTTTTCAATTGCCACAAAAATAAACCATTTGTAAATACACTCATACAGGCTGTTTCTAAGCCTCCTGCTACTATATTTGGCCACAGTTACAATGCTACAAAATAAATAGATGTTGCTGTGTGTCTTTATAACTACTTTATCAAGGTCCTATCATAGAAGTGCCTTTCACAACTCCTTTTACATATTTTATAAATTCATTTGTTTAAAGCCACTTTCCGTATAAACAAGTAAATAAATATAGAAATATTAGTGAGTTTTCATAAATGCTTCCAAATTTCCCTTGCTTTCAGACTGCACAGCAAGATCTGCTTTGGGCTTCCCTGCCTTTTTGCCTAAAGCCATGAGAGACAGCCTGAGATTCCACATCAATAGCTTTTACTACACATTTTTTGCTCTTAGAGCAAAGCATCACCTTAACATCTGAACAGTAAAATTCTACCTTTCCTTTTTATTTTCCCATGCATTATTTAAACATGCTGCTCTGAATTCTGCAATTAGGATGCTCCTGGGTAGTTACAATCAACATCTTTAAAGTCGGATACAGCAGAAATGTGTGCTCTCCAGGATAGTTTCACACATTTGTTTGCTGTACAGTAGCCTCAATTTAAATATGATAATCTAATTTAGTAAAAATGAACTGAAATCAGATTTACTGCAAAAACTTTTAAAATTTAATTTTCAGACTAGCAATCAATGCTTATTCAGTTTTCGTCTTATCCCTGCCTTCCCTTTTTGCAGATGCTTAAATGACACTAAATTAAACAATTGCACAAATTTTTAAAAATGTAGGGAAATTACCATCTGCACTAAATTCATGAATAAAAAGGTCCAGATAAATCAGTCTTTATGAGCACTTTTCTTAACTGAAAAAATTTATAGAAAGCAAAAATTCTCACAGTAAAAATAAATTTTTAAGATAATTTTGAAACAGAAGATGACAGAAATTATAAAGGGAGATCTCACTATCATCTCATTCAAAACCTTACTCAATTCCCAAAATACGACTTACAGGATTAAATATTAAAACATCTTCAAAGAAAGAACTATGTTGAGACGCACAGCAATAAGCCCATTACTATTCACAGACATAAACAGTATCCAAGAATTATCTGCTTAGTATTACACTCCATTACATTTTCCCTAAATCTATGCAAAATAAAAATATACTCTTGTAAACAACAAGAATTGCAACAGAAGGAAACAAAAAAGGAATCTTAAACTTACATTGATGTGTTATCATAGGTCGTGCACAGCAAGTAGCCCTAAGGATACATTTTAGGTTTTTTATCCATGCTCCGTTCTTGTTGCTGATGTGACCACTTAGGCACATGGTCAAGTTGCAATCAGCTTCTCTCTGTGATGTATGAGAGCTGTGCTGATTTATCTCGTCCTTCTGCAGCAGATTAGCACTAATGTTTCTGCTTCTGTATCCTACCTCTCTTCAGCATAGACTCTGCGTTATCATTGGCAATCCGAATTAAAGAGCCAGTGAACATAACACAGTTTTTTTTTCTTTCTGAAACCATTGTAAAGCAGGTAGTCTCACACAAATAGAATCTTTTATCCACTGAGCCTCTTTTTTAACACTTTTGGCAGGAACAGTAGTCAGAGATACAGAAGAATGGTTCCAGTAAGTGTGCTATAGTCTTTTAGTGATTTATTCTGTTAAAGGGATATTCTCCTATGCAGAGGGCCCTAGGCAAGAGATGGTTGTAGTGCAGCAACATTTCTGTCAAAACCATGGGGTCTTCACTTTGTAACACAAAGGTATTGTGTTACACACAGTGAAACTCTAGTTTATCCCAAAGAAGTGGACAATGTGAAATTAATTCATGCAGACAGGGTTTATGAGAAAAAAAAGCAGCAAGTTAAGTGCCTTATATGTTAAAGGTATTTAATATATAAACTGATTAAGTTAAAAATTATTTCAGTGCCTTACAGTGTATGCATTCATTACAAATTCTCTCTTTTTGCTTTAGGATTGACATATTCTACACTACGGAATTGGCAAATTCAACTGTTAAAAGCATTACAAAGAACTGAATGACTGAATCTTTTTGTTACTATTTTCACTTTGCAGTAAACACTATTTTAGCAGTAAAATACAATTTTTAATTCATCATATTTTCAATTCAAGACACCATGAGACACAGCTGTTTAAATTTTCATTAGAACTTTGAAAAATATTTAGGAAAAAATGAATGTCTTAGACCATCTAGTCTTGAAAATGGGAACATTCTGCTCACTGTCAAAATCACTCACATCACTGCTACTCTTTCCTATCATAGAAATATTTCTGTTTTTAAGAACCAAATGCCATACCTGAATATTAAACAAGAAATATGTGCTGTTTGAACACTAGCAATATTTGAACAGCAGAAAAATTCTAGCTATTCATAAAGACCTAGTCAATGTCTATTATCAGCATGCATTTTTAAAGAACATTATATGGATGGTCTTACCCTAACCAGGAAAGAAAGTGAAACTGAGTTAACTCATTACTTGATAAAAAGTGCTAAAAAAAAGGACTATGTTTGCTCTAATATGGAAGTCTAATGTGGTAACATCCATTTTTAAGTGCTTTATAGATTATACACATACGGATTTTTACACCTGCCACAGGGGCACACAACCTTGGGGACAGAATGTAACAAAGATCTAATCATTAGCAGAGAATTTGTTCAAAGGCAGTTTTAGATCTTGGTGTGGGACTGCATGAGACTACTTCAAGCCTCCCCAGCCTTCCTCCTCTTTTTGTGTGTTGTTGATAAGGAATTAAATGCATGACTGAAGAAGGGCATCCAGAAAAAGTGACAATCTCCTGAGGGAAGGTGTGTGAAAAAACAGCTTTGAGGCATCCCAAACACTGAGTCAACTGGCCATTTCAATGAAGGGCTGATGTACCTTCAATTCCATGCCCTTCCAGCCTTCAGAGAGCAATTTGTAAATGCTCAGTAACCATCCTCTGGTGTTGAATTTGACAAGTCTGTGTGAGAGGTGCCTACCACCAGACAGTCAAAGAACTGAAAGTCTCTGTATCAAGAAAGATGGAGATTGGTGCTATGCTTCCATCTTACTTTAACTCCTCCTCCTCAGGACTGTGCTCATCCAAAGAGCAGCAATTCTACATTCACTTGTCTTCCCTGGGGATTAAAATTCCCAACTGTCATGTCAGGACACGATCCTAAAAAAACAGCTCTATTCCACTAGCAGCTCTCCAGTTAGGAGTGTTCCTTCCCTTCTGTGGAGAAACATGCTACAATACCAAAACAGAAAGATTCACTGCATCAGAGAGGGCAGAATGATATTGACCTTCCTGACAGGACTCCACCAACAAAACAGGTTATGACATGGATGTTGCAAACAAAAGTGGAAAGTGCTGTCACTTCTGAATGCAAGGATCAGATGCAAGGACACTTTTTTCACTAAGAACTGAAACAAAATTTGGATCCCATGGTTTCACATACGTCTTTGCTGTACTACGAAAAAGGTATTTAGCCTTTAGCCTGAAATCTTTAAATCTGGTGTACAAACAGCATTACAGCTTCTCCTGCAGATACACATAGAATCACACTAAAAAAATCAACTCCACTTCAAACATTACCATTTATATCATCCCCAAACTCCTATCAGAAGTTTGTTTGGAACCTCATCATTCTCATGGTTAGAAAGAAACTTGTGATGTACACTCAAAGGCTCAAGCTGCTTAGTACTGTTTGCTCCTGAGCAGCACCATGCTTTAACAGTTTACATGCCCTGAATGGTGGTCTTGCGTACTTACAGGCACCAACCAAATTCCAGATCAGCTTTCACACCAACAAGACTAACCCAGACACGTGCTTTTATCATATAAAACAGACAGTCCATCTCCCTCACCACTGTAGTCCTTCTCTTCACCTCTCCCTGTTTTGAGTTCATGTCTTCTGAACCCTGGAGAGCAGAACCACATAAAATGTTCCACTTGGACTGAACACAAGAGTTCATTTTGGTAGACCAAACAAGCTGTGGTTTTAATACATGGTGCAATAACATGTAAGCGTCCTGCCACCTTATCTTCAGCAGCTAAAAGCCACATATTTATCTATAATGAAATTCTGACATATATCAACATATTGGGATGTGTTAATATGTATTTTCTCTGCTCTATTACATGAGGCCACGAAGTTAGGAATTAACACCAATCAGCACTGACATATGTCAAGTGCTTATGGATGTAACATTACTGCTGGCCCCCCTGTCTAACTCCCAATTTTTTACTGAAACATCATATTGGTTTTATAACATAACTTCCAGTTCTCTGAAAAAAGTTGTTTCCCTAACTATTCAGCAAGCAGAAGTAAGAATACCCATTGTGTCACTGTTTGCCATTAAAAAGCATCATCTGTTCTTCCCAGGCTCCAATGGTTTCCTTAAGTGTTACACACAAGCTATGCAAACAACACACTAATACTCCAAACATGTAATACTAATACTCCAAACATGCAAATGGATTATACGTATTTCTACAGGAAAGTACTCAAGGCAATTGAGAGTGTAAAGTCAAACAAATTTTCATCTATAATTGAAAACATGCAAGTAACTTTTAATTAAACATTACTCCTCTACTGAAAAAAACCACATTAAAACCCTACTAAAAGGGAAGATAGCTAATGAGAAGGGGGAAGTGGGAGGGGAAGGAATGAACAAAACACTATTTTGTGAAGAGGGTGTTGTTCACAAAAAAAATATTTGCAAAGCAGAATTTTAAATGTATTTCTAACTTATAATTGATTCAAAGCCCACATGAATTTCAAGCAAACACACATGCATGTAAAAAATTCAGGCTCTCACAACCATAAATAAGAGACCAGAATGTTTATTTATGCAAGTAACTGGTTTGTTTAAAATGTCAAATATTAGACTAAAGCAAGAAGGAAGAATTTTGGAGTTAAAATTATCAACAATATTATTTAAAACTATCAACAATATTATTAAAGATTAATATAGCGATATCCAAAATCTAGTAAAAACTATACACAGAAAAACCCTAAGCCATTCCCCAGAATTTTTAATCCACAGTTGGAGGCCAATCACAGAAAGGACACCTTGCTGCTTCCTTAATCAAGTTCAGGAAGAAAAAGCAGAAGTATAGTAATTATACACCATGTTCTACAGAAGCTGCAACATTCAACTTTACATGCATGTGTGTTTGCTGCATTTTGGAGATCAGGATACCAGGAAAGGAAATTCACCTACCATTTTGAAATGATACTCGGATTAACAGTATGGATACCTACATAAAATCAATGTCTTAGAGAATTCTTGTGTTAGGAAAATATGTATTCCTACTGTTGCTGGGGCTGGAAGCATTTGCAGTACTTCCTTTGCCTCATGCCTTCCCATAACATTAGTGTGCAAAGCTGACAAAAATCCACTCAAGCATCAATACTTAATGGGCTGACTGGTAGCATATATCAGTCTTGAAGTTGAATATTCAGAAAGTTTAAAAGGCAGAAAAATCCACATTCTCTTGTTAAAATAGGAAAAGTCTCTCTCTTAGAACAAAATTACACCAAGTACCTTTTGTATATGAGGTCAGATGCAGGTAACACCCTCTATAAGGGTACTCCACGTAGCAGATGTATGTAAATACATCAGAAAGAAACAAAAATTAAAGTTTTGGTGTGAATTTCTATTACAAGCCCAAAGCATATAATCTTTCAACCATACCACAGCAACAGCATAGTAAATGCCCCAGCTACTACAGGATGAGATTGAAGTGTAGCTCTTCCTTGATAACACATTATGTAGAATGGGTACAGGAATTAACTCTGCTGCTGCATCAGTGTATTCAGACATATCTGCTTAATTGTCTACACTTCTACTACAATTCACTCCTTTAGCTCTGCAGGGCAAATGTGCTAAGAAATACTAAGTGATGGCATAGTTGTCACCACCTTTAACAGTGCAAGAATTATTTCCTTACTTCTTCATGATTGCTGGCTATCTAGTAAGATCCAAATGTCACAGATAAACCTAAGGAGAAACACCCAATAAACCCTTAAGCAGAGCCCAACAAAGCTTCCATTAAATGTTAGCAGGAACAGAAGTGACAAATGCAGAAAGAGAAACCATATTAATAAATCTGTGGAAGAGACAGATACCAGAATATTGAGAAATGACAGCAGAAAGAAAAAAGGCATTTGAAAAATGTTTCATGTTCCAGAGAGGATACAGGCTTGAAGGGTATTGGCAGAAAGGAAGAAAAGAGAAAATAAGTCTGTACTGAGCTTTTAATCTTTCCTTAATTGTACTGAGAGGCTCCAGCATTATCCCCAGAGAGAATTAAGCATAAAAGACTAAGTTACTCAAACAAGTTCCTTTATAACAAGTCCTTTCAGAACAGCATGACTTCTTTGAAGGACTCAGTTTCTGAAAGATTAGGTCACACAAAAATCATATTGTAATGCATGTTTTTATTACACTAAAACAAAATTGTACCTGATTCCACTAACCTGAACTAGGGAATGTCGATAGGGTTCTGTGGGAATTAACAGAATAGAGCTTGCTTGTCTATTTTGGTTAATACTTCAAGAAAAGGGTTTGCATTGGTAGTCAGAAAAGATATTTTTAAAAGGTCAAGAGAGTGGTGGTATGCAAAATTAAACAGAAATTACTTGGGAAGTGGTCAGAGGTTAAAATGTCAGCAAGTTGAACTATATCAGTTAAGTACGAGATGCAGGATAGCAAGGTTTCATTTTAAATGCTTATTATTGATCACCCTCAAACAGCTGTTATATAAGCCTGGCTTAAAGCTATGTACAGCACCTAGAAAGAAAACCGTATTTTATCAATGTAACTTGAAGTTAACAGAAGTAAAGTTCACTCAGAAGATATTTAGTGTGTAAACTGTTATTTGTGAATTTCAGCTTTCTTTCAACTTCTTCACTCGGGATTTAACTGCGAAAGTATTTTAAGCAGAGTTCAGAGGAAATGCACACTAATGGTCATACCTAATCAGGCATGGGACAAAGGATAAAGAAACCGAGCCTTAAGCACTACAACAGACTGATGGTATGAACCCACATATTCTGCTAAACCACTGATTTCAACAACAGCCTGCAATAGAAATACTAGGTGAAAACACAAATTTTGTGAACACCCAATTCATGACATAGTTGAAAAATACATGGAACACGTGCCTTAAAAGGCACCACATCTTGTGTGATGTTCTTCAATATTTGTGGCGTAAACAACTATTCACCAAAAGAAAAATATTTATCCATAAGCAGACTTGCTTCCATAAATCCCTTTGAGATTTAAACATTTCTGAGGGCCAGCAGGCCCTTTCACATTCCTGGTGAACAGATTTCTAGGAATTTGGTAGCTCACTGAACTAATGGAATTCGAGCAATACCCACTAACCCTGAGAACTGTAACTGCAGGAGTTTTACTGCTCAGATTGAAATGAGGAATTATTCAAGAGCAAGCACATGGACTATTTGGGGTTTTTTAAATCTCTTTCTTTTCTTGATATGTCAGACTGGCCATAATCAGCAAAGATGACAGGCTGAACCCTGTAATTTTTATTCTCTGCACAGGAGAGATATTCCATATTTAGGTCTTAGTTTTTTATATCTTCATTTTTAAGTGTACCTGAGGGATGCTGAGAGCTCGTAAGGCTTTGATATGACTTCCCTCAGTACTGGGCTGACCATTGTGTTAAGCACCCCTGAAGTATTTAGGCACAAAATCATTTGAGAGATTCCAGCCTCTTGCTCTCACATTGTATCACCTGTGTCAGGGGCTAGAAACTGTTACAGAAAGGATAAGGCTAAAGAGAATTGAACGCTACCGCCATCAGCCCGTGCTGCATATTATACAAAGAGAAAAAAGCAATTAGTAATTACCTGGATTGAAATATCACAATGCTCATTGATTTCAATATCGTAGTGTTTCACCAATGGATGAAAAGCAGGGAGGAACCAGGCTAAGGTTTCTAATAATCACAGAACTCTGATTATGACCAGGAAGAGGTATCTATGAGAACTGTACTATCTAATGCAAGCAAAGGCCACTCTTCTTTTGAACCCATTTATTAATCCATATGCCTAAACAATTCATAATGTCTGAGGTTTAGCTTCTTTTAAGCTGCCAAATACCCATTCAAGAGAGTACTTACTAAAAACAGAAGAATTTACATTCCACTAAATAGGACTTGTATGTTTCATTACTCTTGCTACATGAAAGTGAACATTTTAAAAATACTTTTACAAAATATTTCATAACTACACCAGAATAAAAAGGGATAATACATACTATGATACAACAACCTTACTTTCAGCTTGTGTTAATCTGTTTAAGATCATCCACTGCCACAAAACTCATTGTCAAAGATCTCTACATTTTTTTAATGCTGCCAGGTTTCAGCTAATGGATTCTTAAAATGTAAATATTAAAACATATCCATTGATCCAAGAAATGGTATCAGATAATTGGCCTCACCCATAATATAGTACAAAGCAGAAAGCACCCATTGAAATGCAGAATGCAAGCACACACTCTCTATAGAAACGCCTTGGAGGAGCACATCACTTGTATCAATTGCCATAAAGCAACTCAGGCTTCTAAGGGTTTACTATTTTTGTCAATAACCTGCAGACTAGCAGTAATAATAGATAAACCTCTATTATAAGGAAGAAAAAGTACAATTCATCTGAAAAGAGACAAAGGCCTGAGATGATAACTCCAACCAGAAGATCAGAAAGGGTCCATCTCTGAAATAACCAGTTTAAACACACCGCGGTTAAGGATGGCCTGTGTTAAATTCAGAAGCTGAGAAGTGTAAGCAAAGCCCATGCAGCTGACCACTTTGGTATTCACTTCAAGGCAGGAACGGACACTGTCAACCACAGCTAGAACCAAAGCTCCAGGCAATCTGACACAGAAGTTTGACAAGGCAAATCTAAATTTGCCTTGTAGCATATACACACACAATACATATTAGATACAGAGCAGATTATATATCCACACATATCTGAAAAAACATAATTCTGTTAGGCTTTTTTTTCTCTCTGTGACAGAGGAAAATTAGACATACATTTGATAGTAAAAAGTATATCTGGGAAAAAAGCCAGAATCTATTTTATAAGCTTCAAATGTTATGATTCTTCTGAAAGACATTTTTACTTAACAAAAATGAACTAATGAAAGACCAGAAGTTTGTTTCCTGAAGCATTATTCATAGCCTCCCAGTTGTGTTTTGCAATAAATGTTTTTGCCATTTAGCATATCATGCTCAGAGATACCACATTTAATAATACAATCTGCTGAGGATGAAAAACATTTTCTTTGCTAAAGAAAAAGCTGGTTATAGAAAGTGCAAGTTTGGCAGTAAAGCTTCCAAGAAAAATTGCAGCCTGAAAAACACCTGCAGACTTTAAGTGTATACATTTCAGTTTGTCAGATGTTCTTCTGTAATTTAAATATTTTAAGAATCAATCAAAATAATTTCTTTTCTTGGAAATCAGATGAATTAATATTTTTCAACTTTACCTCTAACCATAAAATATGAGAAAACCAATAAAGGCATTACTTAGCGGGGAGACTGACATGCTTTCTGGATGTTTCAATTCTTTTTTATCCAAGAAACAACCTCAAATAGTCAAGCTTTCTGCAATATTATTTAAGACCTTTTGAAGTGCTAATGAACATATAAGCATTTATATGGACTGTAGATGGGAATGACAACGTATTTCTGCCCAGTGTCTAGTATACCAGGATTCAACAGGGGGTTCAAGATGATATCACTGTATTACAGTGATACAGAACAGCACTTAAGAGAAATGACATGGTAGGATGGCTTAAGTGAAGCCAGATCTACACAGTCCTACTCCACCTCTGCATGGTGATCAGGGACAGAGTCACAAAACGCTGCTGTTGAAATAGATTCAGAATAAAGCAGGAGACTGAGATACAAATCAGTTGTAGGGATGACACACAAGAACATGCACCAGGAAAGTCTGTTGCAGAGAGACACGAGGAAGGATCAAGACCTTTCCAACAAGCATGTTATTTTCCAATATTTTCAGTTGCTTAAGAGGTGTCTGAAGCACCAGTGACTGTCACCTTAAACCAAGGATAACAACAAAGAAAGGGACACTCTGAGTTAAAACTAACTGGATCTCCTCCAAGAATTCTGCCTCATGGACAATATTGGATATCATAATAATGACACAGTAAATAAGCTGAAACAGAGCAGACAATTACCAATTATGAATTTTTCAGTCACAATGTCATTATTTAGCAAAGGACTTATCACAGCAAGACTCTCCCAAAACATTTTTACACTTTCATCAGTACATATCATGCCAAGGGAAATGCTGCATTACTGAAGTGAAAAATCTTGCTCCTAGATAAGCTTTTCCAGTGCCAACGGCCAGGAAGGTTACCTTAGGAGATAGACTGCCATAAACACTGTTCACAAAATCTGCATCTATCTTAAAAAATGAAGCAATTAATACAACCAAATGAAAGCAGCAGTCATTGTGGTGCTGTGCTGACAAACATGGCTGGCTCTGATGTATGATTGGCTCCCGAGAGTTAAATGCTGTTTCATGCTCATTAAAATCTACACTAGCAGACAGAGCATCACTCGTTAAAATTAGAAATGTCTGAAAAAGCAAAACAAGAAGATGAAAACTAAAAACATATTATGATGATCAAAACCAATGTAACTGCAGTACTAAAAGCCAGAATCTGCTCCCATGTAGCTCCTCATGTATTAAATCAGTAGTGCTGTATTCACTTGAAATATGTTCAATTCATACCAGCAAAACTGGGAGCACTATCTGGCACTTTTTTTTGTATAATAAAATTCCGGACTCTTTCCCTGCTACTCACTTGCACGCTTTCTCAGTATTAACACAACATATGAAGGTGGGATGTTAGCTATTTTCACAGCTTTGCTCACATCTAGCCAATTCTATGTTTACTGTCATATTCTAAAACTGGGCACAGGGATTTTTTTATATTCTTCCTCCTTCCATGTGTTCCTATAGGAAAAAAAATCTTGCCTACCATCACTTCATTTTTCAGTCTCTCATACTAGCTCTGTGTCTTTGCATAAAAATTTGCATTTGTTATCAGCTGAGATTTGCAGACAACATAAGGCAACAGATTCCACACACTTGGGTCCTTTTGATGCCTTAAGTTTTAGCTTTTATGTTTTTCAGATCAGTACTGCTTTAGTGTATAACTCTAAAACTCCACAGACTGTCAGCTACTGTTCTCCCATCTTATTCAGACACAACAATTTCTCTCTAGACCTGAAACTCAAGGACACCTCACTTTCTCAGGCACCAAAAAATGTAAATAACAGTGAAGTAAGGGAATGTGACTCCATTACCTGAAGCTGTAATTGGACAATTAACCTCTGATATGCAAATAGACCAAATTTATATCTGATGTATGCTAGTCATCCTTCTTGGGTGCAGTCTCTGCAAGACTCCTGCACTGCCCAAGGTGTACCCTTTGAAGGCCTTTCAATAAATACCTACCTTTAATTCTGTCTAGCCTCTGTTCTAGGTAGCCTCCCCAGGCATCACTTTCACATCTCTCTTCTGTATTGTATTCTGTATCTGATAACATGGAATAATTATTCTTTATTCTGACAAGATGGCTATTTGGGAGGTTGGTGAACATAGTATTCCAGGTACATTGAAAATGCAGGCTACCACCATTTGATCACTTTTACATTTCTTAAATAAAATCCCATTAGAGAGACAAATCATCAAGGAATCATTTGAGCAGTCAATGGAGAGAGTGACATGAAGCGGGTAAAGACAGCCAAGTGTTCCATGACCACCTTTTTATACTTTTGTGGGTCTCCAAGCACTTCAATATTTTAAATCACATGATCACCCATCCTGCAAAGCTAAATATTCTGTATTTTATTAACTGTAGTTTTATACCTCTACTATGTTTGCCTATGGGAAATCAGTAAATCAGGGCAGAGACTTCTGCAATTGATTACTGGGCAATAAACGGGCAGAGTGGTACACCATAAATCAAGGTGATAGTTTAGGGGCTGGACATTAATCTGACTTTTTCTTTGATTCCCCCTTCCAATATTTCATTTCTCAGATCAAATTTAATCTCTCACTCAAATGAACTGGAAAGAATTTCTGGTATGGAATACTCATTGGTAAAAAGGTATATTAGCAAGTACTGACATTTACATGAGATTCCTAATACGCCTTAAACACACTGAAGTGTTCAGGAGCCTACCAGAAAAGAAGCAAGACCATTCCCATAGAACAATGCAACATGTATTTTCCAACAGCCTAAGGCAAGGAAAAGGCTGCCTCTCCGAAATGCTGCCTACTGCATTACACTGCAAAACACCATATGAGATGCAGTAACCTCCTTTGATAAAAAATGCGCTTACAGTATGACCAAATGGATAAAAACAAATTAAAATCCTTCCATATTTATTCTCATTAATGTATTTTTACATGCCTTCATAATTCCTACAGCTATAATCCCAGGATATAAAATGAAGCATAAAATTATATTATACCTTGATATGAGAGGTGTTACTAGATAGACCTTAAAGTGACAAACTGATATTCCATACACATATACGGAGAGCTGTGGTCCCAATTCTGATGAACTTAAGCATTATTCAGAAACCCTACAGAACAGTGCTACAGCACCCCCTTTCACACATGTACTTCCTATATGGCATTCCAATAAAATGGTGTGAAACTTCTGTTCTGACATATCTGGTTTTAAACTAGCTCATTAAAAACTAACACTCACAGTGCTCAGAAAACAAAGGGAGTAAGAAAGCTGCTTCTCCCAAAGCTATCATTACAGAGCAGTTCAGTCTGCTAAAGGCTACTGAATTAACAGCAGATGGGCAAAATCAGGAAGCAAGTTAAACTACAGTTTATCAGTTTACAAGATGTGTAAGTGCTGCTGAATAGGAATTAAAAAAAATAAAAAAAAACAACTGACCTTATAGGGGCCAAGACTCCCTCTCTCCAAAGTTACTGCATACTGAAGTAATAGCTGTTCTTCATTTACTCAAGCGTTTCTCAAGGCATGTTCAGTAACTTCTAACACAGTCTTAGTCCACACAAAAGGAAATTGGTTATTTGTATGTTATCCAAGGAAGGCTGAGTAATATACTGCAGTAGGAAAGACCTCTAAAAATAAGTCATCTCTCAGCAGATTCACTCCCTTCCTGTCTGGGTTTGAATCAGTTCGCAACTGCATGAAAGGACAAAGCTCAAGGATGAAGTATGGAGAACTTCTGTAATGATCACACTGCTCATATGCATTCATTTCCCTCCTACTCTGTTTAAAAGAATCCAGTTATTAGGGGTGGAGCAAGGTAGTGCTCAACAGGATGTGCGTGATCAGAGCTCCCCATGTGTAACCTTCTGCTTTCATGTTTATTTTTGGATGTATTTTCCTTTGTACTTTGAAGTAGTTTCCTTGGGCAAGGTAGCTAGCACCACAATCACTTATACATGCTGAGGAAGGAAAGCAAGCCCTCATCAACACAAACAGTATTTTTTTCTACAAATTCATAAAGTATCTTGGAAGTCTACAGTGTTGTAACAGTAATAAGTTACTTTTTTTCATGTTTGTTAGTGCTCTTCATACACCAAAGCCAGGGACAGTCGGTGCACAAAGGAACATCACCAGTGATTCCCATAACCGACCAGTTCTTCATCAGGGAATAGTGTTCAGCTGTGTGAGAATTCAATGCGAGATTTCACCATCTTTAATCCGCTGTAACAGCGTTGATAGACAACGAGTCTCCAAGGATGAGTAAGCAGGGAAGATCAACAGATGTTCCCCAACGGGATGCTACTTCAACAGACACAGTCATTAGAGAAAAAACTGGCTCATTTTAACTGGTAATTGTTGTTATCAGGACAGTGTCATTTGTTTTGACCAGCATTCCCTGACTGATAGAAATGAAGGTCACAGAAAATTTTTCTGTACTTAAAGGGCTGACTGAATATGGGGCTGCACGTATTATGGAAGGCACCTTACTGTATTCTTTTTGATAAAGAATATCCTATCTTTTCCTTAAAGAATATTTAAATTTAAAAACTGGCAGACTAATACTGATTTAAAAAAAAAAAAAAAAAAGTCAGTTTAATAATAGCTATCTTTTTTTCTTTCAGGTATAGACCCAACTACAATAGCACTCATAGAAATTAATACCTTTGCTGTATATTGTGCATTAAGTACATCAATATTAAGTATATCAATAAAACATATCTAATCTGAGAATCATTATACCAATACAAATGCTTCTTAGAGCAATACCGCTAATACAGGATAAGTTACTTTTCAATTTAAACAAAACTCAGAGAAGTCTGCAAATTCACAATATGAAGTTTCAGAGATACCAAACATTCTTTCTAAACTTAGAAAGAATTAAAATAGATAATCTTTCTCTCAAAATCTAGTTTCAGGATATATACTGAAAGTTTCATAAGCAGCATAATGGATATGTAATTGTCTTTCAAAGAACTGCAGAGATATAAAAATATTTGTTGCAAATGTGAACTTCATCAGTAGGCTTCTGTATTAACAAATTTTTAGTGTTAAGAAGGACACTTCATTTCAGATTAGTTGCACAGTAAATTAAAGCCAATACTGTTGTTCCATTTTCATATTTCTGTGGTTTCATTTTCCAAGATTACATTCACAATCAAAATTAAGAAAAATATTTAAAATTACGGTATTAGATTTTCTTTCTTCTGCAGGAACAATTCTTATTTGATTCTTATTTGGTTAACAGAGTTTTGATTTTTTTTCTTTCCCTCAAAACAAGGAAATAAAGTAAATTTCCCCAAAAATTAATTCCTTGGGGAAAAACTAACAAATGAAAAAATAACATATATTGCATTTTTGCACTTCTATTATTAATCATAAAAATTCTACATACATAAAATCAGTAATTATTTTAAGAATACTAACCCTACAATTTATTTAGGTTGTTCTGTTGTTCTTATACGACAGTATTACATTATTTTGGAATTATTCAGCGTTTGTTCTGGATAAACTACTTCTTTCATGAATTAAATTCTCATTATTTGGACAGTTGAAATTTGCCCACAGTAGATTTTAGCTTTCACAATATCTGGACTGTAATGAACTGACATTGTTGCCTTTCCCCATTTTTCCATGGTACCATATGTATTAAATATCTGTGATCCACTTTGACTTTGAGTGGGTTTTCATTAGACACAATTAAAAACTGAATGACACATAACAATAACAGTTTCCTCATACAGACTTTGTCACAGCAAAGATGTATGAACCTTAGGATAAGGCAGAAAGAACAATGCAGCATCGAAAACATTAGAAGTCTCCCTTTAGAAAAATATTTACCTTTCTTCAGGTAACAATAATATTAACAATATAGTACTGGTGCTACTGCTAGTATATTTTGGGAAAACTTTCTTACATAATTTTCCATCTATTTTAAACATTCTCTCTTTATCACATGTTAGCTGCAGTTTATGCAGACTCTGGGATTAGCAGGTTGCAAGGAAATAAATATTACCTTGAAAAAAAATGAACAACTTTATTATATCTGAGACCTACCAGCAAAGCTGTATTTCATTGAATAATTTTCCACTCACTGAAAGTACAGGGATAGCCTTCTTGAAAGAAAATGCATCAAAATATATGAGAAGTTCACTGCAAAATGGCACAAAAGACAAGGAAGCACCACAATCTAAACTGTGGTCTCTGACTGACACCTGCAGCATTTGTGACATGTTCTACAGCTCAATTTCATAAAAAGCTGCAACACACAAGGTGTGTGCTAAAGCTGCTTATGACCACTCCAGTACTTCTAACACATATCACCTTCCACAAAAGCATCTATCATCAAAAAACTCAACAAGATCATCAAAAGTGCTAGAAACAAAACTGTATTAGTGATTAAAGAGCAAATTATGTTGAAATTGTTTTTAAAACTACTTTAAATATATGATTCAAAAATTTTTAAAAGGGAACCTCCATGCCCCAAATAATACTAATAAGAGAACAATCTCTGAATGCTTAGCAGGAAATTCATATGCATGGGAAAAATTACTGTGCTTATACCAATTAAAAGTGATTTTTTTACAAAAATGTTACCAGAGAAACCTAAAATTTGATTTATTCTCCCTATCATTATCTTGTAAAGCACTATCTACATTATCAAATTTCTGACTACTGGCAAATGCTGCATATGTTAAAACAGATGAGACCACTGGCATATTTCATCTTTTCATGCCAAGGCCTGAAACTACAATGCAGCTGCTGTAAAAAAAACCCTGTGAACTGCAAAAAAATATTGCCTTGTCAGATTCTTCAAATTAACTGCAAAACTTCAGTAACTGTAGAACTTGCCAAAATATTTTAATTTAGCTGTAGAACCTGCCAAAAACCAGTACAAATCCTGGCCATGCAATTAAAGAATGATATCTGATATTGTCAGGGCATTCAGTGGCAAGCATGTTTCACTCACATTGTGGTCTTTCATGCCTTGGCAATGCTGCACCATTAACTACTGGGGATTTGATTTTTTTTCTGATACTGACATTAGAACTGCTTTAAGACAATTATTTGCAGTATAATACTGCTCTTTTGCAGGAAAGCAGAAAGAAAAAAAAAAAATCCATCCATCCACAGTGAGAAGCTGAACTAAAATGTTAGAACCAGCACCTATTTCTTAAATATAATTAATGTCCCTAGACCTGCAACTTTAGGACACTGTCACACCATCTGGCAGCTCTGCACAACACCTACACTTGTACAGTCACCATTTCAAACAAACTGGAAGTACAAATTGGCAATAGTGTAGGCCAGGCCAACAGGATGCCTTCCAGTTCCCACAACACTTTTCAAATCAAATGTAGTGCTTGCAAAAATGCAAACAGATTCAAGTTCAGTAACTTTGTGCAGCAACATGTTAATGAAGTCTTCTCTGCACGGATACCAAAGTAGACAGACTACAGAATCAAGAAACTCAGCAGTACGTTCTCCACAAAGGAAAGTTTTAAGGGAATTCACATGTAATCAGTAAGTCAATTTTTAAGTGATCTTGATCCATCTGCAAATTCTAAACCCCTTACAGCTGGTGATGAGACAGGAGTAAATGAGAATAATTTAAAATTTCAGAGTACAATAAGAATAGACTCTCCTCATAAAAGCTGGCAATAAAAGCAAAATTAAGGCTAAGAGAGCAACACCTGCAGTATATAAATAAATTCTACCAGAAATTCTACCACCTAAGTTATTTCATTACAAGAGGCCCACAGGAAAGAAATACAGGAGTATGTAATCGTACGTAATATGAAGGACTAAAGAAGTAAAAACTTTTCTTTTTTTCCCAAACTAATTTAAAATAATTATACTTTGCTTATGATATAAATGTCTTTATACTACTTGGTGGTCCATCCTAGAGAGGATGGGCTGTGGGCAGGCCACACAGCAAGTAACAACGTTAGACCTTGGACACTGAGAAATCTCTAGTTAGGTTACAGCGAGAAGTGAAGGAGAAGAAAAGACAATGGGATCATTATGCAGATTAAGTTATTCCTTATAAGGTTATATTCTGAACCCTGCCCTCTGATTAGTTACTCTTGTATTCCATATAAGGTATTGTTTCTGTTTCTCTCTGTTCATTGGTTCTCTGCCCTCAGATAATGTTTATAAAAGGCTGTGTTTGTCCCATTTGGGGGTCTTCTCAAGGAGCTATGTAGATCTGTGCTATTTATGTTTTATGTTGCGCCCTCGCACACCTTCCTTTATCCACATTAAAGCTTTCTGTTTCTAGCCCTTTAGTCGTTCCCATCCATTACATTTTATTGCCACACTCCCAGCTGATTCCGGTCCCAGGGCTGCACATGCCAGCAGCAACAAGGGCTCATCCAACATGCGATGCAACAATACTATATTTCAAATACTTTCAAAGTCAAGGCGTTTTTTTCTGTATTAACTGCAAATAAATCTGAACTTACCTCCCAAAGTGCTTTGAAGTCCTTCTGCTCAATTCGAAGGAGCTCACTATGTTCCCTGGTAACAATGGTAGCATGGCGAGGAGTGTTATCCAGAATGGACTCTCCAAAAGCAGTTCCTACTCCAAGAGTGCATATCGTCACAGCATCCTTTGATTCAAAACAAAAAGGACACATTAAATATTTCACTATGTTTTGAGAGTTTTTGTGTCTTATTTTTAATAGCACTGCCTTGAGATTCTTCAGCAATCTGCTTAAAAAGAAAATTAATTTAAATGTCAACAACAAAAAAAATCAGTGTGCTGGTAAACAACATGGGAAGCTTTAACATGGACAAAAGCGGGACTTCTGTTTTCTATATTGATCAGTTGAATTAGACATTTCTGAATGCAAATCTGAGAACACAAGAATCACTTTCATCTTTATAAAAACCTATGATCTCTGTTAATCTGTCTCTAAACACTGCTATGATGATGAGATCTTTAGAAATCTCAGAGGTGATGAGAAGGTAACTAGAATCAGAAATGCAATCTTGGAAAATAAACTTCTCTCCTACACAGGCTACCCTCATCAGAAATAAAATTAACCTGTTATGTTTCTGTTATGTAAACGTAACTTTCAATTATAATATCCTCTTGTATTTATATTGCATTTCTCTATTGTACAAGCAATGTGCTTGTACCATTGAACAACTCTTGGCCCTTCTGTTGAAAACGCCAGCAAATCTTTCAGCTGTTAATGGATGTTTGTCAATTAACTACCAGACCAAAAAAAAAAAAAATTTCACATAAATCAGGGATTTCAAGAAAATTATTAAAGTTCAAACAACCTGGAAAAAATGGATCCATGTACAGAGCAATAAGAAGGTCCCAAACAAGCAGCAAAGTCCACTTCAAAGGAGTCTATATGAGCACATGCCATTCTAAACGATGTCTAAATGAATCTCCCTTGGCCAGGAACTCCTCTGTAGTAGTTCCAATAAAAATTATGAGCTACTGCAGAGAAAACCAAGTAGCCATTAAAGAACTTGCTTGAATCAAGATCTTTAGATACATGTTCTATTTTCAGCTCAAAAGTTGCTTTGTTCCTCATCACAGGCTTGAAGCTGAACACTCACGTCTTTTTTCTGAGATGGGCCTTATCTGACGGTCTGTTAAGTAATTTAAAAAATTAGCAACAGCATAAAAAATTTAAAATCACACAAACTGTACTTAACCATAGAAAACATATTGCATGTGCATGCAGACAATTACAAATAAACACAGAAAAACACATGCTAACTTTACCTGATACAAGATTAGAAGTATAGTTTAATTCTAAAACATAGGATTCATGCAACCTCTACAAAAATCAAAGCAAAAACATTTGTTGTCCTCGTGGCTGATAATCCAGGAGAGATACATGAGCATGTTTCAGCATCATTTTCTGTTTTTAGAATTGCCCTGCTTTTCTTTCATGCATCTAATAAGTCATAATAGGCAAATGTTATTAAGATAAGGTTAGTAGCTTTGTAATTGCAATACAAAGACAAAAGCCCATAATAGTCCAATTCCTTGAACCATAGCAAATTGCTCTTACACAGATGTTACCATATAAAATTGTGTGTTCAGGAAAACAAAATCAATTATGTCTCAGAGAACATCTAGGAAAAATTTACCAACTGTCAGAAATAAATTTTCAAGGAAGGGAAGTAAGAACAGATTTTCTTTAAAAGAAAGAATATTTAGGAATGAGCACCTAGGCACCTAAATAGAAGCCTCTACAAACAGACTATAATACAGTTTATACACTGAAATCTGCCTTCCCAAGCTTACAATTCAGGGCTGAAACACTCTATAAATGCTATGATACTCACAATGGCATTCAAAGGAGCTACAAAGAAAATGGGCCTACTGCTCATACAAAATTTGATCTCCAGATATACAATAGATTATTCTCAATCCTATTCCTGGATTTCTCCATTCAGAAAGTTCAGATAAAAGAGCTCTGTTCAGGACAGGACGACCAAACAGCCTGGCATAAAAGAAACTTTTCCTGTAGGTAGATCATAAACATTGTTTACATCTTGTAACTTTCTCACTCACTCCCCTCCCTTCAAAAAATACAACTCACTTTAAACATTTCACCTTCTCTGACTGTGTACAACCCTAAAGAACAATGACAGAACAGACATGAAAAGAAAAAAGGATAATTGTTAAGAAATTACTTTATAAGGTAACTTCTGATGAGGCAGTTGTTAAGCTTAAGGAATAAATTAATACTGTGGGATGTTAGGTCAAGAGACTGGAATGGTCCTATCTACATTCATTAAAGGAAAATCCAGGCTTCCATCCAATGCCTTGTTAAGGCTGACCTAGAACAGAGGCTAGATGGAGTTAAAGAATAAAGTAGCTATTCATTAAAAGGCCTCAATGGATACACCTGGGCAGCACAAGCGCCCAGCCAGGGCTACACCCGAGATAAACCAAAATGGTCACAAAATGGACACCCGGTCACAAGGTCTCTCACTTTCATAAGTTCTGGTCCATTAGCATATTGGAGTTACTTGTGCAATTATAGCTTTAAGTTATGAAGTCCCAGCCTTCTTGTTTTATTCTCTTTAGTCCACCTTGCTTATGCTCTTGGGTCTGAAAATTTGGATCAGTTGTCCTTGGTCCCAAGCTAGAGAAGGAATTGTTTTTTCTAGCTACTCTGTGAAGAGAGCTTACCATCCTTTAATATGAAGCTCAGAACTACACACTAAAGCAGTACAGAATTTGAAAAACATAAAAGCTAAAACCTAATGTGCCACATCAAGTTCTTTCAGATTTTTTCCCCAGCCATCACAGTTCTCCACAGAGAGGCAGTTTCACAGCCAGCTGGGGTGCAGACCTATATGCCTTTGAGGCTTCAGAGCCCTATTTTCTCGCTACCCCTTGTTTATACATCTCCAGCCTCCTGGGGAATCAGGTGTGTTTCCTGTTACGCCTGTTAACCTTACACTCAAGAATCTCCTGCTGTTCAGTGAAGACTTCAGGAGGATTGCTGGCAGCTCAAAACTCTCTGTTTGCTGTTCCCCTTTGCAATCCCAGAAGCAGCAGGGTGTTCTAGTGGCTGGTAACCAGCTAACATTCACACAGCTATTTAAAAGTATTAGAAACTTGGAAAGATGAGATTGCTCCCATTGCTGTCTGTCCTCTGTACACACTATAAAACAGTAGTGTTCAAATCAGAGGCTATTTGTGTATTCAGTTTCACTGACTCTTAGCTGCCACGTGAGACATATGCAGGGAAAGCATTCATAAGCCTTTCCCTCACCCCCAATCAATCCAAAACATTATTGAATTGGCAAGACCATTTTATGGAATGGATGAGAATCAGAAACAAGGCTCTGCTTTATTCCCTTCCCCAGCACCTCAAGGATCATCCTGTATCCCTCCTCCTTGACTTGTGACCCCATCTGTTTCTCAAGCTGGCAAACAGAATTTTTGTACTGTGTGTAAATAAAATCATGGTGCTGGAAAGAGAAATGAAGAAAACAGGGAGAAACATTACTAGTGCTAGACTCAAAGGGATGTTCCTTCAAAATTTTAGTTTGTTCAACATTTTGAGTTTATAAGGGAGCTGATGTAGCTAGATTGCTTTTGATTTCATAATTTTCCTACACCTTGCATCTTTATCTCACCTGTCTATCTGTGTCTCTCTAGGACATCATACTATCTCTATGTTTAACTGGAGATTTGCAAAAGCTGGCATTTTAAAAAGTTTGCTTATTATTACTTTGACACAGTTCAGTTTCTCCTCAGCAAAAATTTCCTTCTATAACAGAGAAACCAAAGATGAAAGTAAAGTATTAAGTGATTTTTCTGTTCCATTACCTTCACTTCAGTGTTTCAGCCATTCAGACAAGAAATCCTTATCAAACTATTTCTAACAATAACATAGAAATACCTTTTGAATACACTGAAACTGCAGTTTGCAAACATGTTAGGCCACCCTCTCCATAAGACAAGGTTATTTGCTTAAAGAAGGCATTATGCTTCTACAAAAACTGTGATCAGCTTCTCTTTTAGTACCTAATTAAAATATGTATGGTTCAGATTAACTGTACTGTAATACCACATTCATTATTTCCATACCTTTCTATCTGATCTTCTAAAAGCTACCTGCAATGTCTGAGATGTTTTCCTATGTCACCTGACAGAGAGAAGTGAAATTATTTTTCTGTATTAACTTTCAATAAGCACAACCACAACACTGGAGCTCAGCATGAGCCAACACACTCTGCTTCTCAGCTTAGTACATTAGTTCAGCCAATCTCTGTGTTACAATGGGTACAGCAGTTCTCATGTTCAAACTAAATAATTTAAAACCACCTTAGGCGTATTTATACTACTAACTACAGTACAAACTTATGTCACAACTTCACACAGGTTATCTCCAAAATACATAATGGCATTTACATACTGAAAGCAGTATTGCAAGGACTACCCTGTTTAAATCCCTTTCCTTGCTGCCACTTCACCTTATCACAAACCTCCTTTGTCCTCAGTTTCAAAGAGCTGTGAAATTCTTCCATTTCTTACATGAACATCTGAACCTCTTTCTTCACAGTCATTCTTCTCAGCAACCCCACTAACTTATTTGACTTTTCATCCCCAGCCCTCTGCATCTTCTTACAGCTGACACTGCTGTACCATCCAAGCACTCACAGCTCCTCCTTTATAGCTTTTCTAAAACAGGCTAATTATTTTTTAAGTCAATGCCCTATGTTCAATTTTGTCTGTTTTTAAAAACTGACCTGCCTAAAAAAACCCACCATAACATAGGCAAGATAAACTGGCAATAGGCCCCGGCACACACTCTGTTTGAGCTGGCAAAATGCAGGAAAAAACCCAGATCTGCGTTGCTATTGTTATTTGGTCTTTGTCTTTTTTCTCTTCATTCCTTCATAGTTTATCAGAAAAATCTTTGGGGTAAAAGGCTCTGAATCTAATCCAGGAAAACACAGTGTTGCTGAATCTGACAACATTGTAACACTGATGCTTTTGTCAAAATGCATTTATTCCCAGCTTTATTCTGAGGCATTGCCAACAGTCATCCTTAGACTGTTCAGCTTCAAAACAGAGTTCAAAAATGAAACATACACAAGGCAATTTGTCAGCAATGTTTTTAAGACAACACCAAACCAGGAACATCCCTAAGAACAACTTTCATTACTAGATATCTCAACACTGGCTAGGCAACAATGTCAAATAAAAATGAAATTCAGAATCTGATCATAACTGAGGGCAAAGACCTCTTTCTGATATATTCTACAGAGGCTGCATTTTCTGTTTATTTTGAAGGTAACTTAACTACATTTTTCTATGACTTTTAAGTACTGTATTTATCAGGGTATTTGTTACAAACAAGTTGAGGCAAGACCAAAACAGTTTTCATTACAGTTACCTCTGGAATTCACATTGAGACGTTTTCACCCTACAAAAAGTTCTCTTTGATCTCTTCTTGATTGCTGAATGCCCAGAAAAATCCATTAATCGTTTTTACAGAGAGCAGACTCCACTCAGGACGTACTGGATGAGTAATCCTGTCAAATCTCCGTAGCCATTCCAACGGCATATGAAATTACCGGCACATTTTACCAGCTCGGTGGAACAAAACTAGCAGTAACAGCAAAATTTTCTCTGGCCAAACTCTTTAAAACGTGTGTATGGTAAATAGCCGCATACGATTTACAAACACCGCCCGCACTCGGGCTTGCTTTGTGTTCTGACACTGCCCTCTCGTGACAGAACACAGCTTCGCAAGCAGAAAGGGTTTTTCCAAACCAGTACGAAAACAAGGCTTTATGAGGTCCTAATTATCTGTGTCTGTCTCTATTAAAGCCCGTAAAACAACAGATGTAATAGTTCTTGTTATTGTGATATCAAATAATATCTAATATAAATATTTCTGTTTACATGAATTCTCAACTTGGTCCTAATCAGTATTACTAATATTTTCTGAGAGAAATCACAGGTAAGTAAGCTTAATTAGTAAATTAGTAAGCTGCTGGGCAGCAAGAATGTGTGTGAATTAATACCTCACTAGCTACACTGAAGTCTTGATCCATTAGTACTTAAAAATTTAATTTCTAGTGCAAGACATGTTCCTACATGCCTCTGTAGGAACAAAGGCAATTAAGACATTTTTAGTAGGGACCAGGTGCACAATAACTTACTGCACTTCTAATGGGAGAAAGCTACCAATCACCAAAGGTGACTACAGAGAGAGGTAGTAGATGGTAGCTGTTACACAATCCATGAATTCCTAGGCTTGATAAAATTTAAGTTTTCCAAGTACACAGATAAACACCTAGCAAAATGGGACTCATATTTTTAATCAAGAGAATTACTTTTCTGTATTTACATTAACACTGTAGGCATCATCGTATAATCACAGGATAATTCAAACTGCAAAAAAACTCAGGAGGTCATCTAATACAACCTCCTGTTTATCCGGAGTATTAAACGGTGTCCAAATTAATTAGTCATGTCTAGAGACATTTTAACCAATAGAAACCTAAATACCAAGTTAGCTTCTCTCCTACTGGAAAGACAGAATAATCCTGTACTTTTACATGAGTCTACAAACTTCTATACTCGGGTAAACAGCTGTATCTGTCCTGCTCTGCTGGAAGTTTCTCATTAGCATTTGTGCCATTTATGGTATAATAGTAACAGCAGAGCAATTAGCCATTATTACGATTTTGCAAAGGAACCCTTTGCTCCTGGGTGATGTGTTTGGAAAATGCGCTCCAAGTACTCCTACATCTTAAGCACCCATTCCCAGCTGTCAGTGCTGTCAACTGAGTGTGCCAGGGCTGCCCTGGCAGCAATACAACACCGTACTGCTTCCACCATTTGGGTTTGTAGGGTGCACAGTAGGCAGGGAGTGCTAGCAAGTGCTAGACAGTGCTACTTCAAATTCAAGAATGACCAGTACCAGGCCAACAAGAAAGTACAGGCAAGACTGTACAGGAGCCATGCGCAGGAGGCTACAGGCAGAGAATGAGAAGGAGACCAAGAATGGACAAGGACGGACATGGTATAAACCCCAAGCTGGAGCAAAACCAGAGAAAATGTTGGACTCAAATAGTATTTAGGAGTCCCCAAACATGAAAATTATCCAGACAGGAATGGTAAATGCATGGGCTGCCATGTTTTTGGCAGCAAGGCTATATTCTAGGGCAACTAGGCAGTGGTAAGAATTCAGTTCCTTGTTCACATGAGAAGGAAATGCGAGGTAAGAAGTAACTGCAGAATATAATTTCTAGAACTAGAATTACATGAACTGTAGTTCAACAGCTTCCTACTGGCAGGAAAATGAAGTTAACCTGAACAAGCAGAAAAAAATATTTACATTATATTCATTAAGAAACTGAAGTGTTCCATACTCCATCTAATGGAACAAATCAACACTTCAAAGAGATTCTTAATTTAACATCCAGATTGTGCAGATGTATTACTTTCTGAGTAAAGAGCATTAATTCTTCACAACAGTGTAGTGCCATCTCTTGGCAAACACTGGAAAATCCTGATTGCTTTAGACATCCACAGAAAAGGGTCTCATAAGAGCCCAGTACTGTTCCAAATTGTGACAATACCAATGACAGCCAGGCCACGACAAGAATTGCTCAAATTAAGCTAATTATACTCTCAATCAATCTTTACTTGGTACAGTTACTAAAAATAATATGAAAGAAGTTCCTTTTGCATCTACCATTCTACTGCAACAAATAGAAACACCCAGTACTCACACACTGCCTTGACTTGCATTCTGACCCAATTTCAGTGATGATATGACACTCAACAAAGTGAAAAAAATCCAATTTCTGCTATGAGCAAAAAACTTTCCTCAATCAGCCAAATTTTGGGCAAAGAACACACCACCACCATCCTTCCCCTACACATGCTATTTTCAGTCAGGTGGGGAAGATGGGTAGTAGTCTCTGTAAGGTCCTAGATAGGTATACTACTCATGCAAAGGCACAACAAGTCCCTTATCAGAGGTACAACCCCATGCCAAGCTACATCATGGGACAATCACTGGTCTCAAACATCGGAGCAGGAAAGGAACAGGATGCCCTCCCAGAAGACTAAGCTCACAGCAGCAAGTGCATGACAATAGACAACTTGGATAGACCTATCTCATCCCTTTGGATATTTATTTACTCTAAATTTCATAAATTCAGGGGCACCAAGATACTGAGGAACCACGTTAAATTTGGGGAGAATTTTACTTGTTCTTCTGTTTCTTAACACTGAATAGGTATTACCTGTACACTTCTTGTCCAACATGGCAGCAGTTCCAATAGTCTGCTATTACTACACTACTTCCCCATTTCTGCAGTGGAGATCGTGTTATGCTGTTATTAGACTGCACTGCTAGTGGGTTTGCTTTGAACTTCCTGAAGAAGAACTGAATTAAAATATTTCTAGGGAATGAATTACAAACACTCCGATCTTTAGCACAACTTCAACAGCACTACTAGAAAAGATAGAAAAGACTTGTTTCACATGGAAATGTAGACCACTTCCAAAGCATTACATTTCAGTTTCTTGAGGTCAATGCCATGATTTGTGTTCCTTAGTCCAAGGACAACTAAGACTAAAAGAGACTCAGAGAAACATGTACATCCTTGTGATATGACAAAATATCTGTATAGAATGTGTCGGTATCTATCTCACGATAAATTATATTTCAGAGAAACATGTACATCCTTGTGATATGACAAAATATCTGTATAGAATGTATATAATCTGTATATAATTTATCTCACGATAAATTATATCCTTCCTTTGTACTACTGACCAGATGGTTGCAATGAAAAATATGCTTTACCTGGTGGTTGCTTGTATCAGACACCTTCACATCCAGTGATCCTGTCAGGACAGCATACCAATTCGTCCCAATATCACCCTGACGGAATACTGGAAAGATGAAATCTTGTAAATAAGAGTTATCACTTTACGTTTAGCAACAGTAATAAACATTTTCTCATATATTACTGCAATACTGCAGTCACTGCTGGCACCATCCAATTTGCCATATGAGATTACTTATTTACTATTACAATAATACTTCCAGTGCCACTGAAAAGCACATATTTTAGTAAACTAGTCAATATACTATGGAAACAATGAAAGCACATAGAACTGTTTCACTCTTCTCCCCAGTTTGCTTCTGTTCTACTGTTCTCTTAGTTAATTAACCAAAGAAACAATACAAACAAGGAAGAAGTTTTTCTGAACAATGTCTCTTTGAAATTCACAATCTTCCAGTGCAGACACAGCTACCAATGAATTCAGTAAGAGTTCTGGCTGATCAGCAACTGCAAGACTGATGTCCAGGCATTCCAACTGTGTGATTACAGAGTATCAAAATCCCTATTCTAAGCAAACCCCAGTGCTGCTTGCCAGATTTACCTGAGGTGTTTCTGAGACTTTACTAATACCACAGGTTTTCATCAGCTGTTCCCCTGGTATGCATTCCCATCACAGGACTACCACTTATTTCCATCTCAGCTGCACAAACCAAGCACAGGTGTGCACCTACATCGGGCCCACAGGCTGCCAGCACAGGCACGGAGCTGTTGCACCCCACAGCAGTTTGCAGCTCTGCAGGCCTGGCTTGTGCCAGGGTGCCTGGAAACCACACACTATCAGTGATGTGCCTTGCTGACACACCTTTGTCCCTGACAGCACAAAGCACTGGCAAAAGCAATCAATAATAAGTTTACAGAGGAAGAATGAGGCTTAAGTCCAATGACTGGCTTGTAATCTTTCAACAGAGCAGTGGTAGAGTCTGACAGCCTACTGTATGCCTTGTTACCATAGAGTCAGTACACACTGCATTTGTAGAGCAAGCAGCACTTTAGTCCTGCCTTGCCCCATGACTGTGACTGTAAACATTCCACTGATTCTGCTCTCATCAATCTCATAAAGACAATCACAGTCTAACCCCCAAGTTTATCTACATAAAATACATAATCATATGAAGCTGTCTTACATGTGATTCCTTTTTCCAGATTTTCATAATATCCACAGAGACATATCTGCTGGAGAAGGTTTGGATGAAATTTCTCAAAAGCTTTCACTTCTTTCAGTCGTGTGAATATTATATCTACATCTTCACTAGAACGTTCCGATGGCCTGCAAGAAAAGAAAAGAAAAGAAAACAAAAGACAAGGGCTTAATCAGAGAAACATCCCGACCTGCATGCACCAAACTTAAAAATGTTTGCATTAAATATCACACCATAATATAAACAAATTAAAATGCATTTTGCACTACATAATGAAGTCCTTCCAAGACATCTTAACAACTGCCCTTTATCAACTTGGGCATGAGTCTTATCATTTCAACACAGGCAGTGTCCAGAAGCCCACTTAGCACCAAAGTCTCAATGCGGCATCACTGTACAAGTAGGTATGATGATACAGTCCTTATCCTAAAGATCTTAGAATGATACATAGTTTTAGGTTTGTAAGAAAACATTAACAAAGAGATGTTCAAACACACAAGAGATCCCTGGAATCATTGCCCAAAACAAATGTTCTCTATCTGGCTAAATGGAAAGCATTAGATACCAACAGTAACTCCTACATCCAAGCTTCTCTTCTGCATTTTACTGACTATGAACTGATTTTCCTCTTCTCACTTTCAAGGAAGAAGAAGAACTTCAAGCCATATATTCTCTTCCACATTTTACTGACTATAAACTAATTTTCCTCTTCTCACTTTCAAGGAAGAAGGAGAACTTCAAGACATATATTCTCTTCCATGAAGTTTCTGTTGCTTAGTGTTGGACAAATTAAATATGCAAGAAAGAATCTTAATTTTTCATTGATAACAGTCATGAGTTTTAATTCCAATATTTAAAATATTTTAAATCTTTGACAGCAACACCTTTTAAAAAAAGTAAGATTTCAAGAAAAATAAAATTGCAGAACCCTCTACAACAAAGTAGCATGTAGACCAGCAGTTCAGCAGGTTCAGCATATTACTACATATTTATGAAAATAAAGTGAATTAGCTCTGTAACACACTTTAAATGTGATAATCAAATATTATGAATCAGCAGGTAAGCCAAACACTAGCTGACAGCATTAGAAAAAAAATAATTATAAGAGACTAAATGCAAACCACTAAGGACAGAAAGAAACACAATTTTCCTAGGACATCATGCTGGATCAGATGAAGAAATTATTAATGTATAAAGGCGTAACAAAAAGAGAAATAACTGCAAGTTGTCATTAGACTTATCACTCACTTAAATGATGCTAGTTAATTTTACTGACAAAAATGTCCTTTTTTGTCAGTGGATGAGCTCATAATGAACAGAAGTCAGGTAGCTACAATGAATGAAAACTAAGTTCACAAATACATATCTTCATTCATTTTACCGTTATACTAACAATGTAAGCACTCCTTCCAACAATATTTTTTAAAGATTCCTCTTTGAAATCAAAGACTTTAAGGAATCCAAATCTTTGTTTCAGTGAAGAAACCCAGATCCTACTTATATTGAATCTCAGTATCTCATCTTTCTTATTAAATTATGTCTAGGAGGTATTAAATCTCTATTCCCGTTTATACTCCAATTTACCCTTATTAACTACAGATGAGAATAATAATTCTCTGGTGTATGCACTTGCTTCTACATCACAGTGACATTCTCTTACCACTTCAAACTACAATCAACTACAATAGCTCTCTTTTGAAATATTTCATGTAAGATTTTCACCCATTTCTTTTTTTTCTTGACTGTGCACTAGCTGACAAGTACTAATAAGCATTAACTCTCTTGTCAAAATCCTTTTAAGAAGATTAGGAGGTGCAGCTTGCAAACAGATTTGCAATCTACTTACACAAGATCCCTACCCAAACTACACTAACTCTTGAAACACTGACTACCTTAATTTACAGACTCCCAAAAATAACAGCAAAACCCAGCAACTCAAAAAGGTGAGATCATTCTCAGGAAATCATCCAGTTCAAGCTTTAGCTGTTTGGTTAAGATAATGAATTCTTATTCATAAAAATTAACAAGGATTCACCTTGTTTGACAACAAGACGACTTTGGATTTTTTTCAGAGATCCTGGGAAATGTCCTCAGCGTTAAGGAGTAAGGAATTAACAACAGGTTGCCCAAGCAGAGGTAGCCTTTATCCTTAGGAGCACATGAAATTTTGCCTGTGCAAAATTTCAGACTGCAGTGCAACAGTGGCATTAGTAGCACTCAAACTCATTTCTACTAAGTGTTTATAATCTATAGCAATGAATCTTGTTTCAATAGCCAAGTATTAGTTACTGAGAAAAATGTACCATGGCATCAATTAACTGCTTTTCCACAGGCCTACAAAACTCAGGCAAAGTTTCACCACTTTCTACAAAGCATCTTTTAATAAAATTATCATCATGGTAACTTGCAATTATCATTAACTTGACATTAATTATCATTAACTTAACATTAATCTATTTATGATGTCAAGTTTTGTTTTCGGTTTCCTAAGTACAAGCTCCCTAACCTGGAACATAAACAGGACAGGGCAACATAAATTTATTTCTTCATCATAGCTATCTTACTGCAAACTTGTTTTTGTAAAGCATAGTTTGGAGTAATACTTAAACAGCTAATGTGATAATATAGTCCTTAGACCACTAATAATTCAATCTATTAATAGAAAAGTACTACTGATGGCAGATGGAGAATTAGTCAAGCTTTATTTTCATTGCAGTCACACTTAAAAAAGGCAATGGTATTAATCCAGAAAGGAACCATTCCCCAGAACACAAAGATATGCTACAAAAGTCAATCCCAAGGAATATCCCTACACTCCCAGTATGGCTCCAAAAGCCCTTGGAAAGACTTTTCCAGATACCTCATCAGAGTACCTAAAGACAGTTCTCTGTGTTCACCACTGTTGTTCAATCTCACTGAGCTTAGCCCTCCTCTGCTGAACTATTGCTGGGGCAGATTTATTTCTGTTCTGGTGCATTGATGCTGATCCTACTGAAGTATCCCTTCACTGCTGATGCTGCAGAGTTACCATCTCATATCCATGAGTAAACAAAGTCAAAAAACGCATTTCAATGGGTCTTCAGCTACCACTTGATTTTCTGCTAAAGCTTCTGTCCTGCACCCATTTCTGAAATCTCAAGACCAATGTATGGAATCAGGACCATAGGCTAATCTAAAAGAATGAACAAATATATTAAACCAATTAAGATTCTCCAGCTCTCATTTGGCAGATGTATGAGCTGGAGTAAAAGTATTTAAGGCAAGTGAAGCACCTCCTCCCTAGACCACCCCACCCAATTTAAAATAAATTTTATGTCAAACTGTGCTGACATCTCATTTCACTTCAGCCAAAGCAAAGGGGGCACTACGAGAGTAGCCAAGCAGGGCTACCAAATAAATTATTAGGAAGGGATGAAAAGCAACAGCAATTTATTTTCACTACCCTACAAGCCTTTCTGCTTTGTTTGACCCCAAAATGCCTTCTTATTTATATTACTAATTTGCCTCTTCAGAGCATAGTAAGTGATTAGCTGGCAGTAATGTTTTCACACAAGACATCATCTATCTTCTGCTTCTTCAATACAACATCACAGCATACATATCCAAGTGATAGCATCGATGTTAGTTACACATTTCTATTCAATTATGTCAATAAGGCATTTTTTAAAGATTATTTTACCCCTCCTTATTTGGATGTGAAGATTTCAGGAGCATATTTTATAGAGACAAAATTTTCTTGACAATGTCTGCTCAACTACCTATGAAACTGCTATGAACATTGGCTGAGAGAGAAGACAAGCCTCCAAGGAGACTTTAGAGCACCTTCCAGTACCTAATGGAGCCTATGGGAAAGCTGGAAAAGGACAAGACATGTAGTGACAGGTTAGGGGGCAGTGGTTTTAAACTGCATGAGGGTAGGTTGAAATTAGATATTAGGAATACATTTCAAATTCTGAGGGTGGTGAGGCACAGGAATAGTTTGCCCAGAGACACTGGATGCTCCATCCCTGGCAGCGTTCAAGGCCAGGCTGGCTAGGGCCCTGAGCAACCGGGTCTAGTGGAAGCTGTCTCTGCCCATGGCAAGAGGGGTTGGAATGAGACAACCTGAGGTCCCCTCCAAATCAAGCCATTCTATAATTCTCTCTCGTATTTTTAAATGTGAACTACTCAAGCTCAAATACAGACAGAGGGTAATTGTTACAATTCTTCACATAAACAACCTGGGCAAAGTATTTCTGCTTACATGTAATATACATAGCTTTAGAAAAGAACCTATTTTGATTAAGTATTTTCAAGATTAAGTATTTGAATGTTTATGTAGGATGTTATGAAAGACTTGCTAACCTAGAAGAAAGACACAAGTTGGAGTTTTGTTATTTGCTTTTGTTAAGTTAATCCAACTATAAACTATTACTTTCTCTTACCATATGTCCTTTTCTTTAGGTTCTTTCTCACAGTGGGTTTGACATTTGAGGAAAAAAAAACCCCAGAATATATGTGGTTTTACCTTCTTTGACAAGATGCCTCTAGAATTTTAAAATGTTTATTTCTATTAAAATGTGTTCAAAAACCTGAATCGTGCTCTAAGTGAATGAAAGCATTGAATTCCCTTCCCTTGATCTTTTTAACTTTTTAAAACAGCAGTATTTCAATTCAGACAGCAATGAACAGCCCACAAAAGATGAGCAGATGGATCTATTTGTTCCACTGTTGAGACTGTAGAAGACAGCTAAAACACTAGAACAGACAAATAAAACGAGTTCATCACTGAGTTAAAACCAAAGCATTAATGCAAAGATGCAAAGGCAAATTCTATGAGCTGGAAAGTACCAGTAACCCCTACCATGGGCCATTTAGTGAATTTAATAGTACTTTAAAATATATTCAGCTGTGAAACATGAGCAAGTAGACAGCACCAAGGAATGGCAATTAAAACCAGAAAATTTCTCTATGCTCCCTGTACTTTCTTCTGTCCTTTCCTGACATGCAGAAAAACAATGCTGTCGGATGCAGAAAAATACCAGTACCAACAGACCATCTTCCCTCAGTGAGAGCAGGACGACACTGCAACTCTCTCCTCCACACAATGCTGTAAAGCTCTTTGACTTTTCATTTCTCTTTGAGAAAGGAAAGTTTAAGAGTGGAATACCAGTGATCTATCAAAGCATTTTAGACCTGTAGTAAGGCACTTAAATGCTAACAATAAATGAATTTACCTTTAATGTGAAGTAGTTTCCACATAAGGGTTTACTTCAATGGCAACAGAAGATAATTAACTCCCACCAAGAGCACTTTTCACAGTGGTATTACCAAATCTGTTTTCGACACTCACATTTCAGATCCTCTTTCCCTTGTCATGGGAAAAGCCTCATCATGAGGCTTTTAAACAATTATCACATTACTACTCTTTTCTCTTGAATGTCATTTTAAGAGACTTTGGGATTCCAACTCTCATTTCCTCTGACAAACAGGAAATAGAATTTTATTTAAACACTCTTTCCTAGGACTCTTACACACCTAAATAATTCTGGAGTTTAGATTAAAAAAAAAAAAAAAAAGCAACACAAGTAAAATTACTGGTGCTTATTTTTCAGTTAATTACTACTGTCACCTACACTCAGAATCCCTGTGGTAATCTTTCAGGTGCTGCCACATAAGGTAGAAGAAATACTGGAGATAATCCTGATCTATGCAGGTACCAAATGTCCAGCCAGTTAAATGCAGACTGACTGGCTGCCAGCTGCAGTCAGACAGAATTTGTTAGAGTTGAATTCTGTCTTCTTTAGTGAGGACAAAAGGAAGGCAAATATAGGGGACTCTCCTTTACCTACCTCATTATCATATTACGCAATTAAATAAGTTTGATCAATACACTGAAAAATTACTGGAGAGCTAAACAGAGCAACCAAGTGTGCTCATTACTTTACATACCCTGATGCATCCATTATGCATCCTTCCAAAAGATCAATTCCTAGATCTGTATATACAGTGGAATGGCAAAAGATGTATTTATTAACTTGTTATATTCATAAAGATTTCTATCAAGTTAAAACTACACTACCTGAACAATATAAATCTAGTAGGAAATAGACTCTTTTCCACCTTCATTTGCTGTCTAAAAAGAGAGAATAATTCAAGAGAAGTCAAAATGCAGAATTATGTTCCTTCATTTATGAGAATTTTTATATATTACAGATGCTTTGTAAGCATCAATTTTATTGAACTAAACCTCCAAATTTCATAAACATAAACTGGAGCTCAGGACAGTTAAAATTCCATTTGACAGAAGTAAATCCAGATGAAATTACATTAACCAGCACTGTGGCTTCATAATAAGCATTAAAAGCACTTTAATATGAAGACAGACTCCGAGATACACTGCAAATGAAATCTGTAATTGAACAATATGCAAGTGATTATATCTCTCAATTCAAACTCTGGCCACCAGTATTCGCCAATAACACCATGCTAAATGCTCCTTTCCTGATTTAGGATCTGCATTGTAACAGCCAGTGAAAATTTAAAATTTACAGCAACAATGAAATAAGTTTTACAGATTTACATTTGTATGCATTTTGACAACGGACAATTCAAAGATGAAAGGGAAAGTCAGTTCAGGAAATATTCATGGATATTGATAAAGCAGCAGAAACACTAACTGATCATGCCAAATACAGAGCAGAAAATACAGCACAAAAGAAGTATCATTAGAATTATAAGCTTTCTTAAATGCAGCAAACTGTAAGATGCAGATGAAAACAGATGTCACGCTAGATAAGAAAAATACTTGTATTTGGAAAATATCTGGTGAACACCTGACTTTGAGGGCACAATTTCAATTAGCTGGTTTGTTGGGGTTTTTTATTCCTTTGCTGGAATATGGCATTTTGTTATAAAATAAATTTAATCTTCTCAGAGTATAGGATTTTAGAGACGAAATCCTAACAACATGTCAGAAAGAACTCAGGCAACGAGAATTTAAACATGTTTCCAGTATCATCTGGTGAAAGAGAAAACCTACAGATGCACACATAGCATACTAATTGCACAGCCACTCCACAAGACTACCAACTAAATTTGAATGTATCATGTCCTATCAGGCATGTGCACATACTGCCTTGCTCTGGTGGGCTATGACAATGTTTACACATGCTCGGGTAATCACTTTCTCTTCCTCTTAATACCTGTCCCTGGCACAAGTGTGTAACTTACCACGGTCACATGTAACAAATGGAAGCCGACACTGCAAATGTGTAAACAAGAGAGCAAAAATAAAAAAGCTTGTTTAAAATACAACTCCAGCTCTCACTAGGATTTAATCTGAATTCACATATTTGATGAAATGCACAGACCTACAAACAATTATTTTGGTTTTTCTAAGAAAACATGGAAAGGAAAATACTTTTTTATTATTCATCAAAGACTGCACCTTTGCACTGAACTAGAAAATGAGGTGAATGATGTGGAAAGATAAATCTGTTACTCATCGCTCTCAGAAGACTGCACCCTCACATGAGTGCTAGAGAGCACTCTGGCTATGTCTGTACAGCTCTGAGTTTCCACATCCACTGCAGTGCCTTCTGCTGCTATATCCCCACACAGGCTTGATCCAAGCATATACCAGCTTAGTCACACAGCACACAGAGGGAAAACACGAAGCACACAAGCCAACCGGAACTGCAGTGTCTATCCATGATTTTGTTCAGATGCAAACTACATGAAAGTGGGGATATTCCTATGGATTTGTTACAAATAAAAAGCAAGGGAGGAATTTATATAGAAGACAGTGTAAGTTTTACCAATTGCACAAAAATATACTTTTAAATAGAATACCATCATAATGCAACTCTATTCAAATATTGCCTGATTATAAATTTATATCCCATTATCTTTGACATAATTAAAGGTTAGAGAGGATGACAAGCATTTTCTCTATTTATCCTACAACAATTCTCTCCAAATAGCAATTATTTATTCTAACCTATCTGTATGCTCACAAGGGATCCCTTGTTTACTACTAACCAAACAAAGCTTCCATCTCAAATACATGTTACACTGAACTAAAAAACCAAATCCTGATTCAAACATGTTGCTACTATGTAGCTTCAATCTGAATTTACATTCAAATCTGTGGGAGGAACAGGTCTGAGATACTACCCAGTATGCATTATTTCAGATTTTTTAAACATAAATAATGCAAGACTAACAAGGACAACAAGGTTATAAAGGGTCAGTATGTGCCACATGTCTTTGAAAAGCCTATTCCTACTTAAATAATTTATAAGTCATTAGGCAAAGACCGTAGCATTCTTAACACAACAGGACAGTGAAGTTACATGCTTTGCCCTGTGATACACTCCTCCAGTCTGTTAAGGCACTGAAGGTTACATTTAATTCAGAGAAAAACACCAGATGCCATAGCCAGGTATGAAATCCTGGGATCTCTAGCAGTTGTGCATGCTGTACATCCCTAAAAGCTTGCATCTGAATCAAATTAAAACTAGTAACTGAATTAATAAATGTGACCAGATTTAGAGAAGTAATAGTTATGTAAAAAATACTTTGTCTACCATTCAGTAAAGATACCGTCAATATGGAAATTTCCTGGTCAGATGGTTTTTAGTGTGAAAGAACACATGAGAATAGAGAAGACATTCTTCCTAAGTTAACTGTACACACATGCATAAGTCAGTGACCCTTTTTTAATTATGTGCTGAGCAGACATACAGAAAAGTGCTAAGATTAGAGGGATACTTCCGCTCACTAAGAAATCAGTGGTAAAGCAACTATTACTTCAAATGTAAAAGGACTGGTTTCCTCAAGAGAAAAATTATTCGTATCTCCAGGTATAACCAGGATGTACAGTTGCTCACTGCTGATTCTCTCTCTCTCCTGCAAAAATTAAATATTCTTGATAGAGCACAGTGTTCTGAAATTTTCTTTACCTTTACACTTGTAACTTTATATGTGAATACTGTCCCATGTATTTGATTTTTAAGTGTGGATCTTTGACTTTTGTGGCCAGTAACTACACATGGAATCTGGACAACTACACATGGACAAAGCACTGGTAGCCCACAGCCCACAAGTACCCTACACAGTAATAACAATTCTGCTGCAACATTTTGGCAGTTCTTCAATTTTATATGAGCTCTAATTTTAAATGTTAGTAGTTCCACTTTGAAACATGATTTGGGGAAAAACCTGAAGAACAAATACAAAATACATAATTTCTATATATTATGTATTTTGCTATTTCCATTTTGAATTTTTTTTCCCACATAATTATATTGCATAATCCATAATACATGTTATTTTAATTGTCTTTGTTGAGGGTCACTTAACATTCTAAAGCATACCAGTTTTAGAACCGTTTTCCTCCTGGAAATATATTCATTGGCTTAAATATATTAAAACCCTATTATTTAGTAAAAACACATGGTAAAGTCTCTATAGAGAATTTACTCATTAAATGATCCCATATTCACAGAATTTACACTTGGGATAGAAAATGCCATACAATTTTTAAAAAGCTTAAAATACACAGACATTGATAATAATTCAAATTACAACACTGGTAAGATTATCTATAGAAAATAAATATGCTTTAGAAGCACAAGTGTGTAAGTTAATTAAAAACTTTATCTATATTTTTAGGTGGAAAAACAGAATAATATGCCTAAGTGTACTTCCTATGATCACAAAGCAGAGCACAGCAGAGACCAGGAAAAAACCTACAATCTTTCATGTTATGGGTATGTCCTACATATAGGCTGCCTTCTGGGAAAGGGTAAGGCATAATTCTTAAGAGCACTTGGAACTGATTCTTTCCACTCCATAAATTGGTGCTACTAGCTTACTCCAAGTAACAAAAAGTGAAAGTTTCACCTTAATAGCTCTATTGAAATTTGCATTACAGAAAGGGTCAGCTTATTAATTATGACAGAGAGATGTCTAAATTAAATGCCACACGTTTCCTAAATACATCGTCTGCTCCCCAAGGCTATGTACTTCATTAAGCCCCGAATTTTAGCTTACTATTTGGATCTCACAGTGTACTGTATGTAGGAAAACAGAAAGGAAAGGATCACCAATCTACAAATACTGGGACTCATACTGTCCTTCACATCCGCCCAACGTCAGTTTACAGAGGCCTCACTTTGGTTCTTAGATGGTTAGATTACCACCAGCAGTTCTGTTTATATTTACGAGTGCTTTCAACATTTATACACATTATTTAATCTCTAAGAGGTTAGTCTTAAGTCACATGTTACAGAGGACGATCAGTGTCTGTGGTAGGTGTCTAGAGTGTCTAGCCCAAAAGTTCCGTTAACTTATGGTTTGCTACCTGGAATGTTAAGGAAAACCTGATCATAAACGCAGTCCCACAAGACTAAGAGTCACCTGAAAAGGGGAGAAACTATGAGCAGGGGAAGGTCCCCTCTATGTGCACAAAGGGTTCTCTCCACAGCACAGCCCCAGATGATGCCGCCTGTCAAAAGCTGGCTCACGATGCTCAGCTAACTGCCATACACCACGTAAGGGAATTACCTCTGATAGCTCTCTTTTGAGCTACATAGGGTATCTATGGTCTACATTTTTGTTAACTAAATTCCTAGACCACAGGAGACACAGCGAGTGTTCAGCTAATCCAAGAATCAAAGGTACGAATACAGCAAAGGGCGTTCAAACCACCCGCCACGCGACTCGACATTGTGAGACTTTGGGCTGCAGCACCCGAGAGGAAGCACTGCAGAGAATTTTTAACGTTACTTTTTTAACAATAACCATTTGCCCGTATTTTTGGCAGCGCGCACACCACCTCTGAGCACACGTCAGCCAGCCGTGCCTCCCGCCCACGCGGTGCCGCCGCCCGCCTGCACCTGACCCGCAGCCGGGGAACCACCGCGGGCCCCGGGGCGCCGCAGCGGGGACGAGAGGGACTTGTCCTTTCCCGTGCACCCTGCGACGACGCTGGGCGGGGGCTTGCGGCCGCTGTGGGGGCCGGGGGCGGTGTGCCGAGCGGAGGGGAGGCAGCGGCCGGAGCGTTGGGCGCCGTGAGGGCAGGTGAGGGCGGACGAGGGCACAAGGCAGCGGGCTGCCATGGCCGATACGGCGAGTCCCCGGCTGGCAGCCCCAGGCCCTCTCCCCGCCCCGGAGCTCCCCCTCCTCCACCACGTGCAGCATCTTCCCGGCGGGGAGCAGCAATCCCCGTGGGGACTGCCTGTCCCCTCCGCTGCCCGGAGTATTTCTAGCCCTCATCCTTGCCCGCCGCGCTGGCTTTCCCTAGGCGTTTTCCTTCCCACCTGCACGCTCCTTATGTAAGGCAGGATCTGATGGAGAGCGGGGATGGGGGCTGTCAGCGCAGACACACATATACATGCATACACACAGCATCCCTCCGCAGCCGCTCCTGGTAAGATGCCGATACCTTTTATCCAGGCACGCGATCCACTCGCCGGAGGACGAGGAATGGGAGGCGTGAGCGGCGACCATGTTGGACCGGGATCAGGTTGCCGCGCACCCGGCTGGCGGCGGCTCCCCCCGCCCGCGCGCCGGTCGGTCGGTCCGTCCGTCCGTCCTCGCTCCCTCCCCGCGCGCGCGGCGCGATGGGCTCGCCCAGGCCCCGCCGCAGCGGCCGAGCGGGTCCGCCCGCCGCCCTCACGGGTCCGCCCGCGGCCGGGCTGCGACCGCGGCCGCCGAGATACCCGGCCCTGCTCCCGCGCAGCTGGCAGGGAGCGGCCCGGGGAGGGGGAGGAAAGAAGTCACTCCCCTTCTAAAAGGTGGTGTTCCCCCTCCGGCTTTCGTGAGCTCCTCAGTGCCCATACCTGAAACCGGCTTAGTGATCCCTCCCCTTGCTTCACCTTGACTTGGTTTCAATTGGAGGGGCAACACAAGCGTTTTAATTGAAATAAGCAGCTCAGGAGTATTTTATCGGCGCTCCAGAGCACTGCGTGTCCCGTCCCCCCGCCCCCAGCAATAAACGCGCAGTGGGTGAGTGAAAGGAAGGTGCAGTCACATTTCAGGATTTTTCCTGGACCCTTCCTCCAGTCCGCTGTCATCACCCATGAAACTGTGTGCTAAGGTCTCTCATTTCATGTGCGTGAAAAATGAGCTCGGCAGTACTGCCTGTGACGAGAATTTGACACTTGGAAGGAACGCGACACATAGCATGAGAAAGGTGAGTCCCGTGTACAGTGAAACACGCCCACACCCGTCTGTTGTGTTAGTGCGGCCCGCAAAGTGCGGGGCTTTTCATGATACTTGTGTACATACGATTTTAAAAGTGATGGTGAAAGGAAGGAATGCAGAACAGCAGTTCTCCCTTCTTTGCAAATTTCACATTAAGTATTTTCTATAAATTGTTTCAGGTTCTAGATAGTATCTTCCAGCAGTTTATGACCATGAGCTTCCACTTACAGTCAACACAAATTGCCTTGAGTACCTTGTGAGAAGGGTAGGAGGCTATACAAATCTCAGCAGGGTGTTTGGGGTTATGTGCAGGTGATAGAGGAGTAAAACTCAAACTATGCCGTCCTTCAGGCTCGTAACTCCTCTCTGCTCTACGGTGTGGGAACAAATGATTAATTCAAATGGTGATCATATGCCAGTGCCTTTCAGATTTCTCCATGGGCTATGTTCTCTACCTTCTGTTGTAATTTCTTTGGTGTGCTAAGTAATTTTTTTTAAATACATGTGCTGCTTCATATTTCACATCTGCCTTTTAGTTGGTTGCCTTGCTGCCACAGCTTCTTTAGCTCTTTAAAAGAAATAACTTTTAACATTGGGATACTGAACAGTATGATGAAAAATCTAAGGAAATGTATCTAAAGATCCCTTTTGCTAAATGGATACAGCTAAGAAATTGGCATAGCAGAGGAGAATGCCACAAAAGGCAATTCTTTCATTCTGCCTCAAAAAAAAAAAAAAAAAAGGAAAAAAAAAAGTTAAAGTGCATGCCAGAGGAACAGAAGAGCCTTCCAGTCAGTGAGATCAAAGTTGCAGTTCTTCCTTTGCTATCGTCTATTGGGGGGGGCGGGGGGGGGATGATAATTTTTTGCATCTAAGCAGTCAATCTACTTGAGGAAAATCAATGCTGTTCATTTGTCAATATGCAAGTGTTTGAGAGCCAGTAGAACCAGAGCTTGAAAGGTTAAGGCGCTCTAAATTCTCAATCAAATGAATGATTTATAACACAGTGTGTGCATGACAGCTGAATCAATAAAACTCCCTGGTTTTGTACTTCCGTTCGAAAACGTTCAGCGGAGCCGCGGCCCGGCCCGGCCGCCAGAGGGCAGCCGAGCGGCGCGGCCTGCGGGCGCGGGGCGGGCAGGAGCGGGGCCGGGAGCTGCTGGGAGCCGTCCCAGCAGCGCCGCTTCTCCAAAGCCACCTCGGTGCCGCGAGCCTGCCCTTGGCCGAGCAACTGTCCTGGCCTGCGACAGCCCTCTGTAGTTAGCAATACTTCGGCTTCCAAGGAACGCAGCGCGCGTCGGCAAAAAGGGGATGTTGCTCACGTGCTCGGCTGTGGGCAGACACCGCTCAAAGATGGGTATCTTTTTGTGGAGTAACCATTAAAAGAGACTTAACACTTCGTGGATTGTGTAAGTTAGACATGCTCAGAGTGAGCCAGGAACCTTGCCTGCATCCATACTTCATTCGGAAGTGTCCCAATTAGAGAACAATTAGAGCAAGACATCCAGAATTAATTCTGGCGTTTGTATTATGAGTAATCATGTAGCTTTCTAATTAAGACACCAGTGAAACTTCTCAGAGAAACTTAGAGAGCAAGGAATAAATATTTGAGTAGTTCAGGTATCAGACTGTGTCAACCAAAGAGTCTCCAAACTGCACAGAAATGTCATGAGCTCCTGACTATTGAAATTAGAAATCCCTGACCCCAGGACAGTCCACATCCTCTTGAGATGAAAAGTACCAAATAAGCATTATATATCTCACATGACAAGTCAAATAGAATACAGATAATCCTGTGACTCTTAAGAATTCAGACCATAACAAGCCTAGGAAACATAATTTTAGAGTACTGGCCTTATGTTAATGGGGTCAAGTGCCACTCCCTTGTGAGAACATATACTAGAAATAAAATGCTAAAGCACATCTCATTAGTTTATACCCTGTACCTCCTCCTGCTCCCTCACAGTGCCCATTCCTAAGCTATACACTTGTATGAAAAAAAAGATTGTTAAAAAATGTATTTGAGGTTTAATTTCTCCTTATTGAACAGAAGGCTAATGGGACTTTTTAGAATCTGAGATGTGATTATGCAGCCAAAAAATTAAAATGGCAGCTGCTTTCAAAGGAGATTGCTGCTGAGAAATGGAGATTTGCCAGCTGAGGTATGTGGAAGATCAGCTGGCCTTTTAACTTTCCACAGTTTAGGAAGGAGTTACAGGGACATGCTCTTAAGCAGCCCTTAAACCACAGAAAACAAGAAATCAGCCAGCCTTCAAGTTATCCTATGCCTGTAAGAATAAGTGTTCAAATGTGTAGGGTCCAAACTGCTGTTTGCATTATGGGACATAAGGCAAATAATTTTGAATTTAATATTTTGACTATTTCTTTGCTTTTTCTGGCCAGTACAAATATTCATTCCCTCACTTTTACTAAAATGCAGCCAATGAGATCAAGCCAAGAAAACTTGCTAAAGTTTTCCAGGAAAAAAAATTCTCTTCAATTAGAAATTTGCTGTGAAAAATATGAACCAAAAGACTAAATCATAGTTGTTAGAGCTTGAAAAAATTACTTATTAGGTTTATTAAGGTTACATAGTAATAGAATACAAGGGAGAGCTACTGTGGAAAACTCTTTATACCAATAATTATACCAAAAACTTCAAGGAGTTTCAAGTAACTGCAGTAGTAATTTCACTGAAGCTGATTTTAATCATGTTTTGTATTGTTATATGGAAGCCAATTTAAATAGTATAAGTCCATAATGAGTACATAAATTCTACCTCAAGCAATAGTTCAAATTCATGTATCACACAGAAGTTTTGGGAGAAAGATGGAGACTGACAGGTCCGTGATCCATGTTTAGAATACAGCAGTGCCACATTCAGTGTGGTTAGGGCGGTAGGAACCAAAATGGGTTCAGTTGTACACAGACAACACCTATGGATTTCAAAGGAGTGATCAGTCTGTAGTGGAATAAAGATACAGAAACTGCATGTGAGCTCTTTTGGGATTTGCCTGCTGTGAGGGCTGCAAAAGATGTGATGATGTACATACTTTAAACCAATGCATGTATTAATAAAACTATCCTGTAGAGCAGCATAATAATTCTCCTCTTCAGTGCTAATAAAAAAAAAAAAACAAAAAAAACCAAAAAAAAACAGCGTACAATAACCTAGCAAGAGAGTTTCACAACAAGTAAGGACTTCCTTTCCTTCCTGAATCATTCTGTGTTCTGTCTTTTTCTTGTTCCTGTTCTCCTCATTTACTCAGGATATCTCCCCAGTTAGTTCACAGGAAAGTCTATTGAAATAAATAAACAAGTTCTAACTTAGTCACAAGAGTATTGTAAAGAGTAATAACCTAATGAAGTATAGTTCTTTGAAAATGCAATGTTTTAATGAATTTAATAAATGCTCATTTATTATTGCTTAGATTTATGGACACATCAGCATACTGTGTTAAAACAAAATTTTGTATGCAGAACCCAGGACAACATAAGGAATTTCAAGATGATAAATATCAGGGAAGTACTTTGCAGTTGCCTAAGATACAAGTCAGGCTGGGACTCAGACTGCACTATGACCCTTTTCAGTACAATACTTGTGAGACTGTAGAACTTGGTGCCACACTAGAGCCACACAGCCTGCTCCTTGTTCTGGAAGTACAGGGCAGACACATCAGTGCTTCTTAACAGACCCAAATCAAACTGATCAGCAGGAGCTGAATCACAGACATGATGAAGAGGGTCTGGCTTTGTGCCCAGTCATAGGAATAGGATTCATGAAGTGCTAGGCTGGCTCTCCACATACCCACAAGAGCCTGACAGGTTATTTCACCTCCTCAGTGCCTGAAAGCAGCTGTGCTGCCTCTGGGTCTGACCCTACAAGTGTTCATTTGTAACACAAAGCATGCACTTAGAAACTCCAGTGTGCCTTGTCCACACTGCATTGGCAGCTCAAACGTCTCACTTTCTCTGGAACATACTTATCATGGCTAATGGAAATAATTATTAGATTGTAATTATTCAGTCGTTCTTTCACCCAAAGTACAAAAGCAGATGGAAGTTCTTCTTGTCTATATGTCTAGTTTCTTATTCCTTTATCCTTCCCTGCCGGCTTTGCTGTATTTCATAGATTTTCATCAAAGGCTGAAAGAAAATGTGGTTTTGCTTACCTGCAGAACTAGATGAGCATATTTTAACTGTTCAGGCCAAGTTTTATCTTTACAACTTGGTGTCAGTTCTCTCTGCTAGATATAGATAGATACACTGGGCAGGAAGAGCACTAGTCCATGATCTGTCCCTAAATTTGCTATGGATGCTATTGAAACTGTTAGATTATTATTATTTATTATTATGAAATACCTATTTTCATCATTTTATACACATTTTAATCAGTGTGGAGTCTGAGGGAAAGCTTGAGAATTTCTAAAAGCAAGGTACTCAATTAAATAGCCATATGGTTTCTGTGTCCTCAGCAAGAAAATTTGTAATGTGTATAAGGTGGCCTTCCTTAGAATCCTTATTTTCATTATATTGATCTTTTCTGACTAAATTCAAATTAGTTTCAAACCCAAATCTATGCAATGTGAAGACTCTGATGCAATGCTGAGATTCTTCTATTTATTTCTGTATGTGTATTATTCATGAGATATGGGGCATAAAATCATTTGACTGCACTCTCTCAGAACTCCTTTGTGATAATTCACGAAACAACCTCCCAGTAGTAGACACTTTATTTATGTGACTACCACACCTCCTCTGTGAATTAGTCCTATATAACTGGGACATGTAATTTAATTAGACTTTATATGAAATAATGACTCGTGATCTGCAGTGACTAAAGAAACAAGTCTTTTAATTATTTTCTGTAAATTCTTTCCGTAAAGAAGATACACTACTATGAGTGCAATCAAATCAAATTCAAAAATTATTTTAGTGCAAGTTGATAATTTCAGACATAGATGCAATAAAAGTCCAGGACTTTAATAAGTTAGTCTGAGTTTAATAAGTCTGAGATTTCCTTTTTGCATAGGTGTTCCTTACTACTCAAAGAACAGGACTGTAGTTGGCATCACAGAAGTACTGTAATGAAAGCATTCAGAGCTTTATATTTACTTGCACAATGCAATATGGTCTGCTATAGGTAAAGGTCATACATGACACACTTTTGCACTTGACAAGACATTTATGTAGTAATTAATTGTGCAGCTTCATATACATTCAATGCAGCTATTCAATTAATCACAATACAGTAAACAAGTTAATTCTTTCTGCAACATTTGGTTCACATGATTCCAGATTTAATTTTTCTGAGAACCTGTTGGGGGCACCAACACCTGCCCATAAAAATCAAATTATGATATTTGGCAAATGAAAAAAGAAAGACAAATTTAATAATTTATTTATATTATATAAATTACACAGTACACCTCAGGTTATACATAATGCTTATAGTCTTCTTTTCACAGCTTTGAAAATACACCTACAATGAATTTGCTTGCAGGCTTATACTTGCAAATAACTCACACCAAGAATGACCTGAATAAAGCACGGGTATCTCTAATAATGTATTCTGGCTGAGAAAAAAAGGGTGAACCAATTAGCAAGTGGGAAAAGAAGCTGCCTTGACTGTGGGCTGCATCCTGGTTGTTACAGACAGGTGGCATTTGTTGGTTTAAAACCAGAGTGTTAAGTTGTGTAACAGGAAACTCAGCTACAGCAGCCACATAGTTGAATAGCAGTTGTGAGGTGCTACTTCATGCATATAAAAACAACAGGAGAAGACCTGTATGGATTAAAAATATGTTAATGACACTACAGTAGCATAAACCAAATAATTCCCTAGTTTGAAGCAGGGGGGGGGGGGGGTTTCACATATAAGTTATTTGGTTTCTAGAGAAAAGTTACACAAGTCTGAAAGCTTTAAGCTTGGTAAACACCAATAGGACAACATATAGCAAACTTTTTACAGAAATAAACCGAATAATTCCCTAGGTTGACGCAGGGGGGGGGGGGTGTTTCACATATAAGTTATATTGGTTCTAGAGAAAAGTTACACAAGTCTGAAAGCTTTAAGCTTGGTAAACACCAATAGGACAACATATAGCAAACTTTTTACAGAAATGCTCTGTTTTCTTTGGTGTTCTCTTATTCTCCTGATGAAAGAAAGACTCCACATTTCAGATGCTCCCTTGCCCCTTGAGACTAGCAATGTTCAGCTGCCTAACAGCAGCACATTATCTTGAAGTGCCTATTTTTCTAATGCTTTGTACATAGTGGAAGGATGGAAAGGATAGATAAACAAAAGCTAAGAAAAAAGCAAATAAGAGGCCAGCAGAAGAGGGTAAGAGTTGAGCAGCAGACTGGCAAGAGATTGCTGGTGGGAAGTGCATTGACTTCAGATTTTTACAGGATCTGAATTTCTTGAGGACTGTGGAGAAGAATCTTACTGAGAAAATTCGATGCAGATAAAGAAATGAAATGAAGTTATCACCAGGAAAGTAACAGGAGAGAAAGACCCCTTAGACAGTGAGCAGAAGAAAGAAAAGGAGCAGCCAAGAAAAGCAGCACAGAAGTACCTCCTCATGGATGTAATAGCTCATCAACTACCTCATACTTGGAAGTGTTCCTAAAAAGAGAAAGAAAAGTGACAATTGCCAAAAGTTTTTATTATCCTCACATTGCCACAACTTGCTTCTGACAAGGCAGGGTTTCATTGTTGCATTTCATTATTCAAGAAGTGCACATTAACATTTTTTGATATTTTGATTTTTGTGCACTTGTTCTACTTCTAGTCAGTGTAACCTGTTACATTATTCAATCACTTTTCTAGTTAGTTTTGGTTTTTTTTCAAGTTCAAGTGGAATTCCCTGCACTTCAGGGAATCACACTTCAGTTTGTGCCTGTTGTCTCTTGTTCTGTATCTGGACATGCCTGAGAGGAGTCTGGCTTCATCTTTAGCTCTAGCCTCTAAGTCCATCCTACTGGGTTTTGCTAGATTTTAGACTTTGCACTTTTAATATTGTTCAGATACACATCATATATGACAAAAATACTGGCCAGTTTTCCCTCCTGCATATGGATATTTCCTCTAGCAGCCTAGTGGGTGCCTCAGAGGGCTGGGATGGAAGAGGATCTCTGGGGACAGTTCACTCCAGAATTCCCTGTGATCATTTTTACTTTCCTGCAGGATGGGGATGGGGTAGTTCTCAGCACAGCCCAACAGTATTGCCCTCAGAAGACCTTCCTGGCATGCTTACAGCCCCCACTGGATATTCAGAATATCCAACAGCCTTCACATCGTCACAATCCCTAGGGATGATTATGTGATACAGGCCCATCATGAGGGCTATAATTGGTCAATCTATGAGCCACGTACTCATCAAAAAATGTTGTCACTCCTAGATATTTTTTAGAAGCACATGCACCCATTCTTCTCCTTTTCCTCCTTAGCAGACCTCTGGAAAGAGGAGTTCATAGAAGTAGCTATGTTTGCTCTCCTTAGTAATTTAGTCCCTCAAAATGGCTGCATTTGTAAGCACACCTTTGCCAAAGAAGTTTTTAAACAATGCATTTAAAAGGTTTGAAGAGTTTTTCTACATTTGTGCCTTTTACACAACAACCTAGTAAGTTTCCTGGGGTGAAATCAATGTGGATCTGGGATAAAGATACTGCAGGTCTTTCTGAATGATTCCAGGAAAACTCAAAAAAAGCAAAGCACTGATTCACTTATATTGTTGATCTTTTTCAGGTTTGTTACATAGAAAATTTTAGATTTGGGGGTTTTGAGTGATGTAGACTGTATAAGCACACATTGTCTGCGACTAACCAGTCTCATTTCACTTTGGCAGAGGGACTGAATTATTCTAGACTTTCTTCTCACTGGAAGAGATGATGTTACAGAATACTTCTATTGAGAAGATAGTACACAAATCCACAAAAAATGCTTCAGTTAATATTTTCTACCAGGTAAACCAGGGAAATATGCAAATTGTATAAATTTAGTTCTTTGAGGCATTTTTTGTTTTGCCTTCACTAAGCCAAGAACTATCATGTCATCTTATTATAAACTCGTAAAACATTTAGATATTTGAAACTAACATAGTTCTGGGAAAGAAAACTATGAGGATAGCATGCCACTGTCCAATTACAGCAATATATGTATTGAAATAAAAAATATTTAAACAGATGTTATAAAAGACTCCATTTCCATTGTACAGCATAGGCACATCTGCTGTACTTTAAATACTTCTTATCCATGCCAAAGAAATACTATGAAGAGAAAATGCCTTTTTTGTGCTTTTCCTTTGAGTTTACTGTATGTGAATACGGAAAGTCTTTTCAATAGGAAAAAAGGCACTGATTGTAATCGCAACATTTTGTGTTTGCCCTACAGCTGCCATTTGTGACTAGTATGGAAATCAAGCCTTGGCTCTTGTTTTCTGGCTTCTTTTAAAAACCTTGAATATTGCTAAAATAGTAGTGGGCAGGAAGGAAAGGAGGGACAGCATTGTGCAAGACTAAACTAATATAAAAATGCTGCAGTGCTACACTCATTTCCTTCCAAATCATTTTCAGGCATTAGCTTATTGGTATTGTTCTTTTCAAAGGAAATATGTGGTGCTACAGTATTATCCCCAGTGATGAAGTGCACCTATGCTGATGTTTATGATACACATTTGTTTTCAGGACGTGCTTGAGTTTTAGTATTAAGGCCTCGAGCACATGAATTCCAGACTTAGACAGTAGCGGAGTGGTGGCTTTAGAGTAGTAATTTTAATTACTTATAAGGTAAGGCTCTTACATTTGCTCACTGGTGAGCCTGGAAGACTTAATACAGCTATATTTAGCAGCAGTATTTAGTAAGAACCATCCACTACTACTATGTGCTTTATCAGTGCAATAGTCTCAGAATTACAGCGCACTCCCACAGGCAGTCTTCCTTCCTTGAGCTGCTTCTGTTACAAACCTATTACATATTCCCAGATGACAAAAGGTGCCCAGTCTCTTAGTTTGACCATGTAAGTTTATCCATAAGATATTATTTAAAGCTAAGGGATGGATGGGGCACTGGAAGGAAAAAACCTTGAAAGCTTCTGTTTTATACAGATTCTTCTGGGAAGCAAGCATGAAGCAGCAGTCTAACAGGGGATCCATAACAAGCTAGCAGCTCTGCTTCCATATGGTTCAAAGAGGCCAAGAAAAACCCTAAGGCACACAGAAGTTTTGCCATTCACTCGAGTGAGATTGGAGTAGGAGTGGGATATAGATGTTATGCCCATGAAAGTTATACAGAAATGGCCCTGTAGATCGTGTCAACCATAAACTTAGGTGATAGAGACAACATTACTAATCACTATCCTTCATCGGGTTTTGGAGAAAGTGAATAAAATCTTCAATCTGTCACCCTAAAGGCTTCTGGGTACGAGATATACAAACATTTGCTTTGTGGGTACAAAACTCACCAGAATTTTGTTACTATTAATGAGCATTCCAAAAGTATTAATGTTCTTGGTATAAATCGCACTGTTGCATGATGCTTTTGCAACTGCTAGGACATGAAATCAGATGAACTAATATTATGCTCTAATATACTTTACATGTTCAATTATTTCAAAAGCACAATTTTAATAAATTGTGCTCATTTTCTGGCAGAAGAATATTTATGCCATAGCAGGCACCTTAAATATAAGACACTATAGAAAAGAAATTTGAAAGTAATGAGTTTGTACTTCACTTGTCAGCATTTGTAGTGCAAGAAGCTTATGAGATTTCTATCTCTTCTGATAATACTTTTCTTCTGCTTCATTTAAATTGTTACTGTGCTTAGACTTCTGCCTTATGGTCTTGGCATTTTTGTTTTCCTAATTCTAGTTTTAACCAAAATCACTGATCTCCTCATGGTGCAAAAAGTAGGATTTGTATGTAATCTTAACAACAGCTTTTTCGATTTCTCATAAATTAAATAAAAAAGGAGCTGAATGTGAATTAATTTGGATATGTGACCAAGTGACCATATCAGCAATGTGGCCCTTTGTAGAAAGATCATTATTATTATTCCCTATGTTTTTGCTGTTTAATACTCCACTCAAGAAACAGAGCTGTTCTCTGTTCCTATCAGTGCAAAGTGAATACCTGCTACCTTCTCCAACCTTGCCATAAAAATAATTTGCAAAGTGAATTCCAGTCCTCAGTGTGCATTATCCATGCTTAATTTCTTCTTTCTATGATCATAATTAAATTTAGCTTTCCAGACAGTAGACAGAGGAATAAATACTTAAAGTGCACTGCACAGGTATGTATCAAACTAGAAATGAAAAGACCATCTGACTGAGAAATGTCTTGAAAAGTTTAGGTTGAAAATTCCAGAAATCCTCTTCAAAACAAAGTATCTAAAAATAACTTTATTCATTTATGAAACTGGGATTGTTCAATTCCTGATAAAACAGAAAATCTTCTTAGAGTGGTGAAGTTAGATAAACCTAAATCTGTTTGAAAGCAGATCCAGCTATCAGCTCACAGGCTGCTGGACAAGAGCCTGTGGAAGCTAACTGGGCCTTTGGCTGTTACCCGAAATGTTCCGACTAAATTATCATAAAAAATAAAACTATTAAAAAAAGCCAACCTTCTTTCCTGCCTCCAAATGCAGGATTAAAAAGTCTTTCAGTAAATGATTTAACTTTTGCAAATAATATGGAAACAACAAAAAACCTGGAAGCATATAGCTGGAGGAAATAAATGTGAGGAAATAAATGCCTGTGGCAATGTATGGGGCAATGGAAGTATATTCCTAGATTATTCTAAGCCAAATGCTCTTACTTTACTTATCATTCCAGCTGTTGTCAAAGAGGATATACAAATTATTTTTAAACACAGGCAGAGCAATTTACATTTTGCGTTCTTTTCTGAAGATATTTACACATTTGCAGCATTAGATAATTTGAGGATTCCTTCAATTTCAGTAGGATAGAGATGGTGAAATGAGTATATTCTAAAATCTTTATGTGATATGGGGTGTTATTCCTATTTTTTCTTAATTTCTTTTCAAGTTTTTTTGTTGTATCACTATAAAAGTGATGGTTTAAAAAGTAACAACAAGAAGTCTCTGACATTATTGTCCACTTTATTAGGGCCAAATGTGACAGGTACTACAGACAGTAACTCTACTTATCAGTGATTTGTAAGCATTGTAGGAATTGAAGTTATTTCATTTAATAAATAAATAATCTCCCAATGTAGAAAAATAATGATCTCTAACAATAGCCAAAGGCACCCATCTTGTGAAGAGGGTATGCAATGATCAGAGTTTCCATGGCAGTAGATTAAAAGAAGTCAACGAGATGCACAAAGTTGACAACTATCAGACCAAGAAATGACAAAATAATTGAATCAATCCTAAACTGCAGAATCATAATTAATGGTTAGTAATATTTCCTATGCAACTTACATTTCTTTTTAAACCAGTTATTCAGGATGTGAAAGAAGCATTATATTGATATTTTGGGGGGGAAATGTCAGTGAGATTTCAGGCATACTCCAGTGTGGGTATAAACGCATGGCTTCAGGAGTACTGACACTTACTTGGAATGAATTGGTTTGTTTAAGGAGGAATCAGGGGTATTTTTCACTGATGTTTTTTAATATATCTGTTATAAGGATTCCTTGCAACAAATACCAGTACACGGATCATAACAAATTTTGCTGTGAAAGATTCTATCAGGCAGTGATTAATATGCTCAATATGCTGTAAGCTATAGTACCTGGTCATTCTTCTCTGGTTTTGTGAGATTCTGTAGTTGCAGTTTCATTTTGCCATGGAATGCTTCAGGAAAGATGATTCATGCTCCAAGAAAGTTAGAGAATGTTGTTATAATTTGTATATGCTTATGTCAGACACAAACTCACCAACTGTATATATTTAAGTAGTTCTCACTGTTTCCGTTTGCAGATAAAAAATGTGATCATATGATCCTTTCAAGATAAGCTACCACTAATTTTAAACACTCTGATTCATCTGTTTTTACTTTTTGAAATAGTATCTCACAGGATTTCACTGTACTGGATGCAGTTCCTTGAGTTATGAAACTTTTCCTGAGAACTTTTCAAATTCCAAAGATATTTTAGTCCTAATATGCATGTGTGATATGTCATTACACCACTCATGTTTATACATTTTTTCCTGTATGTTGTAAATAGATCCATTTGCTCCTTTTACATTTTGTGTTCTTGCAGCTATCTGAACTGTGAAGTTACATCAGCTCACAATACAACAAAGTCTTTTGTTATTTTTCGACTCCTAACTGCATTTAAATCCAACACATCACTTAAGCTTCAGTTCTGAGGGTTGTCTTTAACTCTTAAGATTAACTTTTCCCAGAAAAGTTAAGAATTTTTTTCCAATTTTTTGCATGAAAATTTTGCAGCTTATAATGAACACAACAGCAGTCAATGCCAGTCCTTACCTCCAAATATGTCCATTAAGAAATAGAGGCATTCTTGCCATTTAAAGTTTCAGAGCAGATGGAGTTTGGCTATTCTGAGTCAGGGTCACAAGGTTGCATATTTCCCTCTGCTCAAGCCTTGTAACACTTGGTGAGCATTAGTCAGATACCAGGCTTCTGCATGTTGCCCTTAGCAGTGTGGCTGAAAGGAAAAGTGGCTTTTTTGGTAAATTGGGAGAGTGGGCAGAGATTTGAAATTGGCATAAAGTCAGCATCAGTCTCCTGAGGCCATTCGTGCAGTCTGGCTTCTGCCAACTAGTCTAGCAAATTGTTCATGTTTGCTTTTGAACTTTGTTCTACATATGTCAGGCTAGACTATTAACAGCTGAAGAAATGGACCAGCCAGTGAAAACTTTTTGTAAATTAGCTGAGCATGACTGTGCTGTTCAATATTGACTTTGTAACTTGGCAATGCTATCCACTGCTCACATTTGAGGAGGTGTATTGGGCATCCACTTAACAGTATATGAGTTTATAAGGTTACATATGATCGTAGCACGTTTGTAGCTGTCAGGAGCAGAAACTAAAATATTTTCAGTGAACACCATTGCCAACTAAACAGAAATGGTAACTAGGCAATGCAGAAACACCACTTAGGTTGTTCACGACTCGGAAACACGATTTACCAAATGTCTTCCTCCCCCCCAGCCCCCAGCTGAAACGTCTGTATTTACTTGGAAGCTTTATTTCACTAATCCGAAACATGTTATATATCAGAATTTTAAAAGCCAATATGAAACTGAATCATCGTCACCACAAATATCAGTGGAACAGTTTGATAATGCTGAATCCAGGCACAACCTTTCCAAAAACACCAAATAGTTCCACATGATTATAAAGAGAAGTAATGAATTAAAGAAATGTTTATTCAATTACTTTTTAAATTTTTTTTTAAACAGAAACTGGCTTCTTACTTAGAAGGACCCTATCACAGGCAGTGGCAGTGTTACCATCTCAGTAATACAGACTTGGATATCTGTGCCTAACACCATAAACCATCACTTGAATCAGGTCAGAAAAACTTCTTCCCAATATAGTAGCACTGGCACTGTGAAGTCCTGTGGTCATGGTCTGTTACTTTAAAGCAGCATGTTATGCAAAATGTTTGTCCTGCTGTTCCTCCATCCCTGATGATCCTTCCTTCTCCCATTTTCTGGGTTCCACTGGATGAAGGAAGGTAGCAGAGCTACTGTTCAAATCTGTGCTGAGCTAGAAATTTTAGTAGAATATTTAGTATTATACAGGACACAACTTTTCACAGAGACAGGATGGTATTTGTCCTGATTTATATCAATGAGCTAAATAGGCATTTACTGAGAAGTTGAATTTTCTACACCTCTCAACTATGAAGAGATCTGGACAGTCAATAACACATGTTCCATGAGAATGCCATGCTAATTATCCCATGAGTCATTCCACATTGAATTTATAAGTTTCTACAACCTGCACCAATATTTCATCTTCTGTCTTCAGAAAACTAAGCAAAAAAAAAAAAAAAAAAAAGCAGTGAAAAATACTTTACAAGCTACTAATCACCAGTGGCTTTAAGGAGTACTATTAAGCTCACAAATCCACTGAAAAAGATAAGGGCTGCACCTCAAATGTACTTCTAAGTTCATAATTTTAAGCAGAAATTAAGTCATCAACTTTGTGAATTGCTGCCTTGGAATATGTGAAAAGTTCAAGTTAAAAACCTTCATAATGCCAATATTATCAGAATTCTGCAAGGTTGTACTTGTTATGTGCATTTCATAGCAGCAATTTAAATCTAAAAAGACTAGGAGATCATTAAGGCTACAAAATAACCGTATTTTGCTTTCCACATGTTACATCAAATTAGCTTTAATGTGGAAAAATACATATATTCACTTATGAAAGTGTGCAATGTACAGTTACTGCTTAATTGTTGGGGACTCTGGTAGACATTTTTCATCTTTTTTAAATTGAAACAGATGAGACTTTCAATTGAAAAAAAGTATGCCTGCCCACATGGCTGTGTTACACCATCTAATTAAAATATGCTGGGCACTTTGGAAGCAAAGACAATGTCTCTGCCTTCAGCACCTTAATATGCAAAAAGAATACTGTATCTCTTTTCTCAGATCGTCAAGATAAGAATGATAGATACATTCAAATAATGCTTAAGTAAATCCTTAATTTGCTGTTATAATACTTCTTGGAGCAGTTGTGGATTTTTGGATTTTTATAACAATTTTTACCACAGTTTCAGATTAAAAAAAAAAAATCTAGTTTTCAAAAATATAAATTAAAAATATCTGTTTTAGCCATTTTTTAATATTTTGAAAAAGACATTTAAAAGGCATCATCGAGTTTCACTAAAAATAAAGAATTTTTTATTAAAAAAAAATCAATTTTTGCCAACCATAGTAATCATAGTAATTGTTTTAAATAGTTCTTTAAGAGTCTGACCAACAGAATGAGATATCTGAGCTATCTGGGGTCCTGTGAGCCATCTCACAGCTTTAGTGCTGACCTACATGGGTTTTGATTCGTTTACTGAGATTCCCAGTTATATCTAGCTATTCTGTTTTCTGATGGACAATGCATGTTACTCAGGCATAGTAGTTCACGTTCCACAGGCCTTGCCCTTGTTATGTTTTAATCATATTTGTATGGGCTACACACATTACATCTCATCATTGAGATTTCGCACTTACGGGGTTTCTTTTGTATTTGGGAGAGGACAACTCCTTTCTATGCTCTTTTTATTCTTGTCATTGTACCTGTGTAAGACAGGTACTTAACATGAAGGTTTCTAAAGAGACAACATCTACCCTTATGAGCTAACATCCCCCTAAATGTTCTTATTATAGGCAAAAAGAGCTTCAACAAAAGCAAACTAAATAGGCTGCTTCTCGGCTGAGCTTGTTAAGAGACCTGCCAACAGGACAAGGAACTCTCAGAATTGTAAACAGCACAAATGAAAAATAAAATAATTACAAGCCTAGTGTTCTCCTCAGCCTGTCATCCTCCTCTTTGGTTGCAGTCCAGCAGCTTTTTGGAGGCTTCTTTTCAGGCCAATACAAGTTCTCTTTCTTCTATGTCAACCAAGACCTACATTTAGGTTATAAATAATCACATAAGTCAAAATGTTCTTTGTGTGCCTGCAATCAGTACCTGTGTCATTCAATAAACTTGAGAAATGTGGGTATCACTCTTTAAGGCTTGAAAGCAGAAAACACATGTTAGGCCTGGCAGGTTTCCTGATACAGCCCAGAAAATGGATACATGATATTCTAAGCCCTTTTGTAAGAGAGCGATGGAGATGTAGAAAAATATTTTTCAGATTTTGTTATCTGTCAGACCAATCAATAATAAGTTTCAGAAGTTCCTAGTTATTTTCAAAAATCTAATTTTTGAAGTGAAATATCTTCTGGTTGTTAAGCCCTGAGCAGAATGTTTTGTTTCATTCTGGAGTTCTTACCATGTGAGGTCTGAAAACACATTTATATACATACCTGTATATACCTGGCAAGTATGGACTGCAAAATTTCACATGGTCTGAATCCCCATCATCTGGATTTGAGACCTGTTTGGACCTTGAATTACAGCACCAGAACAAAGCCCACTACATTGATAACAGCCCACTTGAAGCTGAAGAGAGCTCATTTGATCCCAGTTAGCAACAAAGCTTATTTCTCTCAGGTGTCATGAGTTTCCTTCATTCAGAGTACTTCCCATTTCCCTGGCCCTATAGCCTGTTCATCCTACATGTCAAATACTTTGCTACAAGGCTTCCAGTTTGAACCAGTCATTTTGCCCATTTTCTCTCTTTCAGGCTGTTGGGGCACTTATGTTCCTATGAGCATGGCTGAACCGTTACATCTCTGGGACTTTGTGACCTTGCAAAGTGGGTGAGTGTCCTGAAACTGCCCCTGCCCATCTGTTTATCTTCCAGCACCACTCTGAAATCCTGTGCATTATAATAGTTTGCTTATCAGAACAATATTCAGCCCTTTGTGAGTGCACTTTGAGTTGATCATGTGAAAGATGCTGTTAAACAGTTTTAGAGGTTTTCTCATGCGTTACTGTTCCTGGAAATGCCTTTAGAGAAGGAGGATAGTGGTTGTGCATGTCGTAAGGCTTCACAAATATTTTGTTTTTCATCTCAGTCCACTGGCCAACTAGAAATGAGTCACTTCATTGAATGAGTATCCTGTCTCCCATTGCTTTGTTTAGGTTTGCACCTACTTCTTCCTGAACAGAAAAAAAAAAGAAAAAAGAAAAAAAAATAATCATCACACAAACATGCTGGTACATGTTTGTTTGGTACACATGGTACACAGATGATACAATGAGAAATTAAAACACTGTTCTCACTTTACTGTCTTTTACTACCTGAAGCCCTGTGTGCTGGGACTAGTTCTTGGAAGGACTCTTCCCTTGCTCAGAAAGTGTTCAGCCCAGGGAAGGGAGAAGAGGCTTCTGAGCAGCACAGGGCTTCCTAAATTGCACTGAGAGCATTTAAAATGCTAATTTGAACTTCTGAAGAGTAAATTAAGTTTGGGAACACGAAGGAAGTCTAGTAATTGACATCAGATAAAAATCTAATAAAAGACAGTATCCATAGAAGGACTCTCTAAGTCTTGTGTCCTTTCCTTATGTATTCAACAATTTAGGATAAGAGAATAATATTATTTGAAGTGTGTTTCTGTATTGTTTTCCAAAGGAAAATTAGAACTGCAACAGGACCTCTTCATTTCTTTTGGGCAGGGTGTCAAGATGAAAAGCAAAGGGTTCCAGGAGCTTAGTGCCAACACCATGCTTTCGTAAGTATAAATCAAAACTATGACAGGTACTCCATAATAAGCACCTTTCCATGCTTATGTTCATTAAACAAATATATATATACCAGACACTGTTGAGAAAGGGCAATCCTTGATGCACAGTTGTTCATCATTTTAAGTAGTACAATACATGACAGAATTTAATTGATTTTGTGGTTGAAAATAACCAGAAAAATTATACAGCACATTAGTTTTTACTTTTTTTGCTGAGCTAATAAATACACAAATAGTGAAGCAGCGCTGTGATCAGAGCAGAATGACAATCAGTGGTTCTTATTACTCAGATGGGTGTTTTGTGTATAACACTTTTTAAATCTACGCTTAAACTTTTAGTGAATGCTGTTCCTGCTCTGAAGCAGCACTGTTCTCTCCCACAGTCTCTCAGGATTGCCTTGCCACCACTGCCTTACAGTGCTCCCCTCCTACAGAGTATCTGGTCAGTGGCGGCAGCAGCTGCACGAACAGTGCATTCAGCATGCCAGACTGAAATTCATGTTCCAGGAATGTCTCCTGGGGGGTTGAGCAATTCAGTCAGATTCATAGTTAAAAGCCTTTCACTGTAACACAATTACCCTGCAGTGGAGAAGAGGAATGGCTGGCATTTGTTTGCTACAAATGTGCCTTGCAAAACCCACTATTACGAAATCCTTCCTTGGGTGAAATTTCCACTGACAATGTGATGTACTTCTGCTAGAATGATAGACTTCTGTATTGGGAATGTAAGGGGGAAAATAGAATGATCAAGAACATTTTATATGGGTTTCAACATCTATTTTCTCAAAAATATTAGGGCTTTTTCTGTCTGAAAAGTAGCAATTTCAGCTGTCCAGCCGGACCCAAACAGTTCCAGAAAGTTGTGGTTTAGTGGCTGTTTAGAAAAGCATTTATTTTCTTTTTTTCACATTCTGGCTGGTTATTGTTATCATAAAAAACACAGAAAGTCATTGCAAAGAATATGTCATCTGCCTTAGGTAGGTGGAGCAGTCTTAATGGTGAAGTTACAGATTTAACTGGCCTCTAGCCATCCAATTTGCAATTTCTATCACATATTCTGCACTTCTGGCTTAGACTGAGTCATGGCCTGAAACAAGAGAGGAAACCGCCACTGTCTGGCCAAACTGTCTCATCTTGCAGTAGGAATACTGTGTACTCCTCTGCCTTGTGATCCCCACCATTGAGTCCTGGTCTTCCAGTCACTGGGGAATAAAAGCAAGGATATCCAAACTCGGCCCTTCTTAGACCAACTTTCTGCCTCCTGGTAATTGAAATCTTGCACTTAGCAAGTGGGGCAGAGAATTGAAGCACACATATGCTTGTGGGAATTGTGTGATACAGGGCAAGAAGAAAAGAGTGAGAGAGAACTGGCATGCTTTACAGATAATTTGTGATGGAGTCAAAGATGATGACAGTGACTAAAGCTTAAGAGGGGGCTTAGGGAGGAGGTAGGGACAGAAGGAAGGGGAGGGGGAAGGGGAAAAGGTGAGTTGTGGTGCAAGTGAAAAACTGGAGAGAAGAAACTGTGAGAGGTGATACAGAGAATAAGAGAAAGCTGTCTGGAGATTAGTTCTCAAGAGGCTCAGAGTATAGAAGGCAGTTTCGTATCTCAGGAAACCAAAACTAAAATTTTACCACTTTGTGCATGTATTCTTCAGCCAGCTGTATGACAATGAAATAAGCTTATTCACAGGTTACACAGATGATTCTGCCAGATTAGACATAAAGATAGAGCTTGATGGGTCAAATCTGCAAAAATTCTTCCGGGTTTGCAGGATTTCTGTTCTAATTCTTGGCCTGATATGAACTCCCTCATCAAGTAATTTGAGCAGAGAGCTCAATTAATCAAATACAGAGCTCATTAATTCAGTTGGAGCATTATATACTTCATATTGCCTGAAGAAGAAATCTCATGGCACCATAATTTCCGTCCTTTCCATACTTACCTTTTTTTGGAGTCCAAAACAAATGTCCTTTCAAAAGTACACGCTGTAAGGATTATACAGACAAGGTGGTCAGTGCACAGAAAAGAGGCATAGACTTTCCAGACAAATCCATAACCCGGAAACAGAACAAAAAGAATATGATATTATAGCAAGGTTGCTGGTCTGGACAGATGGAGAAGACAGAAGATCTAAAACAGAAGGAAAAGAGACTAAATTTTTATAATATTTAATCTGAGCTGGTGATCCAAGTAATAATCACAGACACCATGCTCTTTTCTTCCAAGCTGATACAGGATAGTATTTGCATGGTTCAAGTTTATTTAGTTTATTAAAACAAATGCCTTCAATTCACAGTGCAAACGTCTGTGCTCACTCCAAAGGTCCGTGTGAGACTGCAATGATTTGAAATGCACTGGGCAGAGGTGATTTCAGGAAATACCTATCTACCTTTATATAAGGTAGAAACAAGAGAAACACAAGAAGTAGGGAGAAAAAAAGTACAAAAACATGAAGTATAGCCTGGAATAGCTCTAATAAAATGGTTGTTAGAAAAACTTCCATACATTTTATGCTGAAACCTGATGATGGTACAGGCAAAAGAATTTGCTTGTTGCTGTTGTTTAGATCCTCCTATATGCAGAAAATGAAACCTTCAAACATTCTTCAATGCAGCTCTATACAGAGATCCTCTGCTCTTATCATGAGCTACTTTTCCAACAGAAACAGTTTGCAGGATTTCAAACCCAGGGCAAACACTTAGGCCAAGAAGCAATAACAATAATGAATAGCTTTTGTATTCTTCAAAATGAGTCATGTTGTTCAAAAGGTAAGAGGCATTTACTCATAATGGACAGGCAGTGATGATTCAGCAATTATATTTTCAACCGACCGTCAAACAAACTTCAATGAACTATAAGAATGAATCTGTACTGATCTTGTGGAAATACACAAAAGGAGTTGTTTTTACATTATTAGAAGCAAACACATTACTCAGACCCAAAAGTATAAAAGAGACTGATGGGCAGCCAAGTCTCTCAGCAGACAAGCCAAACAGATTTCTAAGCCCTCTTGAAGCTGTCTTTGCATTCCTTCCTCAAAGAACATTTTAAAAAACAGTTATCCAGATTTCTTTTAAGTAATACACTGCCATAATATAGATCCAGATCACTAGTACTAAATGCCAAAACCACAGATACTCCATTCTGTGCTTCCAGAAATACTTGAAAATGGATCAAATGTTAAAAATGTTTGACATTGCAAAGTACCAGATGATTAGTTCATCTCAAGTGAGTTTTCATCAATCAGAAAGTCTGCATATAAAGATTATTAGGAAAATCTTTAAGATGTGATATCTGCCTTTGTAGCACCTAGTGAGGGCTAGCCTTTAGAGAGAGAGGGAGAGTTTTGTAATACCTATATATATAATATAGGTAAATCCCTGCTATGACAATCTTTGCCTTCTGGAGTCCAGTTGATTTCAAAAGGGCCACATAGATACTAAAGTCTACATGTGTAAGCCAGAAATTTAGAATTCTCTGTGTGGATACTGAGAACTTTTTCCATATTCTTGAGGAAGAGCTGTGAAAGACTCAACAGCCTGTGATGCAATTCTCTTTGAGACTGAACCAACCTTTGAGCCATCTCTAGCACATTTTAGTCAGATGAAATAATATATTTAAATGTATTGACAACCTTACAAAATGTCACAGTTTAATTTGTATAACCATGAGTTTATAATTTGAAATTCAGTAGGAATTCAATATATTTTTAGGCTAAGAAATACTTTTCCTTCTAAAATACAGGTGAAAGAAAGAAACATGTTTTCCAAGAAACATGGATGGAACCACATCCAAAATGACACTTAGTCAAGAATTTCTTGGATCCATCCAACTGTGAGGGTTAGATTTCAAAGAAATGAAAATTCAGATTTCTTTCTGACTGAACAAAATATGTAGTGTTGACTTCCTGCTTAAAGCAAAAGGCACTGAACAGTCTCCACCAAAACAAATGGAAAACGGAGCCCAAACACAGTAGCATAAGATAGACCAGCTAAGCCCCAGCACTTTTGCCTTTACTTTGCTTTTCTTATCCCATAGTATGGAATACAACAAAATGTGTTTGTGTGTGCAGAAGCCTGTATGAAAGCATGAGAATATATGTCTGCACACAGTTATTCTTTACAATAATTTAACTATAATACACTTTGTTCTACACTTTAGCATTCTGGCTCTGTCTGCCAGATCAGAATATTCTGTGTGTTTGCATTGCTTGGAAAATGACAAAAAAAAAAAAAAAAAAGCAGCTGGAATCTCTGGCAAGTCATGTAGTGCTGTTCACAATAAGCATGTAGAAGGTTAAAATTAGACTCAGAATTTGGTTTTGACATATTTTAAAAATAACTGACATTTGTCCTGGGAATGTACAACATCTAGCATGCATTAGAAAGAAGATCTTTCTACATCTGAGCACACTGTAGCAAAACAAAAAAGGAAAGCTTCCAGAAAATAACTGACATTTGTCCTGGGAATGTACAACATCTAGCATGCATTAGAAAGATCTTTCTACATCTGAGCACACTGCAGCAAAACAAAAAAGGAAAGCTTCCAACAAGCCAAAGAAGCAAACCAGCAACATGATCTTGAAATGCATAAATAGGATAATAACATGCAGTGCACAAGAAATAATCCCTCTGCTCTGCTATGTATTGCTTAGGCCACAGCTAAAGCACCATGTCCAATTTTGGGTATTTCAGAATAGTTTGTGTGAGAGGACCAGAGGCAACATGGTAACAGTCTTAAAGGATATAAAAGGACACTGTAAAGGAATCATATAAGTGTATTCCCTTCTCTATTTTGCACAGGGCAAAATGTGGAAAAAATTCAAAATTAAAATTAAATTGGGAAGTTGGGGGAGAAATCTAACCACAAATGTACTGGAAGACTGGAATAGCTTGCCTGCAGGGATTTCAGGTTGTCTATTAGGAAAATTTTTAGGAATAAATAAGGTAATGAAGAAATAAAAATGAAAGAATTAATAAATAATAAATAATAAAAAAATCAGAAATTGTAGAACTGTCACTGATCCCATTACACTGCAGGAGGATAGGCTAGGTGACTTCTGGAAGTTCCTACCAGATCTACGGGTCCAGGATTTGTTGGAAGGAGTGATGGCGTGCTAAGACATGAGCCTCCCTCAGAAATTGTGGAATTTCCTGAGTGTACAGTGTCTGAATGGACAGGTTCTGGTTCTGTTCACATTTGGTTTCTATTAATTTTTTTTTCAGTACAAGTTCTTACACAGCTGAAGCTTCAGTCTCTGATAACTGCATTTCATTTAATCACTCAAATACAAGGTTTTCAAATGGATCTTTTGGATTTTCCTTGGAGAAGCAATAGGTCACACTACTGAAATTTCTCTCTCAGACTATATTTATATGAAGTAGTTATATATTATTGTAAGAAACAAGTAAAACCTTTTATCATTAAATAAATAACTTGACTATTTAAAATTGGATCAGTGATTAAATTTATTGTTTCATGTCTTGTATGTGTTATTTCCTACTGATTTCCTAGTGCTTCACTTATTTACAATATGTGAACAGACTGAGAGTCACTAGGAATTTCATGCTGTCAGCATGGCCCTTAGCAATTTCCCTTTTTCTTTCCTTATTCTTTTTATTTGATTAAGGCTTTTCCCTCACCTTCCCTCAATAAGCTTGACTGATAAAGAAATAACAACTAAAATAATTCAAGAACAGTACTCCCCTTCTGCCAAAATACAATTTTTTTACAATTTTACACTTACCATGATATTCATTATCATTAATAGCTCCCTTGGTAATCAGTGATCTCCAAACACAGCATGAATCATCCTTGTCTAAATACACCATGAGAAATGGCTACCTTTAACATGACCTTCTGTTATAGCCATACTAAAGGAGCAATTTTACCAAAGGAAAGGTAATTACTAGAATTTATAATCACATTTTTGAATGTTTTACATATTATTGGTGATTTGGCTCAGATTACACATATTATTTTCAATAGACAGGATAAAGGGGAAGGGGAAGGTGAAAAGAGAGAAAGAAAAAGAGAGAATAAAAGAAAGAAAGAAAGAAAGAAAGAAAGAAAGAAAGAAAGAAAGAAAGAAAGAAAGAAGGAAAGACAATTCCTGTCTGAGCATGACAGCAGTACAATACCCCACACAAGCACCACAGTGAACTATTTTGAAAGCCAGGTGTTTTTTATTGTTCTTCATACAAAACATCAGTAAAAAAATATTTCTACTCTCAACACAAACTATTCCAATTTCCCCATTAAAACCAGGAACTCACAATAAGAATGAACACATCAGTAAATAGAAACAGTACTACTGCATTACAGTTATATTAATGTCTGGTTTGGTATGCATATATGATGTTGCACATTTAGCTCAATAATCAGCCATGAGAACAGGATTTCTGTCCCTCCAGAATTCTGGGGATCTAAAACTGCCAGCTGAGCTTACACAGTCACATTAACTTTTGTCCAACAATTAGAATGGGAAAGAATACTGCACAAGCATCATGGCTAAAAAAAAAAAAAAAAAGTGCCATTATATGTATGTAATGTAATCCATCCAGAGTAAGCTTCATACTGAAAGAGCAATAAATCCAGAGTATTAATCCAAGCTTTGCATTTACTCTGTATGGACTAGAATAACTTAACTTCTTGAATAAGTATTAAGAATAGGAAGAATAATAACAGGTCATATTATTTTTTTTCTGGTTGTTTTTTTTTTAATCTCTTGCCCTTGCTCAACATTATGCAAAGTTTGCACAAATTTTCCATAAAAATAAGGCACTGGTTTATTTAATGTGTGCAAGCAAGTAGCCATAAATGGGTCTATTACAAGTGTCTGAGTGTCATAAAATAGTATTACATTAATACATTACAGCTAAAAGTGAAAATCCAATTGAGTTGCAAATCATATCATTACAGTGATTAAATCCATGGCTTACCTAAGCCTATATTTAAAATTAAATATTTCTGAATTTATGTAAAAGACTTTGAGCAGACTATTTAACAAGAGCAAGCAAAAGCTTAGCGCAAAAAAAAATGCTGCTGCTACAGCAGCCTGTCACACTTCAGCCAGAAGCTTAATCTTTCACTAAATTCTATAATGCTTTTTTCCTTTGTTCTAGAAATACAGTTGTAGCAGCATATTTCACAGCAACACTGCATCTGTACTTTAAAGCATGAGTTCAAATGCAATTTTTCAGAAGCTGAGCTAAATTTAACCTTATTTCCATATTTGTATACCTACCACTGCAACTGAGATAAAGAAAATGAAACAATTTACTATCAGAAAAGTTTTGCTGTTTTTCTCCACCACAAAAGCAATGAGGTATTATGCATGAAGGCACCAGTTCAACTACCTGTGCCATTTAGTCTAATTCACCTCTCCCCGCTCCCATGCCAGCCACATGGATTGAACAGTCCCTCCAGAGCAGGACATGTTCCTTGGGAATTGCTAGAAGGGCATGCAAGGTACCACTGCTTCAGGAAGCCAGCTCTAGTCTGGGTAGTAACCACTTTCATCTGCAATCTGAGGTGGCTCATATGATGAAGAGAAATGCACTGATTGTGAATTTCCTTCTAAGTTGTTGAATACTAAGCAATAAGCAAAAAGAAATTTACCATAAGGAATAATCAATGTCAATTTTCTCTAAGGAAAATGACAAAATAGCATACAAGAATTAGCCTAGTTCTTCTGGAAAAGAGACATTACACTGTTCATTCTTAATCAAATGATTGCTTGTCCAACTCATCATTCAGCTGCTGACAGCAACAAATACTAAGTATTTCAGAAAAAAAAGGCAAGTAACCTCTATTGACATATATAATGAAGTACCTGATTCTAGATATTTTCTCTTTCTGGTCCAGTCAGTTAGTATCTACAATGACATTTATTTTTATCTTGTCCAAAATATTTGTGGCTGTTGTCAATATCTTCTGCTTTGTCCTGATAATCTATTGGGTTTGCAGTTGTCTTGTACAAATGAATGATTGAATTTATTTATGTGTTGCATCTAAAATGTAATTCATCAGCTTCAAAATTAACTTCTAAATCTGTGGTGCTTCTCTTTCATCTCTACTCTAAACTTGAATTGGAAGAAGTAGTAATTGAAAGTAGCAAATAATTTTCTTCTTTTTTATACCTCTACAATACCTGTTTACTGATCTTTAAAAAGCTATAGTCACAGATTTTCAGCTTCTCTTATTTGTAAATCTAAACATTTTGCTGCACATTTGATCGTTCTTCTTATTTTATCCAGCTTTTTGGTAATACTTTTAAAATTTAAATGTAGTATTTCAGAGGGAAGTAAAATTTGAGGTCTTTGCACATACACAAGCAGCTTATTGAAACAGATTTGCTGAGCAAGCCATTCAGCTGCACAGCCTCCAAGCAGTGCTTGGGGTTCACCATCCAGTGAAAATGTATCGTCACAGGAACCCTTTCACCTCTTAGTCCAGAGTCTGATTTATGTCAAAGTCTGCACATACTGTGTTTCATGAGGGAGATGAGGTTTTCCTGGTGAGTAACTAGATGTGCGTGACACTATTGCATGATGAGTAAATATTCACATATTGTATGATGATACAATTATATGATTACTAAAGTAGTTTTGTAGAGGATCGTATCCTATTGTAGCTCCACAGTTGCTAGAAGGGAGATCCCAGTGTTACAGAGTACGTGGCTGTGCTAAATGTTTTGTAGTGGGTGTGATGTGCATATTCTCAGAAGCATAGACATTTCTCTAAGCAAAAAGAATCTGCCCATACACTTTCTTTTCAGGCAGCTTGCCTTCTAATATTCCATCCACCCATCACCAGTCTTGTTTAGACTTGTACAAAGTGTGTGGGGATTTTCTTATTGTGTCATCAGCACTTACTATAAGGAGCAGAAGGCAGATGGATCTGAAGTTGGCTGCATGCTACAGAAACCAATACGCCTTAACCATGTTGTCCCAATGGGCCGCCTAGACCTCAACAGCTCTTACTGAAGTTCATTTGAACTGACAGAGCTCATGCTTTTAAATGGCATTAATAGATTGTGCTGCATATTGAGATAGTACAGGCCCAGTTTGCCAGATCAACTGACATAAACAAGGCTGGTTTTGTACACTTCATGATATATCAGTACTCCAGTGGTTGCAACACTTCTTGCTCAACTCAGTTCCAAATTCATTTTTTTACAGAGTAATTCATGCCACTTGGCCTAGAAGAGATGTAACAAATATAGTAAGGCTGAGATGTGTTGCATATACTTAAACCCTTGGAAAAGATAGCACACCATTTGGAGAGATTATGCACACTGTCTTTATGCCTTTCTCCTACCAAACGAAATATTGATACCTTTTTGGCATGGGCTGCAGCCAATGCCAAAGAACACGTGTAAGGCAACAGGGATTCTGTGCTGAGCATTTAAAAGATAAAGAAAAGTCTTCCAGACAACTCTTCAGCAACACACCTGATTCTCAATGAGAGACTAATAATCTGGAATTTATAAAAAAAATCCCCATTTAAATGTATACATTTATTTTGAAATGACATGAAAATTATAATATCAATTTAAGAATATGGTCTCAAGAGTTTTCACAGTCACCTGAAAAGCTTCATACTGGGCAATAGCTTCCACTAAAAATTGAGTCCCTTCAATCCAGCAATATAGTTACAATGCATAAGAAAGAATGATAGAGTTGGAACTTGCAGCCAAGGAAAAAATTATTTTATACATCTTGTAGGCAGTTCAAAGGAACCACATCAGGACTTGTTACACTGTTGTGAGCATATATGCTTCATGTGTACAAGATACATCTTGTTATTTCTTAACTATCATTAGCTATAAAACTGTTTCTACATTTCTAAGCAGTCACATACAGCTGAAAGAGACTGTCTCCCAAAAGAGAGAGAAAGTATCTCTAGTTACATATACTGTATGTAAACATTAAAAAAAAAATCAACACTTGGTATATTTCCAGGAAAATTTATTTTCTAATTTAAAAAATTTAATTTCTTAGAAGAAAATGCTATTTTACTTACAAATGGTGCTCATATCTAAAAATAATTTTAAACAGTGGAAATAACCTAAATAGTTTAGAGAGCTGGCAAAAATATCTGTTTTGTTATTAATAACTTCTTTTTGATAAATATTTTTCATCCTGAAAACATGTTCTCAAGTCCATGCTACAAAGAGCAGATCATAATAACCATTCTGGGTTAAAACTAAAAAATGAAACTGCAACTGTTTTAATTGTCTTTCTTTTATCTAGTTTAATCTACCTCTAGCCAATGAATTTAATAACAACAACCAGCTCTTAAATAATCTTCTGATGAAAAGCTGAAATCAGAATTACTGTCAGTGATGACATAAGATTTCCATTTGGAAATAAAATAATTCTTATATATCTGTGTTAATCACTTTGTATTGGTTTATTTAATAAGCGTGCAATTCATGTCAGTTTTAGGGATATCATTCCCTGGAATGGTAATGCTATTGCTGAAATACATACGTACACACATACACACTTTTAGGTTGTTTGGTCTGGGTATATGCCTGTAAATGGTGAAATATAAAGTCTGTATGACCACTGATTTAGTTTAAATGCAACACAAAATCATGGTTCACCAAATCACAGAATCTTTGAGATTGGAATGGCCTCTTGAGATCATCTAGTCCTTCTCATAGCACATTCTAGGTGGCTCATATCAACATACCTCTTACTGATTCACAGTTCTACAAGTTTTTACTTTTTTCACCTGTTACAACAAAGGCCTTAACTTTTTCAAGCTATTTCTGTGTATTGAAGATAAGCGCTTTGTAAATCTTTCACAAAGCAGTCACTTGGTTTCATTGGAACACATCATCTATTGAACAAACTAATCATATTCATTATTTTGAGCTGCTCATAACAAGAGATCTATCCAGAGTCAACTTTGCTATTATAACATTGTTTGTATCCTTCAGTCTATACAATTCATAATTTCTTATTTATACTTCAATTTTGCTATGCAATTTTTGTATAAAATCCACATCCTTTCAAAACCAAGATCTATTAACAGCTTAGTACACTGAAGATACACAGGCTAAACAGCAACACTATTTGACTGATACATTACTCTAAGTAATGCAACAATCATACATTACTCTAAGTAATGCAACAATAAATGTCCTTCACAGAGGATTTTAATATTCTTTATAATAATATAGCAGGCAAATATTAGTCAACAAACAAGTTTCAGTTTTCCAGCTTCAGATAATAAATAATGTCTCCTGTTTCTTGATTGTTATTCTTGAGGTTCCTTCCTCAGAGCTCAACACAGTGATGATGGGATACTTCCTCCGCACCAAAATGGCAGAAGGGAACATAGTTTTCATCTGTTGTACCACCCAGACTGAATTTTTTGCAATCACATGGCAATCACCTTTCATTGTAGTGGAATTCCTTAACCGAGCAAGATTAAAAGTGAACTGTCTATATAACAAAGAATACTGAAGCAGAAAGAGTGGGAGGAACAGCTGAAAAATAGGGAGCATAGAGGAGGAGCAGAGAGATATCAAAACGTGTTGTTGGAGCACATTGTAGAAGAGGGAAAGAGATCATCAAATAGCCCTCTACAAATCTACTATATTAACCAATTTCTAGGACAGAGGGTTAAGTGGTATTTCTAGTTCTATTTTGCTACTCAAAGAAGCTTCCTATATCATTAGCCTCTTTTAGCTACAGTATAAAAACATCATTGCAAGGGTTTGTTGTGTTTGTTTTTGGAGAAATAAAGAATGACTGTGAGACATCAATACACGTGACTATTTCTTAAGCAATGCAAACAGCAATATTTCTCTAAATATACTAAAAACTTTAATGGAAACATCTAAACCACTAGACTTTGTATCTAGCCTTCTTTGGAAAGAAGGATGAACTGGCTTGGCTTTGCTAGTCTGTTAGACAAATTTAAAAGGAAGTTAAGAAAGGAAAGAGTCCGAATAGACGTCATGAAAACTAAGGAGATAAGAAAAGTTGAAGTTCTGAAAAGAACCCTTTCACCGAGCCTGCTAATAACGACGGTCCATCTCTTCATTACCATGCTACTCATCCACCTCTGTTACTCTGCACAAAAGGGAAAAAAGCAGTCTTTATAGTTGTACATGATTATATTTTCCTTTTGTATTGAGTTCAAAGTCTTTTCTAAAAAAGCAAGAGTAGATTGCTCACAATGTAATGGGCCATTCCCAGGAAACGAAAAAATGGCCTTAACGTTTTATATTAATACAATAGGTTATGTATAAAACAGGTTTTAAAAAGTTAATGCATATTAGCTTAGAACAGCCATATTTTAACACTGTGCGACTGAAAGTTCCAGTAGAGCAGATGAATGAAACTACAGAAGAAAAAAACCCGCTATGACAAAGAGATAAAGGTTTAACTAAAAGGACTCAAATCTATATTTCAGGTGCCTCTTTACCTTCCATCAGGAAAAGAGTTATTAGGAGTAATGAAATCAGAGATAGAAAATACAAAAAGTTTTCAGATCCTTCTGTGCAAGGCGGCGACACCGGCCTTTACTTCTTCACTTTATAATGATTCCTTTGAGTTGTGGTTCTGAAAAAGCTGTGAAACATCTTCCTGTTATTTCTTTTTTATCTTTCCAAACACTGGCCAGGAATAACCCCATCCTATTCTTTTCTTGGATTTTTGAAACACATATTGACTGTAATGACTATAAATTATCTGGTTAATGTGTTGGATTTATAAAAGTGTTAGAGCTCCTCTACGCTGCTATGAGGTGCCTTTGAGAAGGTGCAAGGCATGAGAAGAATCTAACTTTTTCCATGCCTGCTTCTACTTTAGGCCACTGCAAATATTAACTTCAGAAAATTGTTTAAGTTAACTGGATTTTAGGACAGTCTCGCCACATCACTCCCCACCTGATTAGCTCTTGGCTCTCTCTTCACCACAACTACTGTAGCAGTAGACTGCTAGCCAACATCACCTCTACCAAATACCTCCCCCATAGTCACCGTCCTGATGGTCAGTTTCTGATAATCTCTCTTAATCAGGATTTTTAAGATTCAGATACAGATTTCCACCAAGCTCAGTTACAACGTGCATATGTAAAAGAAGCAACTGTTCACAACTTTGGTCACTCTTACTGTACTGCACTAACTACTCTAAAGCCACCACAAGCACTGAACCAGTAGTTTCCAGACCACATCATTACACACTGCAAAACACAGGAAGCCAAGCAATAAACCTTGCAGTACCTGCATCTTTAGCCCTGATCTGTGCACCTAGGACTGTAATTGAATGTCTTAAGTGCTGCATGACAGAAATAAACAGGTACTACAGAGTTACATATCCTTTCCATTAACCTATTTAATCTCCTAAACAATTGGAACAAAATCAAGGCTTTGGGAAGAAATGTCTTAAGAAACACTATAAGCGCCTCTTCTTAGCTCAAAATTTTCTTCAGATCATTTTGATCTGTGCAGATGACTACCAGAACGTAAAAGGAAGCATTTCAGTGTCCAGACAGAAGTTTCTGGTTGAAGATTATAGACTCTGGGTTTTCTTATCACAAAGATTAGTAGCTGTCATATTAAAAAAAATTTAAAAGACATTTTTGGTCAGCTCAACATCTCTTACATAAAGGAAAAGGTCAAAATTTAAACAAGTGTGCTCTTCCAACAGTTCCTCCCATCCCACTTAAAATGCAAGTCAAAAAGTAAAAATCTTTTTTAAAAGTGCTGCCAGTAGTCTGATTTCAAGCACTGGCTGACCTTATCTCTTATGATGACCATTTCTTTGCTGACGGTACCACTCGAATTATTTAGATACATAGTACTGTTTTGTTTTTCTGACACACTTTGCATTTGACTGGTAATTCCTGATAGAAAAGTCATCTGAATACAGATTGTGAGCCAAGTTAAGAAGCAGGTTGCCTTTGCTAGTGATGACCTGAAGTAACAGGGTATTAAAAAAACACGAACTTAAGTACAAATGTATCTACTATAAATCTAAAAAATTTAAGAGTAAAAGACTTTCAGAGTTTCTGCTCAAAATCAGCGGTTCTGAGGAGAAATTGTATTTGACCTTCTTCATCTCTGTAACAACAGTTTCATTTATGCTATGGTTCTTTCTTGTGGTCCCATTTAGAATTGAGACTACTTCGGATCTACACTCTCTGACTCTGTATGCACACCATGGAAAGCCAACGACAATCTCATGCAGTAAAAAGTTTAAAAATGAAGAGTACTTGAAAATTGAATTTGGGTTCTTCTCAGACATATATTATCAAATTATAAACATAGTACCAAAGTGAAAATGGCAGGAGACCTGATCTCTCCCCTACTTTTCTGAGTGGTTTCATGAATCCAATTTTTCTTGGCACAAATGGTGCACATGGAGAGAATGTTTTTATTCCTATGAATGAAAGCATTTGTATGCAAATAGAACATTCAAATGCAAATGAATGTATTTGCACAAGAAGCACTTGCCCACCTGCCACACAGCCTTGGCTTTTTGACTTTTAGGGCCTGGGTGTTCAGAAGCAGAGTGAATAGGAGAATAAGAATGCCAGCAATATTTCAAAAGGTGAATGCTCAGTCGCTGTGAGCAGCAAGTGGGAAGGATAAAACAATGGTGAAAAAATTAAGAAAAATGGAAATGTGCAAAGAAGATTCTTACAAGTGTTCATATATGGCATGTACACAGACCACCACTACCCAGACCTGAAGCAGTGGCAAACTAGAAGAAAGGAAAGAGGAAGTACTATAAGTGAAATCAAGGCTTTTGACAAATTCCTTTGTTTGTCTTTTTATTTAGCAGCTGTATATATTACATGCAAGGATATAATCTTTGAAATAATGGAATCTTACCACACTGAAACCCTGTTGATGAGACCTGGAGAGATTCTTAAAATACCAGAAAACAAGTTTTTTGCATTAATGTATTTCCATTATTTTTCCTTATACAAATGATTAGCTCTTAAAAAATAAAAATCTTGCTGTTTTCTAGAATTCCCTGTGCTCTCAGTATCACTGCTATGCTGACAGCATAGGGCATGTATCTGTTTCACCAGGCCAGTTTGGACTTCTAGTAACAAAAGTCTGAAAGTCAGTATTGGAAAGATCTGAGAGTAGTGCATCATGCAGTTGGGAATCTGCATCCTTTAACTCCTTATTACTAGAAGCAGCAAGACTATTCAGATAATTTCTCAATTGTTTATCATTACATCTTGTATGCAGCCAAGGAATTGCAGCATATATCCCAAAAGTCTATCCCAAAGACAAAACAACACCACAACCCCATTGCCCTGCAATGGCTGTTCAGGAGCTGGTTGTTGACATACACATGCAGCAGGTGGACATTCAGTGAAGCATATAAATCCTGTACAGAAGACTAAGGGAATAGGTTTTGCGGGGGTAGAGCAGCCTGCCAAACTATGCCTGCTAGGTGAGTGAAGCATTGAATCTCACAGGAGCCCTCCTAGACCTAGCTGAAGATTTTAGGGCCATACAGCCCCTAGAGATTTTTTTTTTTTCCTTTTTAATTTAAAATGTGTGATTACCCCTTACTTTCTGCCACCTGTTCTGTTTATAAACTTCTGCAGGGCCCCTTTCTCTGCTCTAATTTCCAACAAGCTGTCATGTTACCCTAACCCATGGGGCCACCTCCTCCCCGAGGCATTGAGATGACTCATGTGCATTCATGTATGCAGAGCGGCAGCTGGCCCTAAGGCCAACCAGGATTGTGACCCATCTATCAGTTACTTGATTTTCTTGAAACTCTGAACCCTGCTAAAATAGACAACTCATGCAGAGCTTCACTACTTAGTAGCATTTCTTTCATTTCCTTGATTATTACAATGGTTTCTGGAAAGCTATAGCTCACAAAAAATGTATGGAAAAAACTTGGAACTCCATTAAAATTTTCATCATTTCAGACTCGACAGCCTTACTTCTAGGAACTCCAGGCACAAATTCAGGGAGTCGCCTCAGAAAAAATTAGATTTATTCTTTCTGAAATCACAGTCAGCTAGCTACTACAGAGTAGCCATCTTTACCCACACACTCCTCCTCCTCCTCTTTCTTCACTTTCCATGAGTTTGCCAGTCAACAATGCCTGTCTGATGAGTATCACTAACTTTGTGTTATCAAACCCTCACAAATATAATTTCAACTAGTACAAAGCATAGTCTGAGTAAAGGTTGTTTCAGGGTGTTTTTGCAAATCATTGCAAAAGTCCTCAAGGTCGTCTTGTCCAGTAATGCTACAAAAAAGGAAACAGTAGGAACATGTTCTAAATTAAAAGCAGATCTAAGCCACAAAGGCAATGAATTCTTTGAAAACAATTTGCCAGTATTCTTATTATGGAGTTTAAATGTGAGATTTATACTGAAAGAAGAAGAACGTCCCAGAAAATAGGTATGATCATAACTTTGTAAGGTTTCCTGAATGCTCCTGGAACAGCACAATGAAGGAAGATGTCCTGATAATCTGCAAAAAATTTAAATACTTGTGATATTTGAAGAATGAGATGTAAAATTAGATTAACAAATACAGAAGTCTCAACCTTTTATCTTCTGCTGTTTGCAGATGCAAACTTAAAAGCCAGCCTGAACCGAAATGATAATTTATTGCTGGATAAGCTTATTTAATTTCTTCATAGTATTTCTGGGTGTCCATGAGTATACATCCCAACCTGAAGCACAAGGACTCAGAAGTTGAGACTGTGGTCCAAGTTGTGTGGCACTGAAAATACATAGAGGTTTCTGCTTAGTTGGCTGATTGAAAAACAAACATTGAACCACATGACATTTCTCTGTCACTGGGGTTTCAAACACCAATTAAGCCAAATGTAAATCTATAAAGAATTTTTTTTAAAAATTTAATACAGTTATATGGAAATTCAAAGCTATAATAAAGTGAAAGGTTATCCTGATTCTGTCTGACCAGATATTCCACATCAGCCACATATAGTCGCTAAACTCCATTGCAGGACCAATTTAAACAATGGTTAAATATTAGGTAACAAGTTAGATAAATTCAATCTAAGATATATTATAACAGAAATTCTTTTTTTTTTTGTTTTATGAAACGAAAAAATTTTGATAGTGTATAATCTTTATGGGCCTTTTATGTGTCCATTGCATGGGTTAGAATAAACATGCTACCCGCTGTAGATGTAGGCAGTGAGGATGAGCTGTCCCAGTCAATATCCAGATAAAATTCTTATGGAGTCCTGTATACACACAATGACTTTAGTGCTGTATTTTTCTCAGGAAGAAGCAATTCCTAATGGTTTGATTATATTACACAAGCAAGCCTTTCAGAGTGGCACTGAAGAAGAGTTTGCTGGTATCACTCTGAATCTGTTTTTTCAATAATATTTTTAATAACATGCATGCACTAAACCTTAAGAGAGACATGTTTGCAGGACACTATCAGCTTCCCCTTGTAGCAGTAAGACATTTCCAACATGTAAGAAGAATCATAGCAAGTAATGTTTGCAATGAGTTCAGGAGCATTTGGTGACTGGGCAGCTTTTGGTACATTCTTGGATTTTAGCCCATTATTTTGAAAACATTCCAGCTGACCCCAGGAGTACAGACTGCTGGGTAGATGGGTCAAAGTGAGACGCAAGCTGCAATTCAGGAAGGAGGCTCAGGTGATGAAAGCAGTCCAATTACATTGAATGAACTCATTTCTCACTGAGAATGTCACAGTTTGAAAGTTTCCTTTGTGACTGGAACAAATAAAAGCTTTTAGGGCTTTCTGAGAACCCAGACACCACAATATGATCAACAGGGGTAAACCACATGTGATACATTTCTCTCCTCCACTTCTAGCTCTGAACAGGAAATGAAGGGAAAGAACCGCAACAAATTTACTGGATGTTTTAGGACTTTTCTTTCCCTGTAATGATCAGTGCAGAATTTCACTCACTGCCTCTAGAAGTATGTTCACACAGGCTTTCCACCTTCACGCACATTGTGAACTTGAACAGTGCCTTGATTAAACATTTGATTTCTTTCTTCCTTTCCCCGAAACTGATTTAGATCTTGGTGCCTACACAAAGTGCAGCTTTAATATATGTCATGCAGCCTGTATAAACCCACAAGATTTTACCATATCAGCTTTTGTAAAAATCTGGTTTTAAACATCTTATAACCTTAAGTCTTATAACCTCAGCATCTGTTTGAAGCATTGCCTGTATACTGCCTGTTGCCTTCTGCTCTAAGCAGGGCTGAGAGTTTACATGTCCTGTTTTTATGGCCAGTGCTTCTGCTGGCATAATCTAAACAGCTCCTGCTCAAATCCCAACTACAACATTTTGTTAAACCATGCAGTTATCATCATAATCCCATATTAGGGCCTGAGGAACCTAGCTCTGATAGTAGGGTGTATGTTCAGTTCAAAGCCTGTAGCCAGAAGATTATTAAATCACCCAGCTGTGAGAAAATTTTCCCATCCCAGAGTGAAATCAGTGAGAAAACACACAGGTCCCTCAACCTCCTCTTTAGGATGGAGTCAAGTAACTTATTCCACATTTTCAGACTGGTAAAATCAATTTCCCTCAAACCTTTAAACCCAGCACTTTGACATTTTGCATATTCTTCAGGTAGTGGGTTAAAGATATATGACTTGGGCATTTTACACTCTGTAATCACCCTTTAAGCATTACAGGAAAGAAAAAAACTTTTCACCCCATTTCAGAGTTTCCAAATTTCATATGCCTACCTCTCCATCTAGCTAGTTATACTTTGCCGTTGTGTAAGGGCATTACACAGCACTTCTCACCAGAATTTATGACCTTCAATGAATCATTGAATTCATATACAACTTAGACACTCAAGAGTGTTAAAAGAGTAGTCCCACAGGCAAACAATGATGTGCTTGCACCAAAACAGCACAAGTACTGCAATAGTATAATAGTAATAAACAAGGTTGCCATTCCACCCCACAAAAAAAAAATTGCATGTATCAACAGCCTTGCACAAAATGGGAACTAAACTCATGAGTGCATTTCCTAAAATACATGCTTGAAGAGATGCAATAAACAGCAGCATCACAAAAGAGAACTAGATACACTTCCAGAGGTGCGGTATCTCTTATCACACATACCACTGTGCCAACTACTAAGTTAAGGGCTTGGAGAAAATGTCGTTTCTCTTTGCAGGGGAATAAAGCCTGTATATACAGCACATACAAAAATTCTAAGACTGTTGAGAACAGAAGGTAATAAAGGAATACCTGTTTTCTTTCCAATTCCACAACTTGTTAATATTAATGAGCCAAGAAAATTCTTGCCACTCATTTTCAAATGTTCATTTATGTTCTGCACTCTGCACCAGATCCTTCAGCTACTTGCAGATTCAAAGACTGCAAGGGAGACAGGGTTATTTGTGACTAAAAGCAAAGAAATAACATAGTGCTTTAATCACAGACCATCCCTAACTGGAAGCCATAAATTAATGATCTATACCTCTACTACAGCCTTTCTTGAGAAATGTTATGTTTTTTGCCAAATTATAATTTCAGTTCTGTGTTGACTATATGAGTATCTACAGGTGTTTTAATAATCTATTTGTATATACTTATTGGTAGTTTGATGGATTATGTTCTACAGCATTAATAAAAAATATCCATCGATAGCTCTTAAGTACCTTACCACTGAGTCATAAGTACCATTTCAATTGGACTTATTAATGGGATTTTTTTTTTTTTTGTGATTTAATGCACTATGGCTATTCTACTCTATCTTTCCCATGTGAGGCTCATAAACCAGAGACAAGAATGGTGATAACCTATGCCACCAAATGTAAAAGAATATCAATTGGAAATACACGTCAGTTAAATACTTAGATGCTTCTACTGAGTTTGTTTTGTGGCTGTGCTTCTAGAAATATTTGCTACAATTACATAGCTGGGGCAGCTGTATGCATCATATTTTGCTGGTTTGGGAATTGTGTTCTATTTTGGACAAGCCAGACAGGCCTTTTGAATAAGTGGCTTTAGTGTCTTTCATGGTAGACAGCAATAATGGTTAAATGATTAAATGCAGGAGATGGCAAAAATAACAAGTCAGTACTAATTATGAAATTTTTAGAGTATCATAGAATAATGATGGCACACAGCTTTTGCAAGAGGAAATTATCTGGTTTTGCTATTCAATTCAGATGCCAAGCTCCAAATTTGCTTGTTTGATTGGGCTGGCACTCTTTCCTCAGAGACTAGAAAAAGCTTCCATTAGCTTTCATTGGCCTAAATCAGAAACATCTGTTAAAAGCACAAAACACTCATTGCCTGAGATCAACAGCCAGAAAGCTGCACAAGGGTAGAATCTTTCCCCTAAGGTAGGTGACAAGTCAGTCATATACCATCATTACTCTGCATGTTAATATTTCATTGAATTCCTAACTCACCTCAAGCCTGTGTCTTTCTCTGAGCTCTCTTAATGATATTCTGAAATCAAAATTCAGCATCCTATGTGTTTCTGTCTGCCTTCAAACTGGTGCTTTGTTAGTCTTCACAACAAACGCATTAGAAGTTTCAGAAAGCTAAGGAAAAAAAGCCCAAACTCTTTCAGTCATTCAGAATAGCTGAAATACATTGCAAACAAACTTAAACATTAATTTTTTCCATCTCATGCTCTTCTTTTTTAGATATAGAGATTTGATTTGGAGCATTCTGTGAAATCACTTCTAGCTGCTACAGACTTACCAGGTCCACATTATTGCTGTTTTTGAGGAAAAAACAAGGTCCCATCTACAGGTTTTAGCTGTACCCCACTGAAAATAAGCACAAAATAGAGGATTATTCAGCATGTAGCCGTGAAGTGTCCATGTTAGGGTATGTTTGTCTGGCTGTGCTAATTGCATCCAAACCCCCATGCCCACGCTCCTACTGGCACTGCTCCATCTCCACGTTTACTATAGCTCTGCTTCCTTCCCTCTATTAGCTTCTGGCATGTTCTCCAATCCCCTTATTTTGAATCCTGACACCCCTTTGCCAAATTGTGGAAGCAGCTTGGGGAAAAGGAAAACCAAAACAAAGCAGCCATCATCTTCAGCTGAAGCTCACCCGCGTGCGTGGCTGCCTTCCAACATGTCTGCCAATGCCTGGCTGCTACAGGAGCTACTGCAGGAGTTGGAAAATTGAGGGGAAGGAGCAAAAATACACAACAGGCACAAAAATTAATGTTACTGGCTTTAAAGGCAACAGCCATCTGTTTTCCTTATTGCCTGGCAGCATCAGGAGCTCCCTGCGGTGAGGATGGAGATTTGGCAGGTTTCCGTAACCCTGTTGAGCTTTTACTGTCCCTACCAGCATCCCCTGCTGCTTCTCTCCACACCCTCAGACCAATCATACTTGGACTTTTTATTGCAGCAGCAGTGCCCACACAACCTTATACTTATCGGCACTTTAATCACCAACACCTATCCAAACCATCAAAGTTCAACTACTGCTTAAGCATTTAATTTCTAAATTTGGAATTAATGTGATTTTGCAGCCATGTTGCATCCAAATAATAGGAAAAACTGGTTTTAAAATGTAGATGAGACAGAGTTTACACCTGAGAAAAAGAACTTGATTTAGTTTTGTGATAGCATGACCTTACCTATATTACCAAGATGTCAAGAAAAATTGTGTTATATTTTCCTTCTGTGGCTGCCATTTGAGTTTTTATTTGCATAATGCTGCTTTCCCAGGCAGGAGGTTGCCAGGAAAGCAGAGGACGAAACCTGTCACAGAAACGCAACAAAGAGAATTTGGAGGCTTTGTTTTCAGTAGATCTAAACTGATTTCAGTGTATTTCATTGCCATAAAAATTAAGATAAACATTTTCTCAGTATATAAGGTTATTATTCATATTTTTCTTCATTGTGTGCCAACTTTAAGCAAAAACAACAAGTACTAGAAAAAATATAGCAGACAAAAGAATGTAAGAATATACATTAGTAAAAAAAAGCTATCCATAACCACAATCTTCCCTTGAAGTAGCAGCTTTTTAGTGCAGTTCTTCAGGGCTGTTTCGGTTCTCAGTTATCACAGTTTTAATATAACTTACAATCACTTCCTAGAGACTTAGTTATCCGGATTTTACAAAGCGTTATCTGCTTTAGGAAAAACCAGAGTGCTGCATACAGTAATCTGTCATGCAAGAGCAAGAGCAGCTGGTGTAGCTTACATAAAGTGGCAAATAGCCCAATGCAATAAAATGTAAGCATGTTCATAGCAAGAGCAACTATTGGCATAGAACAGATGCCAAAATGTGTTTCTATTTGGATCACGAATAAAATTATCTGTTTATCTTCTGTCATAATGAAGATAAAACAACAGGATACAATTTCCTTGAATTTGGAGGTGGCAGATTCTCTTCAAAATTTAGATTTTGGTTTTTTAAAAATTTTATTTCACATATATTTAGTGTTCCCAGTTACAAGATCTGAGTTATCACATAGATCTCAGCAAGTCAAAATCCAATTGGTTAGTTTATCTATCACCTTGTCACCTGAACTGTGGTTTTGAGTGAAGGGTTGTTTGTTTTTGAGGGGTGGGTTTTCTATTCTGCTCTGGGGGTTTTCTTACATAAAAGTAGAACATGGAATCAGTGCAGTTTTTTTCCTGGTTTTGGTTAGTTTCTTTTGGGTTTTTTTAAAGGAAGGAGATTGTCCATTCAAGCATTTAGTACCTGTTTCAGACAATTTATTCTTTTTCTGCTAGTTGTATTGCAATGGCATTAACCACCAGGTGTACTTGGATCACAGATTACTAAATGCTCTGCCCTTGTGTTACCAGAAGCACATTGGAGGAAGGCTGGAATTAGGCTGCATCCCAGCTGCAAACACACAGTAGTTGACAGTGCATCCCCTGCGAGACGGATGAGGGGCAAGACCTGCTTAAGACATCTGAAGCTATTGAAATACAGACTAAAAATAGTAGCAGTGATCTCTACCACATTGGGACCTACTCTGTTCATGGACTTAGCAGCAATTTAATCACTGAGTGCAGAGGGTACAGTTTGATGTGCTGTTTTCCATACACCTCCCTAAGAAAGGTGATCTTACGGTGGTGTACTCCAGATGCCATTATAGGAGTTCAGTAGTGCCTCCTATTATGAAGGCATTTACAAATCCCCTCTAAAGCTGTATTTTTTCTCTTTTTTTGTCTTGTTAAAGGATGGTTTGCTCAGTTTGGTTCTGCAAGAGTATCAGGTTTCCATTTTGTACTCAAAGTGCCTTGTCAGAAATGCTTAGTGTTTGAAAAATTAGTCCCTTGCAAGCCTTTGTTTCCTTGTCATTGAAAGCAATGTGAACTGTGGGCCCACAAATACAGTTTTACAGTCAGCTCTGTCTATAAGCCACTGATATTTGCTGAGGAATGAAATCCCTCCATGGGTCAATATTAACAGGTATGAGATAAAAGGAAGAGTTAGGGAAAGCAAAGTGGTTGTTTTGGTTAAATTTTTGCATCTTTTTGTGGACAAAATTGTAATGATACTAAAACTTAACATCCTGCCTTTTGCATAGTGGTAACAGCAGCAGCATGGCCTAACTATATGTGACAGCCACAATGACTCGTCGTGCAGTATGTTTAATGATCTGTGTTTAATGAGAGCTGAGACACTTCCTGGACACTGTCCATAACAGTCCTTCTCTGAGGCTATAGTCAAACATTTAATGTGAAAAGAAATCCTAATGTGAGAAGAAATTTCTTGCTCTTTCTGCTGTGACTAGGAACTCACCCAATGTGAATGAATGTTGGAATGACCCTGGGAAAAACAGAAAATAAAAACACAGCAAATTGAGCCACCTTTTTCTTTTGAGTAGATTAATCCAGCTTCCTAGCTATGATAGTTTTAACATTGCTGTTAATAAGGCCTTTCTTATTTCTTTTAAGGTCATCTACCTCCCATGAAGGTATATGTCCATGAAGGTATAGTGTCCATGAAGGACACTAAATTCCCATTTTGGTGTCACAAGTGAGTAGAATTTGGGATGTAATGCTTACCTCTTCCCATCTTCCTTCTCCTAAACTTCCTTGTACAAAATGTTCTAATCGTAAGGAATCTACAAGAACCTATGAGTGGATTGAAACCCACCAAAAAAGGAGCACATCACTCCTACTGTTAGTATCTCCAGAGTGCCACCAAGCCACTGGGAAATGAATAGTACTTAGAGAAAGAAACTCACTCTGCAGAGAACACAGTTGGGTTTTTTAAAATTATCCCACAGGTGTGAGTTCCAACACATTTGGGCCTCCTCCAGCTGTACATTGAACACCTGCAAAGCACATCAGAGTCCATCAGAGCCCATGGACAGAAAGTCAGACTTTGAAATATGTGAACAAAAAAAGAGGGAATGATTTAGCACAAACACTGTGGTCTAGATCGTGCTTTAGAGGCTTAGCCCTTTCTGAGTTGACTGAAAGAATGAGTTGTTCCGCTGGTGTTTTGGCATTTAGCATAGATGCCTCCTGGGGCCTGAAAAGCATTTCCTGGAGCAGCTTCTACCTGGTGGGTTCAGTGGGTGCATCTTGAACGTGGCATTTGCTAGCAGAAGCAGCACATCATGCTGCAAAGGAATGGGGCTTGGGACTTTTTACCTGTCACCTTCAACAAGCTCAGAGCTTTTCATGTTTCCCTTTTCATACCTCCTATGTCATGGATCTTGTGTAAATTTGACCTTGCTTAGTAAGATTATCACTCCCAGCAAAGGCTCTGGGGAGGAAACAATCCTTGAGCTCTCTCTCTATCCTGAAACATTAGAATTACTTAATAGAGCTCCCAGCTGCTATTATAATTTTCCTAGTATAAACACCTGCCTGTAGCAATGACACAACCAAAGTAATAGACATTTGTCCACTATACAGCTAGAAATTGCTTTTCAGCACTACAGAACCAGGCCAATTACAAACAGGTAAGCTATAGCTAAGAGAAAGGGTAATCTTATTCTGGTCTGGCAGCCATGCAGATCTCTGGATGCATATATGTTTTTAAATGGTCACCTTAGCTCTGCATTAAAGTTGGTTTGAATCCAATAGTTCATTGCCCTAAGAAACTGCATTCCTTATGGGTTAATATTTCACTTGACAGGAATCCTTTCTGGCCACAGATCAACTATGCAAACAGGTTTGTATCTTATTGTTTCCAGGAGCAAGAGTTTTTCAAACCTTTCTCAAACATAGCTGGATCAAAATATATACTCCCCACTTCTCTTCCTTCTATTTAAATCTGTAACTCCAGGTCTTCTATTCCTGTCCTACAACAGGTTGGTCACTAACAAAGAGCTTGACCTTACTGTTAAAAGCTGGTACATCAGTCATTGCTCCTTATGTCTTACCTTACATATGGTGGGCAATGGAACAGTTTGGATTTTATGCTCCTACTTTCTTGTGTTACTTTTGTCTCCCTGGAGTCTACTACAAGGAAGTGCACCAAAAATTTGGGAATTGTGCTGGAAACAGCAAGACTGGGGGGAAAAAACCACAATTAAGCCAGAAACGCTAGTAGGTGATCTGGGTAAAGAAGATATATAAGAAAAATTAATAACAGGGGAATTATAAATTGTATATTGACAATGGAGTTTGCTTTTAATAATTTCATAAAATGCTTGCTTCTTTTTGAGTGCTTTGAGTCTCCCAACATCAAATCTTTACTGGAAAATGTGTGTAGTAAAGATAAACAAGACTGCTTCTACATCTTTCTGGGCAAAATATACTTTACTTACAAAAGTCTCAGTCCAACTCTTTATGCAGTATTGAGATGCTGTTGCTCTTCAAAAATGTGCATCAGCCATTACACAGCAGCAACTTCACTCAAAAGCTAGAACAGAACAGAATCACTTACTAACACATTGATCATAAATACTACTGATACACAATAATAGATCAGAAAAATTTCCTGTATTAACTAGATATAGGACTAATCTTAGAAAGCCTCTTCAAAGCACATCTAATTACCCGTCTGCTGCAATAAATCAGTGATGGAATTAAGAAAGGAGTCCTGAATCCTTACTCTCATAACTACAGGCAGGAGTTCCCCGTGCACACTCTTTCAGTGAAATCAATGCAAGTTGCACTTTCTCCCCACCTCAAAGGCAAGCAGGTGACAACTCACAGCATATTGCTTATGCCCTCCTGTATCTCAGTTTCCTGAGGAAGCCACAACCTTCCATAGTATGATATGCATCAATCACATTATAAAAACAAGTCCCTCAGCCCTATAGCAAGGGCATGTCGGTTATGCTACAGGAATTTGAAAGTATTCTGGGTCACTCAACAAGACTGTTAGCATGTCCTTTCCTGTGCTGGGACCCACCACATGACAGAGAATGTCTGAAATTTCATCAAATTCCTGGTATATCTCATCTCATCTCATGATGAGAAGCTATGTCTCATGATCCTCACATGCCTCTGTAGGAAGCTTGTTCTACCTGAAATGTTGAGCATCACTAAGGCTGTAGGGACAAATGTCCTCATCTAGTCTCAATGTCAGGAAACAGAAGACTGGAGTGGTTTAATTCCTGCTTCAGTTTCAACAGTTGGGCTTGCATCAGAGTGTACCTTTCCTGAAATGTCCATTCCTGATTTGATAATTTCTAATAGTTGGTGATCACTGGAAATACCGATAGCCACAGACTTTGGTTACCAGCTCATTAATCACTGTAGCCATTAAAAATTTACCTTTAATTTCCTCCCTAGCTACAATTTCATATTGCAGCAGTTGGACGAATATGCATTTTCTAAAATTTCTATGTCTTCTGTAATTTTTCCAATACATTGGGATCAAACTAGGTATTTGCCTCATCTTTTAAGAGCTAAACAAAGTGAACTTCATTAAAGCTTTGCTATTGTTTTTCAGTCCTTAAATCACTTGTAATTTTTTACTTGAAAAGTACTCAAGTACTTCTTATCTGTACAACCTCCAGTATAGCAAGTTCCTAGGTCTTTTGATTGCAAAGTGAATGAAGGAAGAGTATTGGAGAAATCCTGAGCATCTGGAAAAGCCTGATAATGACCAACAGTAGGCATATTGCTGCTGCTAGGGCTCAGAGCAGGATGGAGGAGAGGTAAGAGGGGAAAGCCATTCTATCCCTTCATCTTTTTTCCCTTCCTAGTGCCTTTATGCTCTCCTTACAATGACATGCTAAAATTATTATTGGAGCTGTTGTATTCCATATGATGTTTGTCCTTTTGTTATTCTACTTTGTTATTCAAGTTGCCTTAAACCAAAAATGCTAATGAAAATCTATGCTTGTTATATTGATATTATGACAGACATTTGTAACCTTATCTAAAAACATTATGTTAATTTGACAAAACCTGAAGAGGAAGGGTCGAAGGGAGGTTGTTTTTTTCAAATAGACAACTCTTTTCATTATGAAGCACACACTGATTAGTTTATTGCCTTTGTCTGCCCAGGTCTCTTCTACTCTTCTACCAAATCTGTTCTACCTTTCCATCTGAACTCACTAATTTAAAGTGTATGCATGGATGTGAATAAGGTGTCATTGTTATCAATCGTCATTGCATACCTGCAATACCAGGTCTCCACGTATGAGCTTAAATTTTAGAAGGTGTAATTTCCCCCATCACAAGATTCTTGCATACTAATCCTTCATATTATTAGTTGTTTTTTTCTGTCAATAAACATTGTCTCAACATAATGTTTTGCATCCTAGAACATCAGAAAAAAAGCGGGGGGGGGGGGAAAGAAATTGTGTAAACACCCAAAACAATTCTGTAGTTGCCAACTTCCACATGGTCACACAGAACCACAGTACAAGGAAGCTGAGATGAATCTGTAGATCAATGCCTGCACTGTTCCAACCAAGCCCTCTAGGTTAAGGTCTTTTCAAACGAGGAATAGAGCAATCCTGAGTGTTTCTATGGATAGCAGAGCTTCAGGGTGAAGGAAACCCTCTGTATGTCTCACTTGCCAAACTGAAAGTGCTTTTGTAGTTGTGTGGCCTTCCTGTAGCATCAGGTGTTAGCATTTGAGTTAGACATAAATATTATGATAATATTTATTTTTTCACTCTGAATATATAGATTAGCTAGAACTGTTAATTTTGAGAAGGCCTGCTTAAGGAACTCACTTTAACCTAACACATTCAAAACCAAGTTTTGAATTCTGTCAAAACTTAATTACCCTGACCTGTATAACACATGGAAGTAAGAAACAAAAACTGGTTAAAGATTTCAGGAGAAACAAACCAGCAAAATCAGAATATATCAGCCATAAAAACAGATTTTCTGTATTATTTTTTTTATGTATACAACACTGAAATTGAAAACTGCATTGACAGTGATTGCTATAATATGTAGCTTCCAGGACAATGGGCTGGACAATTTCCTCCCTTGTTTATTTAATAAGAATATTTATCTTCTTCTTTTTTTTTTTTTTTTTTCCCTAGTGACTCAGGTGTTGGGTTAATCTTTTAACTCCTGCAGAGGACAGGAGAGCAGTACAGTAATGGAATTGGTGGATTGGTGGCTGAACATCATTCACCCATTACTATATGTAATGATAGAGCAATGTAATGATAGAACATCCATTAAAGTTAGAGATATTATTGCAGACAAAGCCAAAGGGAGATCGTTTACAATCCAGCAATCAATTTGTTCCTTCTGATGATGAGGGGGAAAAAATCCTGACAATTATCCTGCTTTCTTGAGTAACAAGGAAAAAGTGCCAAGAGACCTCAGCCTCTGTGGGGAACTCCTGCCTGGTGTGTGTAAGTTAAAGCTTTATGACATGATCCAAAGCCAAATGAAACTACTTACTTAAGTTCATTTCAATAAATTTGGAATCAAGACTTAACTCAAAAAATTTCTAAATAATTAGGATAACATTAGCTGCTCTTCTTTTTCTGTCAATAAACATCATGACCAGTACTGTCTTGTGAAAAGTGTTCAGTCTCTTAAACGGTGACATCACATTAATTCAAAACAAGGCTAAATGAGGGATAGGCCTTGTACTAGAGAGGAAAGCTTAGGCAAAGGTGCATTTTCTGTTCTGTATAAAATATATTCCTATGGCAATTAGTGCCCAAAGTGAGTGTGGCTGTAATAATATTTAAGAAAAAAGTCCCTCAAGACAGAAAATATGAATGGACAATGACCAGATTGAATAAAGACTTTTAGTTATTTAAAGTGTGCTATACAAGTCCATAACCCAGAACACCTTCATTTTACAATCATCATCATAATCATGAAATATATGTAAATAAACACAAACCACCCTGGGTTATGGCTATGCTGATGCACACTCAGGGGCTTCCAAGCAAGCCACAGTGGTCCTGTTGAGCTGGAGTGTGCAAACAGGCCTGGCTCAGTGCAGAATTGGTTGAAGAGGTGCCCCTTCACTTCAGAACCATTTCTGAAATTCTTGCATTCTGTTTCACTCAGTGTGGAGCAAGCCCAAACCCTTTCACATGGTCTCATTATCAGCAATATTTTGCACATTTGTTCAAACAAAAGACAGGAGTTTAAGATTCATAAATGGGTGTCAGGAGTGGAGAAGTGGCTCCATAATTCTGTAATTATTTTAACATTTTGCTAGTCTTTGAATATCTGCAAATAAATTGGGCCACAGGAATAATTGTAGGAAACAGCAATTCATTATATGCTAGATACCTTCTCGGGTGCTTGTATAGAGAGGGTATTTGAATAAAACTGTTTGGTTTTTATTACCTCTAGTGTTTTTAGCCACATCTGTACAGAGTGCCTCTAGCTGAAAACAAATGCAAATGAGCAGAGAGAAAATGTGTCTGATGTGAGCACTGGGGTGTTTATGCTTTACCTCACACATACCAAACAAGCAAGTCTACCCACTTTGTGTTTGCTGTTTACCCTTATGCAGTATGTACTCTACAACTGTCCTAACAGGTATTGGCGTGTTTGAGAAAGAAAGAAGATTCTTTGCTTCAGTCCATGTGTACCATACACTAGACTCTTCCAAAGCAAAGCAATAAATGAGACTTCTGATTTGGCTACACCCTCCTGACCTGATTGTGCTTCTGCTCTTTTTCTACTTGTTTTACAACAAAATCCACAAAACCAAAAAAAAAAAAAAAAAGAAGAAACAAAAAACCCCCCAAATCCCCCCCCAAAACCAAAACAACAACAACAAACCAAAAAAACAAGAAACAAACAAAAACCCCCACCAAACAGAGACAGAGCTTCCCAGTTTTGTTTAGCTTGAAACAAAGGAGGTTTTTTTTTTATCTTTACAAGTTAAGATATGAACAAGGACTACACAAATAAGATAGAAAGAACAGTACTCGGTTTTCCCCTGGCCTTACTTTCCAGAGCTGAAAGTACTTTTCTTTTTTAAATTCTTGGTCATGTGGAAAAGGAAATTTTAGCTACAGCTGGTCAGTTTCATAGTGGCCAGTCTGAAATATCTGCCATACAGCTGATTGAAACATTCACACCTGGAATGAAATTCAATTTGTTCCAAAAAATGCTACAGGGTGCTTTATCATTTGAGGACCAGGAGTCAGATCACAAAACTCACTGTTCACACAGTAACTCAAAAGCAGCAATAATTCAGCTTTACAATCCTGATATACTTCTATAATGGTCACTTCTAAAATATATTTTCCCTTTGGACTGATTCGTTTGACCATTGTACAAAGCTTGTTGATTTGGAGCAGTGGGTGACTCCACATGGATGCACCTGCACAGCCAATTAACCACACATGTCTGAGCCAGGCTTGGCACATAGAGGTGCCCCTAGGATGGAAACACACAATTACAAGAACTCAGGCATTACTGAAAGGAGATGAAAACAGAGGTGGAGCTGAAACAAGTTTTTAAAAATTATTTAAGTGGATAAAAGAGCAGACATTAAAAAAGCAAGATTTTGTAGATTTTCAGGGTGGAGAAAAGCAAATGAAAGGGTTTAAAATGGAAAATAAAATTGTTACTTTTATAAATAAAAATTTATTAACTTTATTAAGTTGCAAAGGAGCTAGTTTTAAAGTTGTATATATGTAAAAAATTAGTGGAAAATGTTTACTCTTTGAGTTTGTCAAATTTTGCTCAGTGACAAAGAAACATATGAAGTCAGATTAACTTTGTAAAAGATGCCATTTATTTATGAATCAAATTTAATTTGTTGTTTGTTTACTAAAGATTTTATGCAAACAAATACAAATAAACTGTCCTGGTTTATTAACATTAATGTCCATGGTTATTAACATAATTTGAAAAACTAAAGCTGTTAATGAATATTTTAGAAGGTTGAAAAGCCAACCCAAAACTTTAAATATAAATTAACTCATGTTCGAGGGAGATGTTGTTACAGTGCCAGGAATTCAGTGTGAGGAAGAAAAATAATTTTTGTACAGCAACGAAGAGGCTTTTAGCTGCATAAATGCTGTTGTTTTTTTCCTTCTTTGGAAAGGAGAGAGAAATCTCCTGAGGAGCAAAAAAAAAAAAAAAAAAAAAAAAAAAAAAAAAACCCCCCAAGCCCTTCAC